>NC_140258.1:2126395-2241395 GCF_949987555.1 Borostomias antarcticus
GCCGAGAGACTCGCCAGTTTGTGTCATCTGACAAAAATAGCCGGTAGAGATTTTTCCAAACGCTTGTTTGTACGTTTGTTACACTGTAATCCAAGTATTTCCGTCCTGTTACAAATGGCTGTATTCTAATGTTCTACTGAGTATCTTGGCCAGTTGTTGAAAAAATAAACATTCTTAAGTGCTTCTTTTCTTTAACGCCGGCTCCTGTCTGTCTGTGATTGAATGAGTGCTTGAGGATAAACATCACAGACCAATGTTGTGGATATACTTTATTTGTAATATTTTTTTTTTTATTGTGCTCATGTATAGAAAAAAAGGCAAGGCAGATGGAGTATTATATGTACATTGATTAACCGAGTAACAAAAAGACGATCTGTACACCATGCAGTCCCAGGATGAGAAGGTCAGAGGTCAGGTGTGTGATGTAGCAGTGATGCAGTCCCAGGATGAGAAGGTCAGAGGTCAGGTGTGTGATGTAGCAGCGATGCAGTCCCAGGATGAGAAGGTCAGAGGTCAGGTGTGTGATGTAGCAGTGATGCAGTCCCAGGATGAGAAGGTCAGAGGTCAGGTGTGTGATGTAGCAGTGATGCAGTCCCAGGATGAGAAGGTCAGAGGTCAGGTGTGTGATGTAGCAGTGATGCAGTCCCAGGATGAGAAGGTCAGAGGTCAGGTGTGTGATGTAGCAGTGATGCAGTCCCTCTCGGCAGGAGAGCACAGGAAGTACACCTGAAGAACACAACACACTGTCCAGAGAGCACCTGATGAGATGCATCACTATACCATACAATAGTTGTTTATAGATTAGGACTGAGATGTATTATCTGAGAGGGTGTTGGTTGGAACCCCGGCTCTTCAATGAGCTTTGAGTTGAAGACGAGAGCTCCACAGAGGGCAGTTTGGCCTGGCAGGATGGAAGGGTGTAGCCAAACCAAGCCCTCCTCTCCAGCCTACACCACCTGGCAGCCCTCCTCACCAGTCTACACCACCTGACAGTCCCCCTCACCAGTCTGGCAGTCCTCCTTCAGTCTACACCACCTGACACCTCTGTGACAAGCTGACTGCTTTGAAAACAGTCTTTAATTGTGGCCTGTTCCCAACCATCTGATCAACTATAGAAGTTTGTGCCTAAAGCCTAGTTTTCTCAATCCATGCTCAAAACATGCACGGCTGGTATACTTCCATCCACTCCTGTCTCTTCCTGGGCGCAGCACAGCAGGAATGAGAAAGAGGGGGGAATGGGTGAATTAATTGGAGTGTGACGCCCTCTAGTGGTGAGAATTGTGAGTCACATACTGAGAACCTAGGTCAAGTACACACACTGTACATTTGACTTGAGGTGCATTAGATTTATCTCTGAGTTTGAGGCCCAAGTATGAGAGAGCTAACCGTCTTTTATCCATATCTGGGCAACATAACACATGAAAGAAACATGAGACAACTTTAAAGGTTATGTACATTTATACAGTTTCACAAATACAGTACGTCATTAACAGTAATGTCACATGACACACAGACATTCAGATATGGAGCAACATAGAACCATTTGGGGGAGTCGATCGCCTCGTTGAGAGGGGTCAAGGAAGAATTTTTACAGCTCACTTATCTGGCCACTGGGTGATTACTGTTTTTTTGCTTCCCTATCGAATATGTAGAGGTGGGTCGTATGCCCACCTCCCTTGTTCTCTGTAAAGCGCATTGTGTTGCCTCTGGGTATGAAATGTGCTATACAGATAAAGCTTTGATGGAGCAAGCTCCTGGAGTATGTTTGTCTACCAGCTAAGAACATTTATAAAGCAATAAATTACATTTTCAGAGTAAGAGAAGCTAAAAACGACATAGGAGAGACATGGCAAATACTGGTGTGTGTTTGCTATGGCCCAGGCCTAAAGCCGGAAGTGGGCTGGTGTATGTCTGTGTGTATGTGTGTGTGACAGGAAGTCCAGGCAGCTCACTGAGCACAGTCGTGGGATACAGTGGAGATAGGACCCAAACACAGGCAGAGAATGTTCAGAGACTTTATTCATGAATGACATCAGTACAAGCACAAGACATAACAAGTAACCCCAAACTGAACAAACCAAATGTTGAGGCCCATGGGGTAGATGGTGATGGTCTAGATCAGTGATTTTCAACCAGTGTGCCGCGGCACACTAGTGTGCCGTGAGAGATCGTCAGGTGTGCCGTGGGAAATGATCTGTCATCGTGGGGTTATTTGTTATGTATTGTGTCTTGAACGTCTTGTTTCCGGCCAGGCTGTTAGCAGGATGTGACCTTGGATTTTTCCTGGTTCAGAGCCGGTAGCCCACGTTCAAAGACTGCAAGCTTTCTTTTGAACGCTTGAACAAAGGGGCAACTCGCTCTGACAAGCGGGTCTTGGACACAATCAGGTGACATGTGCTGACGGGACTCTTCACTGCGAGCCACCTCCTTCAGCCTGTCTGGCAGCAGCATCCCAATGATGCGGGCCATCAGGATGGCTCGTCTCCACAGCCCACGGATGCGCCTCCGACGGACAGTCAGATCCGGACCTCGCCTCCAGTGGGGCTTGGGTGATCGTGAAACGTCCGCGTCAGATTGTCCCTTTACCAGCACCCCACTAGACACCATGGGGGTGGTGATCGCGAATGGTGGTCTAACAGATGGAGCTGTGATAGAAGTGACTGGGTCCGATGGACCTGTTACAGACAGGGCTGTATCAGGTACCCTCTTCATAAGAGAGTCCGAAGTAGAAGTGGTCGCTCCTTCACAGACTTCTTCCCACTCCTTACAAATGAGCCTCCGACGCCGAGAGAGCTCCAGATCTCGTCTCCAGTGGGGCTCGGGTGATCGTGGAGTGTCCGGCTCAGATTGTCCCTTTAGCGCCACCCCACTAGATGCCATGGGGGTGGATAAGGTGCTAGTGGGGCTGTGTCCTCTACTGGTCCTGGTCATGGAAAGTGGTGGACTGACAGATGGCGCTGTGTCAGATGGAGCTGTGTCAGGAGCCCTCTTAACCATAGAGTCCGAGGTGGAAATGGCCGCCCCTTGAAAGACTCCCTCCCACTTCTTGCGAAAGAGTCTCTGACGCAGAGAGAGCTCCAGATCTCGTCTCCAGTGGGGCTCGGGTGATCGTGGAACGTCCGGGTTAGATTGGTCCTTTACCAGCACACCACTACACACCTTGTTCGTGGATAGGTGGCTAGCGGGGCTGTGTCCTCTACTGGTCCTAGTCATGGAGAGTGGTGGACTGACAGATGGACCTGTTACAGACAGGGCTGTATCAGGTACCCTCTTCATAAGAGAGTCCGAGGTAGAAGTGGTCGCTCCTTCACAGACTTCTTCCCACTCCTTACAAATGAGCCTCTGACGCCGAGAGAGCTCCAGATCTCGTCTCCAGTGGGGCTCGGGTGATCGTGGAACGTTTAGCTCAGATTGGTCCTTTACCAGCACACCACTAGACGCCATGGGGGTGGATAAGGCTCTAGCGGGGCTGTCTCCTCTACTGGTCCTGGTCATGGAGAGTGTTGGACTGACAGATGGAGCTGTGACAGAAGGGACTGGGTCAGATGGGGCTTTGTCAGGTGCCCTCTTCATCAGAGAGTCGGAGGTGGAAATGGCCGCCCCTTGATAGACTCCCTCCCACTTCTTGCGAAAGAGCCTCCGACGCAGAGAGAACTTGGAGGAGGACGGGGCCGTGTCAAATGAACCGGTGACAGATGGGGCTGTTTCAAATGAGCCGGTGACAGACGAGGCCGTGTCAAATGAACCAGTGACAGACGGGGCCGTGTGAAATGAACTCATCTCAGACACCATGTCTTGTCCACAGCCCCCCGGATCATAGGAGTCAGAACCTGGATCGTCTTGTCCTGGACAGTCCCAATAGCTCGCATGCATCTTCGCATGCAGTCCCAATGGCTCGCATGCATGCATGCACCGGGCTGTCACACTGTCCCGCTGGGCCCTTTTGAGATACAATAAAATAAAATGACTTTTGATGATTTCAGTACACTTGTACAATCAAAATGCATCATACCACACATTTTACACATAAACACACACATCTCACACATGGATGCACACGCGCACGCACAAACAAACACACATACATTCACACACACACATAGACACACACACACACACACACACATACACACACACACACACATGGTTGGATACACTGAAAAAAACATTATCAACTTACCAATCAATGTCTTCAAGGTTTTCATCCTAATTTATAAAGGAAATACAAGATGGATGTTGAGTTCATTAAGGCTTCAGAAAGACAGAGCAGCTTCTGTAATTGTTTGAATTGTAAATGATTAAAGTACAATGAAACTTTGATTACCAACCTTAATGTTTCTTTGGCGATTTCTCAGTTTATATGATAGCCAAAGCAAGATCAGGATCATATAGAGCGCAATAAAAACTCCCGTGCAGAGGAGTTTCACATCAAGATCCAGGAACGGGGTCTGAAAGGGCGTCGCCTCAGGACCTTGGTTTACAGGTCTACATGAAATTGGCACCCTCTCTCGGGTTCTAAAAAGATCAATTATTCCAATAGCGAACATATTGGCCAAGATAGATCTTTAGCAGCATGTTCCTCTCATCACAAACACCGCACTGAGGCTTGTACACTTGTTACAGCAGGATATGTACCTTGCCGCTGTGACGTGTTCACGTTACGCCGTAGTGCCCGTGATGTCACAGACCGGATATAATTCTATCCGGTCTGTGACATCACGGGCACTACGGCGTAAGGTGTACACGTCACAGCGGCAACACTGACTTGACGGCTAGTCCAGGCGGCCAGCTAATTGAAATAAATGTATACTAGATTTAAATAGATTTAAGCTATTTTCTTTTTGCTTGAGACCCAACGATACCCCTTATTTAACACACCCAGAATTAAATAGGTGCGCTTAAAAGGCTGGTCGGAATCAGTCCGTTAAATCCAGTCGTTAATTGTCCACGTTTTCGATAGAGATGGATAGGCATTATTGGTGAAATTAAATAAAGGTAATCGCTCTCTATGAATCATTCATATTCAAGGGCGTTTTGTTATTTTGAAGACTACTCGTAGGCCAGCAGTAGGATTTGAAAGGAGCCCAAGACAGAGGCGCGCATGCGCTCCTGACCCCCGAGTGCACAGCCCATGATCCCATGAGAGAGAGCGGTGTCGTGTGGCCGATTAAAGCCCCCGGGTCCTGTTATTCTGTTCATAAAGTAGCCTACTTTGAGACACAACCTCAAAGTGCTGACGAAACGGTTTGGCTACTCGTTCCGTTAATATTAGGCCCAACTCAGTCCCTGAATAGAGAACCCAACCAAAACATAGTTTTGATGAAGACCGTTTGGAGACCAGAGCTGTAGGAGCACCCTACTGTATACTATTGAAAATTACCCATTTCTCATTCATGTTGTAAATAACCCTTAGTGAGGACTATTTATTAAGTAGTTACTTCCTGCAAGCCTTTATTTTTCTTAGTGCTGTTTTTTGGTTTGTTCATATTATGAGACCTTTATTTTGGTAAACTAACCTTCTGTATTTGCTCCCTGTCACATTGTTGTTACCTGTAACCCATTAAGCACCTAGCTGGAACGGGAACAAGGTATTGTTTGTTGTGTGATTTGTTTCGATCTAACTGTTAAGAAGTATTTAATTCAATTGATGCATTTCTACCTCAATGGCGCTGATGTTACTCCTGATGTTAGATGGAGTTGAATGAATGGCTGTAACGCGACGGTAATGCAAGCTTTCTTATACACCAATTGATATGGTCTGTTTAAGTTTGTATGTTGAGCTCATTTTATTTCCATCATCTCTCCTGTAGCTCGGTGTTTCTTGAGGAAACTGATAGGAAGCATTGTGTTCAATATAAGGACGGATGAACAATAAAAGGCTTCTGAAAACATCAGTGCGCTTCAGCGCATTCTCTAGTAGGGTTCTACACTAAGAAGGATTTCTGAAGAGTATTTCACTCACAAAAGTATGGAACATGACTTGGAGAACACAATCCTGAGACATGCGGGCCTCGGTCGGTGGTGGAGCTACAGAATTCCGCTACCCCATGTCCAGCACATTATGGGGTGAGTTATGAGTTTTGTGATTTGGTTGAAGGTAAAGTTGAACGAGCAGCAGAATAATAACATTTGCCTCTAGACAGTTGAAAGTCTAGAAACCGCAAGGCCAACAAATTGTCCATGATCCCTCTGTCACTCTGCCTTTTCCACAGGGACATTTTCTCATTGGGCTTCAGGCCATTTCGCTGGGTGTGTACCTCTGGTGACCCCCTTCTTTCTGACAAAGTGCTGCGTGTTTGTGCTTCCATATATCCTGGTGCCCGTGCAAATAGCCTACAACAAGACATGTTAACTGTTAGTGTACCAAATACATTCACTTGATGGACAACAGTGGTTATATGTTTGAATTTTTAGATAAATAAAACATTTTATTCATGTCTTCTGCATGGCTCTGGGTGTGTGAGTCACAGGCAGACAGGTGACAGGCTGTTACTGTCCTTTGTCCAAGATGATGGCCCATTGTGACAGATCATGGGGTGTGGTAGGGGTGTGGTCTGGGTAATGAATATTCTGATTGGCTGCTAATTAGCCTGCTAAATTTGGGAACTGTTGTGACTAAACTTTTTTTTTTGGAGCTATTTAGATCTAGGATGTTCTAAATATTTTTTACATCATTGCATAACCAAGACTTTGATGAACAACTTTCATATTGACAAAACAATTCATCACTATCATTTAGGGGGTGTTTTAACAACATTTGTGAGGGCAGAAAAAAATAGTCTTTATAATTTTTGTGTTTGTAGATCTATTTATAAGCTGAATGGTAGTGACCAAACTATTGATGGCAAATGTAGCTGCGATTGTCCTTCAACTAAAAATATAAATCATTCGGAGTAAGTGTGCGTTAAGTTGAGGAAATTTAAATTAAGTGTAGTCCAGTTTAAAAATGCATTCAAGGCAAGGCAAGTTTATTTATATAGCACATTTCAGCCACAGGGCAATTCAAGGTGCTTTACATGAGACATTAAAAGCATTAAAACAAAAAGCAAGACATTATAGACATTTAAAACAAAAGGCAGGACAAATTAAAAGCATTAAAACAAAAAGCAAGACATTATAGACATTTAAAACAAAAGGCAGGACAAATTAAAAGCATTAAAACAAAAAGCAAGTCATTATAGACATTTAAAACAAAAAGCAGGAAAAATAGAATACAGGAATAAAAGTTACAGTGCAGTATACTGATAAACATATTAAAACACATTAAAGAAAGAAAGGGGGGAAGGAGCCGGAGCTTGTGAGGGAGGTGGAGCGATACCAATTACACCTGGTGGGGCTAACCTCCACGCACAGCACCGGCGCCGGAACCAAACTCCTGGATAGGGGTTGGACCCTGTTCTTCTCCGGAGTTGCTCACGGTATGAGGCGTAAGGCAGGTGTGGCTATACTAGCTAGCCCCCAGCTGAGCGCCTCTGTGCTGGAGTTCACCCCAGTGGACGAGAGGGTCGCATCCCTGCGCCTTAGGACTGTGGGGGGGGGGGACTCTGACTGTGGTTTGTGCTTATGCACCGAACAGCAGTTCAGAGTACTCAGCCTTCCTGCAGACCCTGAGTGGAGTCCTTTTGGGGGCTCCTGCAGGGGACTCCAGTGTCCTACTGGGGGACTTCAATGCACACGTAGGCAATGATGGAGAAACTTGGAGGGGCGTGATTGGGAGGCATGGCCACCATGATCTGAACCCGAGTGGTGTTTTGTTGTTGGACTTCTGTGCTAGTCACGGTTTGTCCATAACAAACACCATGTTCGAACACAAGGATGCCCACAAGTACACCTGGCATCAGAACAACTTAGGCCGAAGGTCGATGATCGATTTCGTTATCGTATCATCTGATCTGAGGCCATGCGTTTTGGACACTCAGGTAAAGAGAGGGGCAGAGCTGTCCACTGATCACCATCTGGTGGTGAGCTGGTTTCGATGGCGGGGGAAACTTCTGGACAGACCTGGAAAACCCAAGCGTGTAGTGAGGGTGAACTGGGAACGTCTGGAGGAAGAGCCTGTCCGGAGAGATTTCAATTGCCACCTCCGGCGGAGCTTCTCAGGCATCCCTGTGGAGGTTGGGGACATCGAGCATGAGTGGTCGGTTTTCAAAGCCTCCATGGCTGAAGCTGCGGCTGGGAGCTGTGGCCTGAGGGCCATAGGTACCTCAAGGGGCGGTAACCCTCGGACACCGTGGTGGACAGCGGTGGCGAGGGAAGCCGTCCGACTGAAGAAGGAGGCCTTCCGGGTTATGTTAGCCCGGGAGACCCCAGAAACAGTTGCAGGGTATCGACTGGCCCGGAGGGCTGCGGCTTCGGCCGTGACCAAGGCAAAGCAGCAGGTGTGGGAGGAGTTCGGAGAAACCATGGAGAAGGACTTTCGGTCGGCACCAAAGTGTTTCTGGAAGACCATCAGACCCCTCAGGAAGGGAAAGCGGGGGACCATCCAAGCTGTATACAGCAAGGAGGGGACACTGCTGACCTCAACTGAGGAGGTTGTTGAGCGTTGGAAGGAGCACTTTGAGGAACTCCTGAACCCGACTAATCCACCCTCTACGATCGAGGCAGAGCCGGAAGATGATGGGGGGTCGTCAATGTCCTTGGAGGAGGTCACTGAGGTAGTCAAACAACTCCACAGTGGCAGAGCCCCAGGGACTGATGAGATCCGTCCAGAAATGCTGAAGGTGCTGGGTGTAGAGGGGCTGTCTTGGTTGACACGCCTCTGTAACATTGCGTGGAAGTCTGGGTCAGTGCCGAAGGAGTGGCAGACTGGGGTGGTGGTCCCAATATTCAAAAAAGGGGACCAGAGGGTGTGTGCGAATTATAGAGGCATCACATTACTCAGCCTCCCAGGGAAAGTTTACTCCAAGGTGCTGGAAAGGAGGGTCCGGCCGATAGTCGAACCTCAGATCGAAGAGGAACAATGCGGATTTCGTCCTGGTCGTGGAACTACCGACCAGCTCTTCACTCTCGCAAGGATCTTGGAGGGGGCTTGGGAGTTTGCCCAACCTGTCTACATGTGTTTTGTGGACTTGGAGAAGGCTTACGACCGGGTCCCCCGAGAGGTCTTGTGGAGGGTTATGCGGGAGTATGGGGTGAGGGGGTCCCTACTTAGGGCCATCCAATCCCTGTACACCCAGAGCGAGAGCTGTGTCCGGGTCCTCGGCAGTAAGTCGTCTTCCTTTCCGGTGGGTGTTGGCCTCCGCCAGGGCTGCGCTTTGTCACCAATCCTGTTTGTGATTTTCATGGACAGGATATCGAGGCGTAGCCGGGGGGAGGTGGGTTTGCAGTTCGGTGAGCTGGGGATCACGTCACTGCTTTTTGAAGATGATGTGGTCCTGATGGCATCAGCTGCCTGCGACCTCCAGCACTCTCTGGATAGGTTCGCAACTGAGTGTGAAGCGGCTGGGATGAGAATAAGCACTTCTAAATCTGAGGCCATGGTTCTCAGCAGGAAACCGGTGGCCTGTCCGCTCCGAGTAGGAAATGAGTCCTTACCCCAAGTGAAGGAGTTCAAGTATCTGGGGGTCTTGTTCACGAGTGAGGGAACCATGGAGAGGGAGTTTGGCCGGAGAATCGGAGCAGCTGGTGCGGTTCTGCAGTCGCTTTACCGCACTGTTGTGACGAAAAGAGAGCTGAGCCAAAAGGCAAAGCTCTCGATCTACCGGTCTATCTTCGTCCCCACCCTCACCTATGGTCATGAAGGATGGGTCATGACCGAAAGAACGAGATCACGGATACAAGCGGCCGAAATGAGTTTTCTCCGGAGGGTGGCTGGGGTCTCCCTGAGAGATCGGGTGAGAAGTTCAGTCATCCGGGAGAGACTCGGAGTAGAGCCGCTGCTCCTTTGCGTCGAAAGGAGCCAGTTGAGGTGGTTCGGGCATCTAGTGAGGATGCCTCCTGGGCGCCTCCCTAGGGAGGTGTTCCAGGCGTGTCCGGCTGGGAGGAGGCCGCGGGGTAGACCCAGGACTAGGTGGCGGGACTACATCTCCGCACTGGCCTGTGAGCGGCTAAAGATTCCCCAGGCAGAGCTGGTTGTATGCTACTAGGGAAAGGGATGTCTGGGGCCCCCTGCTGGAGCTGCTGCCTCCGCGACCCGACCCTGGATAAGCGGATGAAGATGATGATGATGATGATGATGATTAAAGAATTCATTTGCGCCATACTTTACAAATTTGACAAGGTACACACAAACGGCTGATGTGACTGTGAAGGACACTTGTTGTGTGTTTAACTGGACTGTGTGTTTAACTGGACTGTGTGTTTAACTGGACTGTGTGTTCCTCCGTGCAGGTCAGCGGGCGTCTGGCCATGTTCTACGCGTCGGTCTATGCTCACTATGTGGACAAAGGAGACCCGGCGATGGCCGTCACGCTGACCATCTTCCACAATACGGTGAACGCACTCACTCACTCACGCACGCACTCACTCACTCACGCACTCGCTCGATCGCACGCACGCACACACACACTCGCACACGCACACACACCCACGCAGGCACGCACTCACACGCACTCGCACGCACGCACGCACCCGCACGCACTCACGCACGCACTCTCACGCACGCACGCACGCACTCACTCACACACACACACACTCGCACGCACTCACTCACTCACTCACTCACTCACTCACTCACTCACTCACTCACGCACGCACTCACTCACTGCCTGACATCTTCTGCCTCTCTCTTTCTCTCTCTCTCTTTTTCTCTCTCTTTCTCTCTTTCTCTCTCTCTTTCTATCTCTCTTTCTCTCTCTCTCTGTCTATCTCTCTCTTTATCTCTCTGTCTCTCTCTCTGTCTCTTGTGTTATAGCTGCGGTGCTGTGGACTGGTGGGTGCGTTGGACATCCTAGTGAAAAAGACGTGTCCTAACCATAGCTTTCTGGAGACCTTCACCATGCCTGTGAGTATACTAATATGACCTCACTATACCTGTGAGTATACTAATATGACCTCACTATACCTGTGAGTATACTAATATGACCTCACTATACCTGTGAGTATACTAATATGACCTCACTATACCTGTGAGTATACTAATATGACCTCACTATACCTGTGAGTATAATAATATAATAATATGACCTCACTTCACTATACCTGTGAGTATAATAATATAATAATATGACCTCACTTCACTATACCTGTGAGTATAATAATATAATAATATGACCTCTCTTCACTATACCTGTGAGTATAATAATATAAACTCACTTCACTATACCTGTGAGTATAATAATATAAACTCACTTCACTATACCTGTGAGTATAATAATATAAACTCTCTTCACTATACCTGTGAGTATAATAATATAAACTCTCTTCACTGTACCTGTGAGTATAATAATATGAACTGTCAGCCAACTACTTTCAAGGATTTATACTCAGAATGACTGTAGCTGTATTAGTCACACTTAACTACAGTAGGTCTGTCTTCTCTATACCACATAAGACAACAAAATGGATGACCAAAGATGCCTTCAGTTGTGATTAAATATCTATTTCTCTAAATGGTTCACCAGATATAGATGAAAAAACTCAATTCTAACTCTCAGAGTAAACAGACTGCACCTTAATTATTATTATATCAATTAAAATTCAACATGGAAGATTACAGAATAACTGTCCTAATACTTTAACCTCCTCTCCTCTCCTCTCCTCTCCTCTCCTCTCCTCTCCTCTCCTCTCCTCTCCTCTCCTCTCCTCTCCTCTCCTCTCCTCTCCTCTCCTCTCCTCTCCTCTCCTGTCCTGTCCTGTCCTGTCCTGTCCTCTCCTCTCCTCTCCTCTCCTCTCCTCTCCTCTCCTCTCCTCTCCTCTCCTCTCCTCTCCTCTCCTCTCCTCTCCTCTCTCCTCCTCTCCTCTCCTCTAGGCCTGTCCCACGGTCATCATGAACCTGTTCCAGGAGAAAGCCCCCCTGGTGATGGGTCTGTTCCTGGGCACGGCTGCCCTGCTGGTGGGCCCACTTCCATACTATACACTACGCACTTCCATACTATACACTACGCACTATACTAGTGTAGTAGCACAATAGAACACACACACACACACGCGCACACACAAACACACAGTAGCTCAGGAGGTAGAGCAGCCGTCTGCTGAGTGGAAGGTTCCCGGTTCGATGGCAGCTCCCAGCAGCATGTCGGAGTGTCCTTGAGCGTGCCCACTTCTCCTAGCTTCCTTGAGCCTGCCCACGGCTCCTAGCTTCCTTGAGCCCGCCCACTGCTCCTAGCTTCCTTGAGCCTGCCCACTGCTCCTAGCTTCCTTGAGCCTGCCCACTGCTCCTAGCTTCCTTGAGCGTGCCCACGGCTCCTAGCTTCCTTGAGCCTGCCCACTGCTCCTAGCTTCCTTGAGCCTGCCCACGGCTCCTAGCTTCCTTGAGCCTGCCCACTGCTCCTAGCTCCTAGCTCCTTGAGCCTGCCCACTGCTCCTAGCTTCCTTGAGCCCGCCCACGGCTCCTAGCTTCCTTGAGCCTGCCCACGGCTCCTAGCTTCCTTGGGTCAATCACAGAGGACCCATTCCACCGGTGACACTGCTGTACTTTACTGCCCCCTGGTGGCAACCGAACACCCAGCACCGTACTGCACACTATAAACCACTCCACACTGTCTGTTAGAGCCACGGTACAACACACAGCTCTGAGAACTACTGACCTGTTCACTATGAACTACTGACCTGTTCACTATGGAGCAGATGGAGGAGAGAGGGAGAGAGAGAGATAGAGAGAGGGAGAGAGAGATGGAGAGAGAGAGATAGAGGGAGAGAGAGAGAGATAGAGGGAGGGAGAGAGAGAGATAGAGGGAGAGAGAGAGAGGGAGAGAGAGAAAGAGAGGGAAAGTCAGTTTGGAAGGCACCAGGTGGTTAAATAACGGTAAATGGTGTAAAGAACCAGTGAGGAGCAGAGCAGATGGAAATGCTAAATGGACGGCACTTATAGAGCACGTTTACCCAAAGCGCTTTACAGCGAAGGCCTCTCATTCACCCACTCACACACACATCAATGGCGGCAGCTGCAAGATGCAAGGTGCCAGCCTGCTCACTGGGAGCAATTTGGGGTTCAAAAGGGCACTTCGACATGTGGTCAGGAGGAGCCGGGATTCGAACCGCCGACCCTACGATCACCCGCTCTACCTCCTGAGCTACAGACGCCCGGACGAGAGACATCAACTCCAAACCTCAAGATTGTTAACATCTCTTTGTTCCCCCTTCTCCTCTCCTCTGCTGTGTGCTGACCCCTACCTACCTGTGTGTGATGACCTGTGACCCCTACCTACCTGTGTGTGCTGACCCCTACCTACCTGTGTGTGCTGACCTGTGACCCCGACCTACCTGTGTGTGATGACCCCTACCTACCTTTGTGTGATGACCTGTGACCCCTACCTACCTGTGTGTGATGACCCCTACCTACCTGTGTGTGATGACCTGTGACCCCTACCTACCTGTGTGTCGCTTACATCTCACCTCCTCATCTAATGACTTTCTTCCCTCGCTCCCTTTCTGTCTCCCTCCTTGCCTCTTTCCCCCTCCATCTCTCTCTCTCTCCATCTCTCTCTCTCTCCATCTCTCTCTCCCTCCATCTCTCTCTCTCTCCTTGCTCTTTCTGTCCGTCTCCTCCTCCTCCGTTCTGTTCTCCCTCCCTCCATCTCTCTCCTCTCGCTCTCTCTGTCCATCACCTCTATCTCCTATCCGTTTGTCCTCTCTCCATCAATCAATCTCTCCTTGCTCTCTCTGTCTGTCACCTCCTCTTCCTCCTCCTCCCCCTTGCTCTCTCTGTCTGTCACCTCCTCCTCTTCCTCCTCCCCCCACCCCTCCTGTCCTCCTCCATGACCCTCCGTCTCTCTCCCTCCCCCCCCCACCCCTCCTCTCCTCCTCCATGACCCTCCGTCTCTCTCCCTCCTCCCCCCATCCCTCCTCTCCTCCTCCATGACCCTCCGTCTCTCTCCCTCCCCCCCATCCCTCCTCTCCTCCTCCATGACCCTCCGTCTCTCTCCCTCCCCCCCATCCCTCCTCTCCTCCTCCATGACCCTCCGTCTCTCTCCCTCCCCCCCACCCCTCCTCTCCTCCTCCATGACCCTCCGTCTCTCTCCCCCCCCCCACCCCTCCTCTCCTCCTCCATGACCCTCCGTCTCTCTCCCTCCTCCCATCCCTCCTCTCCTCCTCCATGACCCTCTGTCTCTCTCCCTCCTCCCCCCATCCCTCCTCTCCTCCTCCATGACCCTCCGTCTCTCTCCCTCCCCCCCAGGTCGCAGCCATCGTCTTGAGCTCAATCCTCAGGAAGGAGATCTGGCACTCCCACTCCTCCTCCTCCTCCTCCTCCACCTACGTGCTCCTCTCCCCCCCCGCCACCCCCTTCTCCCCCCCCGCCACCCCCTTCTCCCCCCCCGCCCCCTTCTCCCCCCCCCAGCCCGACCCTTACCAGGACCCCGTGGTCTTCACCCCTCTGACCGTCTCCATGACCACTGCCTCCGCTTGCATCTAACCCCTCTGTCTGCAGACCTGGGGGCAGTTTCATTAGTCTAGGGGCAGTTTCATTAGTCTAGGGGCAGTTTCATTAGTCTAGGGGTAGTTTCATTAGTCTAGGGGCATTTCAGTAGTATTTGTAAATAAGACAATACCCAGGTCTGATTTCCCATATCGCACACTACCGGCTTTGTTTGCCTCTGTGTTCAGCTCAATCCTCTGTGTTCAGCTCAATCCTCTGTGTTCAGCTCAATCCTCTGTGTTCAGCTCAATCCTCTGTGTTCAGCTCAATCCTCTGTGTTCAGCTCAATCCTCTGGCTTCTTTTCACTGTTTAGTGACTGGATAATGTTTTCATTCTGTCCTTGGCTTGGGTGAGGGTTTCAGACTGTAGTAGGCTAGGGTTAGGGTGAGGGTTAGGGTTATAGGGTTAGGGTTAGGGTTTTAGGGTTAGGGTTATAGGGTTAGGGTTAGGGTTATAGGGTTAGGGTTATAGGGTTAGGGTTAGGGTTATAGGGTTAGGGTTATAGGGTTAGGGCTTGGGTGAGGGTTTCAGACTGTAGTAGACTGAGCAACTACTCACACTCTCCTGCACCACCATGACCTTCACACCATGACCTTCACACCATGACCTTCACACCATGACCTTCACACCATGACCTTCACACCATGACCTTCACACCATGACCTTCACACCATGACCTTCACACCATGACCTTCACACCATGACCTTCACACCATGACCTTCACACAATGACCTTCACACCATGACCTTCACACCAGAGAATCTCCATTACTTAACCCTCTCTCTGTCTCCTCCTAGTCCTGAAAGTGTTCAGGGTCAAAGTTCCCGCACCTCCTGGTCCCCTCCCACTCTGCTTAACCCCCCGACCTTGCCCCCCCTCCTCCCCCTCCCCCTCCCGCAGGTCACAGCGTCGGCGTGCGCCGCCGTCCTCATGAAGGAGATAAAGAGGAGCGAGCGAGGGGTGCCAGTCCACTACAGCCAGCCCATCTGCTGAGGGGTGTGGAGGAGGGCCAACCAGTGCAGCCACTGGCAACGTTTAATGCAAACTTGAATGGAGGTCCCCCGCCCGCGATTCTTCTTCTCCTGCTGCTTTTAATGCTGCTTCACACAGGAAGTGTGGACCCACAAGGGATGTTTATTGTTAAGTAGTTGAGTGTGATTTGCATGGTCAGCTGGTGTGAACCAGAATAGTCTCAGGACTGTATTCCATGTTCGTACCAGAAGGGCATCGTGTTTCTATGAATCCATTCCACAGGGGTCAGTAAATTGGCTGGCTTTGTGCATTTTACCTTCAATCATTTATTTTTGTATTGTATAGCCTAGCATGCTAGCTTCACTATGACGTTGTCATAACAGCTTCTGATGGCCACATAAAGAAGTGAACCTAGTTGTATTAAGCAAATAAAAATGCATTTATTTCGGCCTTCCGGGAGTCCGTTTATAAGAAGGGCCCGGCCATGTGTCTACTGAGACGGGCCAGGGTGTCGTTACACTGAGAGAATCCCCTTCCTGCTCCCCAGAATGGCTGTTGAGTGAAGCGACAGGCCGGCAGCCTGTGGTAATAATCAAGGCTTTGGCTGCACAAGCAGTTGATCCCGAGGACCTCGAGTGCAGACAGCTGCTTTTCTAGTGACCAAATGATGCCGAGAGACTCGCCAGTTTGTGTCATCTGACAAAAATAGCCGGTAGAGATTTTTCCAAACGCTTGTTTGTACGTTTGTTACACTGTAATCCAAGTATTTCCATCCTGTTACAAATGGCTGTATTCTAATGTTGTTCTACTGAGTATCTTGGCCAGTTGTTGAAAAAATAAACATTCTTAAGTGCTTCTTTTCTTTAACGCCGGCTCCTGTCTGTCTGTGATTGAATGAGTGCTTGAGGATAAACACCACAGACCAATGTTGTGGATATACTTTATTTGTAATATTATTTTTTTTATTGTGCTCATGTATAGAAAAAAAGGCAAGGCAGATGGAGTATTATATGTACATTGATTAACCGAGTAACAAAAAGACGATGTGTACACCATGCAGTCCCAGGATGAGAAGGTCAGAGGTCAGGTGTGTGATGAAGCAGTGATGCAGTCCCAGGATGAGAAGGTCAGAGGTCAGGTGTGTGATGTAGCAGTGATGCAGTCCCAGGATGAGAAGGTCAGAGGTCAGGTGTGTGATGTAGCAGTGATGCAGTCCCTCTCGGCAGGAGAGCACAGGAAGTACACCTGAAGAACACAACACACTGTCCAGAGAGCACCTGATGAGATGCATCACTATACCATACAATAGTTGTTTATAGATTAGGACTGAGATGTATTATCTGAGAGGGTGTTGGTTGGAACCCCGGCTCTTCAATGAGCTTTGAGTTGAAGACGAGAGCTCCACAGAGGGCAGTTTGGCCTGGCAGGATGGAAGGGTGTAGCCAAACCACGCCCTCCTCTCCAGTCTACACCACCTGGCAGTCCTCCTCACCAGTCTACACCACCTGACAGCCCTCCTCTCCAGTCTACACCACCTGACAGTCCCCCTCACCAGTCTACACCACCTGGCAGCCCTCCTCACCAGTCTACACCACCTGACAGCCCTCCTCTCCAGTCTACACCACCTGACAGTCCCCCTCACCAGTCTACACCACCTGGCAGCCCTCCTCACCAGTCTACACCACCTGACAGCCCTCCTCACCAGTCTACACCACCTGACAGCCCTCCTCACCAGTCTACACCACCTGGCAGTCCTCCTTCAGTCTACACCACCTGGCACCTCTGTGACAAGCTGACTGCTTTGAAAACAGTCTTTAATTGTGGCCTGTTCCCCACCATCTGATCAACTATAGAAGTTTGTGCCTTAAGCCTAGTTTTCTCAATCCATGCTCAAAACATGCACGGCTGGTATACTTCCATCCACTCCCGTCTCTTCCTGGGCGCAGCACAACAGGAATGAGAAAGAGGGGGGAATGGGTGAATTAATTGGAGTGTGACGCCCTCTAGTGGTGAGAATTGTGAGTCACATACTGAGAACCTAGGTCAAGTACACACACTGTACATTTGACTTGAGGTGCATTAGATTTATCTCAGTTTGCACTTTTGAGGCCCAAGTATGAGAGAGCTAACCTTATTTTATCCATATCTGGGCAACATAACGCATGAAAGAAACATGAGACAACTTTAAAGGTTATGTACATTTATACAGTTTCACAAATACAGTACGTCATTAACAGTAATGTCACATGACACACAGACATTCAGATATGGAGCAACATAGAACCATTTGGGGGAG
This sequence comes from Borostomias antarcticus, assembly GCF_949987555.1. Taxonomy (NCBI): domain Eukaryota; kingdom Metazoa; phylum Chordata; class Actinopteri; order Stomiiformes; family Stomiidae; genus Borostomias; species Borostomias antarcticus. Next base: position 2,144,184 of record NC_140258.1, read on the forward strand.
TCGATCGCCTCGTTGAGAGGGGTCAGGGAAGAATTTTTACAGCTCACTTATCTGGCCACCGGGTGATTACTGTTTTTTAGCTTCCCTATGGAATATGTAGAGGTGGGTCGTATGCCCACCTCCCTTGTTCTCTGTAAAGCGCATTGTGTTGTCTCTGGGTATGAAATGTGCTATACAGATAAAGCTTTGATGGAGCAAGCTCCTGGAGTATGTTTGTCTACCAGCTAAGAACATTTATAAAGCAATAAATTACATTTTCAGAGTAAGAGAAGCTAAAAACGACATAGGAGAGACATGGCAAATACTGGTGTGTGTTTGCTATGGCCCAGGCCTAAAGCCGGAAGTGGGCTGGTGTATGTCTGTGTGTATGTGTGTGTGACAGGAAGTCCAGGCAGCTCACTGAGCACAGTCGTGGGATACAGTGGAGATAGGACCCAAACACAGGCAGAGAATGTTCAGAGACTTTATTCATGAATGACATCAGTACAAGCACAAGACATAACAAGTAACCCCAAACTGAACAAACCAAATGTTGAGGCCCATGGGGTAGATGGTGATGGTCTAGATCAGTGATTTTCAACCAGTGTGCCGTGAGAGATCGTCAGGTGTGCCGTGGGAAATTATCTGTCATCGTGGGGTTATTTGTTATGTATTGTGTCTTGAACGTCTTGTTTCCGGCCAGGCTGTTAGCAGGATGTGACCTTGGATTTTTCCTGGTTCAGAGCCGGTAGCCCACGTTCAAAGACTGCAAGCTTTCTTTTGAACGCTTGAACAAAGGGGCAACTCGCTCTGACAAGCGGGTCTTGGACACAATCAGGTGACATGTGCTGACGGGACTCTTCACTGCGAGCCACCTCCTTCAGCCTGTCCGGCAGCAGCATCCCAATGATGCGGACCATCAGGATGGCTCGTCTCCACAGCCCACGGATGCGCCTCCGACGGAGAGTCAGATCCGGACATGGCCTCCCGTGGGGCTTGGGTGATCGTGAAACGTCCGCGTCAGATTGTCCCTTTACCAGCACCCCACTAGACACCATGGGGGTGGTGATCGCGAGTGGTGGTCTAACAGATGGAGCTGTGATAGAAGGGACTGGGTCCGATGGACCTGTGACAGACGGGGCTGTATCAGGTACCCTCTTCATAAGAGAGTCCGAGGTAGAAGTGGTCGCTCCTTCACAGACGTCTTCCCACTTCTTACAAATGAGCCTCCGATGCCGAGAGAGCTCCAGATCTCGTCTCCAGTGGGGCTCGGGTGATCGTGGAGTGTCCGGCTCAGATTGTCCCTTTAGCGCCACCCCACTAGATGCCATGGAGGTGGATAAGTAGCTAGCGGGGATGTCTCCTCTACTGGTCCTGGTCATGGAAAGTGTTGGACTGACAGATGGAGCTGTGACAGATTGGGCTTTGTCAGATGGAGCTGTGTCAGGAGCCCTCTTCATCAGAGAGTCGGAGGTGGAAATGGCCGCCCCTTGATAGACTCCCTCCCACTTCTTGCGAAAGAGCCTCCGACGCAGAGAGAACTTGGAGGAGCCAGTAGCCTACTTTCCCCCTCCCTCCCTCAACAATGTACAGTAGCCTACTTTCCCCCTCCCTCCCTCAACAATGTACAGTAGCCTACTTCCCCCCTCCCTCCCTCAACAATGTACAGTAGCCTACTTTCCCCCTCCCTCCCTCAACAATGTACAGGAGCCTACTTCCCCCCTCCCTCCCTCAACAATGTACAGTAGCCTACTTTCCCCCTCCCTCCCTCAACAATGTACAGTAGCCTACTTCCCCCCTCCCTCCCTCAACAATATACAGTAGCCTACTTTCCCCCTCCCTCCCTCAACAATGTACAGTAGCCTACTTCCCCCCTCCCTCCCTCAACAATGTACAGTAGCCTACTTTCCCCCTCCCTCCCTCAACAATGTACAGGAGCCTACTTCCCCCCTCCCTCCCTCAACAATGTACAGTAGCCTACTTTCCCCCTCCCTCCCTCAACAATGTACAGTAGCCTACTTCCCCCCTCCCTCCCTCAACAATGTACAGTAGCCTACTTTCCCCCTCCCTCCCTCAACAATGTACAGTAGCCTACTTTCCCCCTCCCTCCCTCAACAATGTACAGTAGCCTACTTTCCCCCTCCCTCCCTCAACAATGTACAGTAGCCTACTTCCCCCTCCCTCCCTCAACAATGTACAGTAGCCTACTTCCCCCTCCCTCCCTCAACAATGTACAGTAGCCTACTTCCCCCCTCCCTCCCTCAACAATGTACAGTAGCCTACTTCCCCCCTCCCTCCCTCAACAATGTACAGTAGCCTACTTTCCCCCTCCCTCCCTCAACAATGTACAGTAGCCTACTTCCCCCCTCCCTCCCTCAACAATGTACAGTAGCCTACTTTCCCCCTCCCTCCCTCAACAATGTACAGTAGCCTACTTCCCCCTCCCTCCCTCAACAATGTACAGTAGCCTACTTCCCCCTCCCTCCCTCAACAATGTACAGTAGCCTACTTTCCCCCTCCCTCCCTCAACAATGTACAGTAGCCTACTTCCCCCCTCCCTCCCTCAACAATGTACAGTAGCCTACTTCCCCCCTCCCTCCCTCAACAATGTACAGTAGCCTACTTTCCCCCTCCCTCCCTCAACAATGTACAGTAGCCTACTTCCCCCCTCCCTCCCTCAACAATGTACAGTAGCCTACTTTCCCCCTCCCTCCCTCAACAATGTATCATGGGCATCTGTGAGCCGACGAGGTCCCTCTCCCTCTCCTGGCTCTGCGTCTCTCTGTCCTTCAGGTATTCCTCTACCATCCTGGCTGTCTCGCTCCTCCTCATCTCCTTCTCCTGCCTCCTCCTCCGCTCGTCTTCCTCCCTCAACTCCCTCTTCATCATGGCCATCCGGCGGCGCATGTCTCTGGCCACGTTCTGCAGCTGCTCCTCCACCCAGACAGTCTCGCAGGGCTTTGTCATTCCTAAAGGCTATGGGGGTCAGGGGGGCACAGGGACAACCAGTCGGTCACACCGGGGTCACATTCATGCAGTCAATACACTGTAGTACAGTGATCATAAGATATCACAGTGCATTGGCTACTCCTAGCATGGCACAGTACGATTATACATAGTTTCAGTGTTGCAAGTTGCAGGGGCGTAGGTTTGATTTGAGCTTTGGTAGGGACACAATAGGTTGTTGTTGTTTCACGTAGTCTGGATTGAATCTGGGTGGTGGCCGAATCAGATTAATTTCCGTCGCCACTGATTGGGCAATGTGACAACGAATGACAAGGTTTATCCACAAAACCTACATCTGTTGAGTCAGACTATAATCTCACCTGTAACCCTGATGCATCTCCTGCCTCTCCAGGTCCTGCCTTTCTGCTGCTTTGACCCCAAAAATTCCAATGTCCATTTTTGTCTGGTCATAAAAGAGAAATGATTGACAATATCAAACTACTTGCAGACATGAAACACTCTTTTCCGTGTAGCCTACAGCCTATTCTGTGTAGCATATGAAATATGAACATAATTACGCTGGACTTGGACTGAATTGCATAAACAAACCAGACGTCTAGTCTCGTTTGTTTAGCCTGTTATGCAATTCAGTGGGCGAGTGAACCTAGCTAGTCATTGCTCAAACCTAGGAGTTTGCAACGGTTATACCAAAACTGATTCATTACTAGCTAAAGACAACTGTTATGACAACATTACAGCACCTTATCTCTGCCTCAGCAAACGTTTACGAGACCTAACGTTATAGCTAATACGTACAGCTCTGAGCTGCACCACCAGCTAGCACTAACATTACAGTTTACAGGCATTTAGTAGGACGCAAACTAAACTATTATCATTGATACAACTCTGTACAGAAAAATAATTGTCGGTCAACATATTGTATTCCCTATTGTTCAATAACTTCAATCTTACTTCTGCTTAATCAAAATTCCCGCTGTTGCCGACAGTCGATGCTCGATGTGCTGTGAGCTGCTGAGCTCGCGAGGCCTCGCTGGGTCACAGAGACGAGGGCGGGAAAGTAGGCTACTGTACATTGTTGAGGGAGGGGGGGGGGAAGTAGGCTACTGTACATTGTTGAGGGAGGGGGGGGGGAAGTAGGCTACTGTACATTGTTGAGGGAGGGAGGGGAAAGTAGGCTACTGTACATTGTTGAGGGAGGGGGGGGGGAAGTAGGCTACTGTACATTGTTGAGGGAGGGAGGGGGAAAGTAGGCTACTGTACATTGTTGAGGGAGGGGGGAAAGTAGGCTACTGTACATTGTTGAGGGAGGGGGGGGAAAGTAGGCTACTGTACATTGTTGAGGGAGGGGGGGGGAAGTAGGCTACTGTACATTGTTGAGGGAGGGGGGGGAAAGTAGGCTACTGTACATTGTTGAGGGAGGGGGGGGAAGTAGGCTACTGTACATTGTTGAGGGAGGGGGGGGAAGTAGGCTACTGTACATTGTTGAGGGAGGGGGGGGAAAGTAGGCTACTGTACATTGTTGAGGGAGGGGGGGGGAAGTAGGCTACTGTACATTGTTGAGGGAGGGGGGGGAAAGTAGGCTACTGTACATTGTTGAGGGAGGGGGGGGAAGTAGGCTACTGTACATTGTTGAGGGAGGGGGGGGAAAGTAGGCTACTGTACATTGTTGAGGGAGGGGGGGGAAGTAGGCTACTGTACATTGTTGAGGGAGGGGGGGGAAAGTAGGCTACTGTACATTGTTGAGGGAGGGGGGGGGAAGTAGGCTACTGTACATTGTTGAGGGAGGGGGGGGAAAGTAGGCTACTGTACATTGTTGAGGGAGGGAGGGGAAAGTAGGCTACTGTACATTGTTGAGGGAGGGGGGGGAAAGTAGGCTACTGTACATTGTTGAGGGAGGGAGGGGGGAAGTAGGCTACTGTACATTGTTGAGGGAGGGAGGGGGGAAGTAGGCTACTGTACATTGTTGAGGGAGGGAGGGGGAAAGTAGGCTACTGTACATTGTTGAGGGAGGGGGGGGGAAGTAGGCTACTGTACATTGTTGAGGGAGGGGGGGGAAAGTAGGCTACTGTACATTGTTGAGGGAGGGGGGGGAAAGTAGGCTACTGTACATTGTTGAGGGAGGGAGGGGAAAGTAGGCTACTGTACATTGTTGAGGGAGGGGGGGGAAAGTAGGCTACTGTACATTGTTGAGGGAGGGAGGGGGGAAGTAGGCTACTGTACATTGTTGAGGGAGGGAGGGGAAAGTAGGCTACTGTACATTGTTGAGGGAGGGGGGGGAAAGTAGGCTACTGTACATTGTTGAGGGAGGGAGGGGGGAAGTAGGCTACTGTACATTGTTGAGGGAGGGAGGGGGGAAGTAGGCTACTGTACATTGTTGAGGGAGGGAGGGGGGAAGTAGGCTACTGTATATTGTTGAGGGAGGGAGGGGGGAAGTAGGCTACTGTACATTGTTGAGGGAGGGAGGGGGAAAGTAGGCTACTGTACATTGTTGAGGGAGGGAGGGGGAAAGTAGGCTACTGTACATTGTTGAGGGAGGGAGGGGGAAAGTAGGCTACTGTACATTGTTGAGGGAGGGAGGGGGGGAAGTAGGCTACTGTACATTGTTGAGGGAGGGAGGGGGAAAGTAGGCTACTGTACATTGTTGAGGGAGGGAGGGGGGGAAGTAGGCTACTGTACATTGTTGAGGGAGGGAGGGGGGAAGTAGGCTACTGTACATTGTTGAGGGAGGGAGGGGGGGAAGTAGGCTACTGTACATTGTTGAGGGAGGGAGGGGGGGAAGTAGGCTACTGTACATTGTTGAGGGAGGGAGGGGGGAAGTAGGCTACTGTACATTGTTGAGGGAGGGAGGGGGGGAAGTAGGCTACTGTACATTGTTGAGGGAGGGAGGGGGGGAAGTAGGCTACTGTACATTGTTGATTGGATAGCTTGCTGAACTCAGCAACCTGGTCTTAATTCCCAACCGTTTTGCTTTCGCAAGTTGTGAATGGTAATTAAAAACTACAGTTTTCACTCTGTATTATTTTTGGTAGGGACAATTCGTGTTTCCGTGGCTTTGGTATGGACATGTCCATAGCGTCCATACCTAAAACTACGCCTATGGCTGGATGTCACAGTGAACTGGCTACTGCTATTAATAGCAGAGCAATACAATACATCACAGTACAGTACTGCTCCTAATAGGTTATGTACCAATTTACATTACAGCAAGCATACTGTAGTCATACAGCACTTTACAACACAGAACAGTGGGCCCATACCTAGCTACTGTATACAGGTAGTTTAGGTGCAAAGCGTCTGAGCATCAAGAGACTAACAAGCTGCACGCAGAGTGAACAGTCATCATGTATTGCAAACATAAAGGCAGCAGCAAGAAAAGAGGAGAGAAAGGAACAGGATGAGAAGGTAGCAAAGCTGCTGGTCAAAGCTACCAGTCTGCTGGTCAGTTTTGAGTGTCTGTAGCTATCTGGTACGCTACAGGGAAAATAGTAGGCTAGATAGTTGGCTAGATAGTAGGCTAGTGCTGATGATTTCTGTCACAGCATACACCTCATGCCCTCTCCAGTCCCCTAATAGGTCTTATTTCATTTCCACTTGACTACTAACTTGATTGAGCATGCTACATTTGAGCAGTAGGATGATAATATGGCTAAAAGGTAGGCTACAAGATGCACAGTGCACAGGCTACTCCTATCATGGTACAGTACTCCTACACATACAGTAACTTCAGTTTTACAAGATGCCACAGTGCACTGGCTACTGCATGAATAGCAGGGCAATACAGTACCATGCTCCTTCAATAGGTTAATATACCACTTTATATTACAGCAATACTACAGCCTATATTTGGATATACAGGATTTTACCACACAGCACAGTAGGCCTACTGTAGCTAGATAACACTTTACAAAACAGCAAGCAAAACAATATAAAATTATTATTATCATTATTGTTATTATTATTATTAAATCACTAATGAAGAGGAGGTTCACCCAAGAACTCATATTACCCAGACACATCACTGCTAGTCCTGTAATCAACCAGTATCGCTCTCAACCTGGAAATAATTTCTAACCTGGTTAAACAAAGTTCTGAGAGAAATGTTCTGTATTCTGTCTTCAATTGGAGGTGTTTTTGTCAAAGACAGTAATACAGAATAATTGTAGAAAATTCCAACTCTAAATTCTATCCCTATTATGGACTTACTTGTTTTCTCTAAATTAGTGTGTCAAATCCAGAAGTCACTAGCTACTCTGATGAGGTGGAATCTGATCACTGACTATTTAAGTGTCTGCCTCGTAACGTCTACTATGACGTCATAAAAGCAAGGGGAGATGTAAAGTGACATGGCATGGAAGCTCCAAGATGATTGCTCTGGTCTGTGTGCAAGTTACTTTTTGAAAACGATGACTTTCTCATGGCATTTTACATCCACTTTATGCTAGGTAGCTTTTCTGCTTCACTGCTGTCTTTTGTTTCTAAAGGATGGTGAAAATACCATGACCATTTTTACTTTGTATGTTGGATGACAACTACTAACTAGGGCTTGTCTAGATATCCTCAAGATACCATTACATTCCAATATTTGTGTCAGCACCTGTAGGTGTGAACACAGAATTTTAATTTTTTTAATTTTTAATTTTACAAAATCTATTGTCTTTGTAGAGTCATGTTTTAACAACATTTTCCATGATTGAAACATTACAATCAATGTTTTTACAGTCGTCGTTGAACTGTTGAATGTGAAATATGAAGTGTGTAGCCTCTGCTTGTTACGGCTCGCATGCCCTCGCCTCCACAACCGCCTCCCTCTCTCCCCTCTGGGCCCGCTGCGCGCTCGGGGCGTCCTACGCGCTCTACCGCACGTCGCATCAGCCCGGGCATACAACGCTCTGACTCTCCGGAGTTTCCCCCCACTGCCGGGCGTTCCCCGTCTCCGGCCAGCTCCGCGGACTCGGCAGTCTCCTCCCGCTCCGGTGACGAAGAGTCGGATCCCGACATGCCCAGCACATCGGCCCGTGCGCAAAGACAAGAACGGCGCGCTCGTCTCCGACGATGACGCGGGCGCGGCCCTACTCACCGGTTCCCAATTATCATCACCACACCTGTCCCTCGTTCTGCAATCACCTTCAACCTCTACAAGAACCTGGTCTACACTCCACTCATCGCCAGATCTTACCATAAACTCTTGTGGTAAAGTATAGCCTAGCCTACAATCTCCTTACCCGTATTTTGTAGTGTTTTTTCCCGTTCCCCGTTTGTGATTACTCTCACTCACCCTGCCTCCCCTCCTCATCTCTCCAGTTCCTGCCTGACCCACGCCTGTACGATTACCCCGCTCCTGCCTGACCATCGCCTGTACGACAACGCTCCTGCCTGACCATCGCCTGTACGACAACCCCGCTCCTGCCTGACCATCGCCTGTACGACAACCCCGCTCCTGCCTGACCATCGCCTGTACGACAACCCCGCTCCTGCCTGACCATCGCCTGTACGACTACCACGCTCCTGCCTGACCATCGGCTGTACGACTACCACATCCCCCTTTGTGATCTTATTAAATCGCCCCTCCGGGCTTTACCGTTCCTTGCCTCCTCCTTTCCTGTTGCGCCTGGGTCCTAAAACCGAACTCTAACAGTAAGATCTGGCCAGTTTTGACCCAGCCAACATGGAGGAGAGACCTGCACCTCCCGGACCACTCCAAGCCCTCCAACAGACCCAAGCTGAGCAACTGCCGCAGGTATCCGGCCAACAGCAAGCCCAGGACGAGCGACTGAGGGGACTCGCTACTCTGGTCAGCACCCTGTCCGACCAGGTCACCGCGCTCAGTGCCCGCCTGGCTCCGTTCCTGAACCCCACCGCTCCACCAAACCGGGAGCCCCATCTCGCCTCCCCGGCCCCCTACGACGGGACATTCACCCTCTGCCGGGAGTTCCTCATGCAGTGTGAGTACGTGTTTGATCTCCAGCCAAGCATGTACTCCACTGCGTCAGCTCGCATAGCCTACATCGCTAACCTAACCACGGGACGGGCTCGCCGCTGGGTCATGGCGGGTCGCGAAGGCGCAGCTGCCTACATGCAGGACTACACAGCCTTCGTGGCAGAATTCAGGACTGTGTTCGACCACGACGTCCACGGACAGGACGCGGACGCTGCTCTCTCCGCCCTCACCCAGGGTTCCAGCTCAGTAGCGGACTACGCCACGGAGTTCCGCATCCTCGCTGCCCGTTGCTCCTGGAACGAGTCTGCCCTGTACAGCACCTTCCGACGGGGCCTGGGGGACGCCATGAAGGACAGCCTGACTGGAGGAGACAGACCAGCGACCCTGAACCAACTCGTCTCCCTCTCCATAGCCATAGACGAGCGCCACCGGGAACGCAGGCGCGAGCGGGCGCACCAACACCACAGCGCACCCAGACCGTCTCCGCCTCCCTCTGCCGGTCTCTCTCGGTCTGCCCCGGCCTCCCTCGCCCCCCCAAACACCGCTGGAGAGGAACCCATGCAACTGGGTTGGACCCGACTGACCCCTGCAGAGCGTGAGCACCGGGAACAGAACGGACTGTGCATATACTGCGCTAGCCCAGCGCACGCCGTCGACTCCTGTTCCTCTGCACCTCCCAGGACGGCAAAAAGAGTAGGCTCACTCGCCAGGGGGTACCGAGTAAGCCGGCTCATCCATCCCCAATCCCGGACCCGTGCCGCCAGGTTCACTGTCACCCTCGCCTGGCAGGGGCACACGCTCTCCGTCCCTGCTCTCATCGACTCCGGTGCGGACGAGAGCTTCGTGGACGTCCAGTTCGCCCACAAAGCGGCGCTCCCTATCTCCCCTCTGGAGAGGCCCCTCTCGGCCTTCGCTCTGGATGGCCATCCCATGGGTCCCATTACTCACCGGACCCTGCCCCTCACCCTCACAGCCTCGGGAAACCACGTGGAGAACATCCGCCCCTTCGTCATCCACTCTCCCGACGCTCCGTTCATCCTAGGAAGGCCCTGGCTGGAACTCCATACCCCTCATGTCTGCTGGAGCTCGGGGCACATCCTCAGCTGGAGCACCGCCTGCCACGCCCGCTGCCTCCGAGCTGCTCAGACCTCCACTCGGGTTGACCGACCCCGTCCCACTCCTCCGGACCTCTCCACGGTCCCTTCGATGTACCACGACCTTGGGGAGGCCTTCAGTAAGGAGCGCGCCCGCACACTCCCCCCTCATCGACCCTACGACTGCGCCATCGAGCTCCACCCTGGCGTCCCTCTTCCAGCCAGTCGTCTCTACAACCTCTCCCTCCCGGAGAAAGCGGCCATGGACACCTACATCTCCGAGTGCTTGGCCGAGGGTCTCATCCGACCATCTCGATCCCAGGTGGCAGCGGGGTTCTTCTTTGTAAAGAAGAAGGGAGGAGACCTGAGGCCGTGCATCGACTACCGGCTGCTCAACAACATCACGGTGAAGAATAAGTATCCACTCCCCCTCATGAGCTCCAACTTCGAACCCCTCATCGGTGCCACCATCTTCACCAAGTTGGATCTCAGGAACGCTTATCACCTGGTGCGTATCCGTGAGGGGGACGAATGGAAGACCGCCTTCAAGACCTCCCGTGGCCACTACGAGTACCTCGTCATGCCCTTCGGCCTCACCAACGCCCCCGCCGTCTTCCAGGCGCTGATGAACGACGTGCTCAGGGACATGCTGGACGTCTTTGTGGTCCTTTACCTGGACGACATCCTGGTATTCTCCAGGAGCGCTGAGGAGCACGTCCAGCATGTCCGCATGGTCATCCAGCGTCTCCGGGAGAACCGCCTGTATATCAAGGCGGAGAAGTGCACTTTTCACTCCTCGTCAGTGGAGTTCCTGGGGCTCATTGTGGAGGGAGGCCTGACACGACCCGACCCCCGCAAGATCAAGACCGTGGTCGAATGGCCTCCACCCACGACCCGGAGGCAACTTCAGAGCTTCCTTGGCTTCGCTAACTTTTATCGCCGTTTCATACGGGACTACAGCCGGGTAGCAGCTCCCCTCACCCACCTCACCTCATCCCTGCGTCCATTCGTCTGGACACCGGCTGCCAGCGCTGCCTTCTCCGCGCTCAAGGAGTGCTTCACCACCGCCCCGGTCCTTCTCCATCCTGACCCCTCCAGGCAGTTCGTGGTCGAGGTGGACGCATCAGACACAGGCATCGGTGCTGTTCTGTCCCAGCGGTCAGTGGAGGACCAGAAGTTGCACCCCTGTGCCTTCCTCTCCCGCCGATTCACCCCAGCTGAGGTGAATTACGACATCGGGAACAGGGAGTTGTTGGCGGTGGTGGGGGCCTTGGAGGAGTGGCGCCACTGGCTTGAGGGCGCCGAACACACCACCCTCGTCTGGTCAGACCATAAGAACCTGACCTTCATCCGGGCGGCCAAGCGCCTCAACTCCCGCCAGGCGCGGTGGTCCCAGTTCCTCGGGAGGTTTGACTTTACCCTCACCTTCCGGCCCGGCTCCCGCAACGCCAAGGCCGACGCGCTGTCCCGCCTCCACGCGCCCGAGGCGCCCCCCGCGGAGCCTGAGACCATCCTGCCGGTCTCACGTGTCATAGGGGTGGTCACCATGAACATCGAGGCAGTGGTGAGGCAGGCCCAACGCGCCCAACCCAGTCCGGCCAACGTTCCTCCTCGCCGGCTCTTCGTGCCTGACTCGGTCCGGTCCCGGGTGCTCCAGTGGGGCCATGCCAGCCGGTTTGCGTGCCATCCCGGGGTTCACCGCACCCTCTCCTTCCTTAGCCGACGGTTCTGGTGGCCCTCCATGAGGTCCGACGTCCGGGAGTTTGTGGTCGCCTGTCCCGTCTGCTCCCGCAGCAAGGCGTCCCACCAGCCCCCGGCTGGCCTCCTGCGTCCTCTTCCGGTCCCCAGCCGTCCCTGGTCCCACATCGCCCTGGACTTCATCACCGGTCTTCCCCCCTCCAGGGGCAACACGGTCATCCTCACCGTGGTGGACCGGTTCTCCAAGGCGGTCCATCTGGTGGCGCTCCCCAAGCTCCCGTCCTCTGCGGAGACAGCTGAGCTCCTCGTCCAGCATGTCTACCGGCTCCACGGTCTCCCCGGAGACATTGTCTCGGACCGTGGGCCTCAATTCACCTCCCAGGTCTGGAGGGCCTTCTGCAAGGAGATCGGCGCCACCATCAGCCTCTCCTCTGGCTACCACCCGCAGACCAACGGCCAGGCCGAACGGGCCAACCAGAGCCTGGAGTCCGCTCTCCGATGTGTGTCGGCTCTCCACCCCACCTCCTGGAGCAAGGACCTACCCTGGGTCGAATACTCCCTCAATGCCCTGACCAGCGCTGCCACTGGCAGGTCTCCGTTCGAGTCATCCCTCGGGTACCAGCCCCCGCTGTTCTCTCTCCAGGAGTCGGAGGCCTCCGTCCCCTCCGTCCAGGCCCACCTCAGCCGCTGTCGCCGTGTCTGGAGGGAGGTCCGCAGGGCCCTGCTCCGCTCCAACGAGCGCTCCTGCCGCGGGGCCAACCGCCGCCGCACTCCTGCTCCGGCGTATCGGCCCGGTCAACGTGTCTACCTCTCCACCGCTGATCTTCCGCTCCAGGTCCCCTCCAGGAAGCTGGCTCCGCGCTTCGTTGGTCCCTTCGAGATCGACCGGGTCCTGAACCCAGCTGCGGTACGCCTTAAGCTCCCTGCTTCCATGCGGGTACACCCTGTGTTCCACGTGTCCAAGGTCAAGCCTGTCTCCTCGAGTCCCCTCATGCCTTCGGCCCCGGCTCCTCCGCCTCCCCAAATGGTCGACGGGCATCCCCAGTGGACGGTTCGGCGGCTGCTGAAGGTGCGCCGCCGGGGTCGGGGTTTCCAATACCTGGCGGATTGGGAGGGGTACGGCCCCGAGGAGTGCAGCTGGATCTCCAGGCAGCTCATTATGGACCCGTCTCTCCTCCGGGACTTCTACCAGGCCCATCCTGACGCCCCCGGTCGGTCGCCAGGTGGCTCCCCTCGGGGGGGGGGGTCCTGTTACGGCTCGCATGCCCTCGCCTCCACAACCGCCTCCCTCTCTCCCCTCTGGGCCCGCTGCGCGCTCGGGGCGTCCTACGCGCTCTACCGCACGTCGCATCAGCCCGGGCATACAACGCTCTGACTCTCCGGAGTTTCCCCCCACTGCCGGGCGTTCCCCGTCTCCGGCCAGCTCCGCGGACTCGGCAGTCTCCTCCCGCTCCGGTGACGAAGAGTCGGATCCCGACATGCCCAGCACATCGGCCCGTGCGCAAAGACAAGAACGGCGCGCTCGTCTCCGACGATGACGCAGGCGCGGCCCTACTCACCGGTTCCCAATTATCATCACCACACCTGTCCCTCGTTCTGCAATCACCTTCAACCTCTACAAGAACCTGGTCTACACTCCACTCATCGCCAGATCTTACCATAAACTCTTGTGGTAAAGTATAGCCTAGCCTACAATCTCCTTACCCGTATTTTGTAGTGTTTTTTCCCGTTCCCCGTTTGTGATTACTCTCACTCACCCTGCCTCCCCTCCTCATCTCTCCAGTTCCTGCCTGACCCACGCCTGTACGATTACCCCGCTCCTGCCTGACCATCGCCTGTACGACAACGCTCTTGCCTGACCATCGCCTGTACGACAACCCCGCTCCTGCCTGAACATCGCCTGTACGACAACCCCGCTCCTGCCTGACCATCGCCTGTACGACAACCCCGCTCCTGCCTGACCATCGCCTGTACGACAACCCCGCTCCTGCCTGACCATCGCCTGTACGACTACCACGCTCCTGCCTGACCATCGGCTGTACGGCTACCACATCCCCCTTTGTGATCTTATTAAATCGCCCCTCCGGGCTTTACCGTTCCTTGCCTCCTCCTTTCCTGTTGCGCCTGGGTCCTAAAACCGAACTCTAACACTGCTGCTGTAACAAGTATGGCAAGTGTGGTTGACATCAGATAGGATGCAATTTGAACCATCTTTGAATGATCGATTTTACTCTATTCTTCTTATTTGCACTAGTATTCAAACTATTCTTTAGTCCATGGCGCCATGTACAGTACGTCTTTAATTTGAGATTCATGGAGGGACTTGGATAATATTGAAAACACTCCTTTTTAGTTTTGAAGTTTTAATTCATTTTATTGGTTTGCTACAAACCTCGGATACCATTCAGTTCAGTATAATTGGTATTAAAGATGGATTATATCGCTCACTATTATGTTATATTGCGAACTACACCAGCAGCTTCATAGCTAGATGCTGACTAGAGCCTGTCTGTTTCTTGTTACTGCTTTATGATTATCCGAGCCGATTATAAAACTCCCAGTGGATTCAAGATTGTCTGCGTTTGTTAACTTTGTGCCTAAGGGTTTCTTGCCAAAATGTTTTAGTGTAACGTTAATGTTTAAAGGTTTTAGTGTAACGTTAATATTAGATAAGGCCAGAGATTATTTCATTTCCTCTATGGTCATTTTACACCAATTTATACTCAGCAAATTTAATACACTAAGGATTTGTATGGCAGTCTCAGTCTCCACCATAGGGCTCAGTGCAATTTCAATTTGAGACTATATTACAGAGACTAGAGACTTGAGACTAAAAGCGCATTGTGTTGCCTCTGGGTATGAAATGCGCTATACAAATAAAGCTTTGATTTGATTTGATATATGACGAAACGGTCTTCTTCTTTTCGTGTCCATATACACAGCAGCTACTTCCAGTTATCCAACGTTCAGCCAGTGGTGAACAGCTTGTGTCTTGGTGTTCTAAAGGGCAGTGTCCACCTAGCAGAGGACATGGAAGGAGGAGGTCTGGGGCTCTGTGCTCCACTGTCTGGGCTTCTCTGCCACAGTCTGGCCTTCTCTGCCACAGTCACGTGTTGCTGACCCCTCTGGACGCAGGTTTAGAACGCCCAAAACAAGGACAAAACGAGCCAGCACTTCTTTTGTGCCAAGAAGCATTACATTGTTGAACAGCTGTTGATGCCTGTTGCAGTGATGATGCGATGATGTTGGTGAGGATGGTGATGACGATGATGGTGGTTGGTGACATTGTGGTGATGGTGATGGGCGTACATTTTAATGTTTTCTGTATGCTTGATGTGTGCTAAACAAATTCCCCTCTGGGGCAATAAAGGTTTCAATTCAATTCAACCAGGTCGGTAGCCCTGCCTGCTCGGTGGTTCCCTGGGACGGTCCACCCTGGTGAGGACTCAGTTCAGGCGCTTCCCCTTCGCCCAGCTGGTCTCTGGAGGGAGGCTTCCAGCAGCAGGGATAGACCAGAGCACTGTGACATCAAATTGTAGTAAATGGACACATGCAGACACCCCCCTTTTTGGGTGAAAACGAGACGAGAACTTGACGCCATTCAGATTCAAAAAAGGGGCAGTAACCATACCCATGGCATGGAAGCTCCAAGATGATTGCTCTGGTCTGTGTGCATTTTGGGGCTGCGTAGATGGTAAACAAAAGTCATGTATGAAATTCAGTTCTTTCAGGACTGTATAGAGTGGTATATGTATGTTCTTTAAATTAAATTTAAGAAATGTCTGTCAAATGTTCAGGGCACCTAATAAATCAAATGGAATAATTTAATGGCTAATATAACAGGATAGACTCCACCTAAATTTGTGTACGTGGGCAAATTAACTTGTAACCGTGACTACTACTTTTTTTTAGCCTCACCTGTGAAGTAGATTAGATTCCTTGTTGTCATAAGTTACTCATCCAGACTTCTGTTAACCCAAAAAGTAACACATTGAACCTGTATTTGCCCAAACCTCCATAACTTGGCTTTTTTGTATGTGAAAGGCTTGTTAGTACATATGGTCAACTTAATCACTGTGTATACTTTGAAAGATTAACATTTTTATACTTTGCTTGGCAAATAGGCTCAGTTCCCTTACACTATCATTGTATGGAATAAAGATTATTTTATGGCATTAAAGACTAATGTATTGTTGTGATGAAGCTTAACTGAAAGTAATCAAAATAAATTGTGTATAAATCCAATATGAGTATTAAATTACCATGAATTTTAAATAAAGGTATATTTTGACATAAAGGAAATGTAATTTATCTTTAAAAGCAAGATATATGGTACTAGCCCATTTGTGAAAGGGAAAATGAATACTCCTGAGATTGAACAGCAAGCTAAGGCTTAGTGCTAAAACAAGATGCAAATGTACTCTGTAACTTTGCTCTCTTGTTTGTTTGATAGTTGTATTTTGTGTTTCTGTACTTGGAAATTGTTTTTAATCCTGTTTCTCCTATTAAAAGAAAGCACCTATAAATAATCTATTTTGATTCATTTATCCACGTTTGTACAGTGAATTTTCATCCTGCACAACTCTAATATTTTCGAACCTCACTTGTTTTTACTAACGGGCTTTTCCAGTAATGTACATGGAAAATATCTGTCGGCCAAAGAAGCTGGAAAACAAGTCACAAACGATGACTCAGCTCCACTCATTCTCCCCTGTCAAACATGTGAACCAATATGCAGGGCTGGCGCCTCCTATAGGCAGAATAGGCAATTGCCTTGGGCCTCCAGCCAATCAAAATTACAGATTTCAGGGAGCCTCAAAAGTGATACTCAAGGGTGTCATTGCTGCTGATGATAGCTTAACGGGACATCCTAATGTTACATGACGATGGGATGATGATTGCCGGTCAGTTTTTATTGCTTTGGCCTCTATAGAAAATTTTACCCAGGACGTCCAAAAGTCTAGACCCAGTCCTGCCAATATGCAGCACTGTATGTGTTATTTGTTTAATATGACACACATGCACACACACACGCCATCACTGTTATCTCAGCTGTGCAAATGTGTTTATTCATCCCACCATTCAATGTATGTTCCTATTAGTATTCTTTCTACAGCATCAAAATGACCATGCACAGCATTCACCTACCACAGCATGAGCCAAGGACATACTGAAGAATCTAGGAAGAAATGTCTATAACATCTACAGAGTCTTACTGCTATGTATTTGATTTAATGTGTTTGTTTGTTTTCACGTGGACACTGTGTAGTCGATAGAGTGAGGGACACAGCTGATGCTGCTGCTGCTGTGGCCGTTCGGGGTAGTGGGTGTCAAGAGGTCACACTTAGGCCACAGGGGGGGGCCTCTCCTCTGGGGTATCAATGACACATCTCTATGGGACACTATAAACAGACACAACCCAGACTGACAACCAATGGTGATTAAGACATCATGTTAGGGTGATAGGCGACACATCTGTATGGTCACTCCTCCACCAATCTAGCTTCACTAGGCCCTAAACGGGCAGGCCTAGGCGTGGGGGGTGGGCCGAGAGAGCACTATTTAACGTCTCAACCAAACCTTGAGACTTCGATTTGGAAACGGTAGGCAACTCAGCCGGACAGATTCGCTGGTCCCAGCAGGCAGACACGCTGATAACACCATGCGGGGAGGGAAGTCTAAGGCCTTGACTAGCAGAGAAGCAGGGAGAGAGAGAGACTAGGGAAACATCCCAGTGTTCCATGTGATTGTATCTTTTTACAATAAATCGATCATCTGTCGCCGCTTCCAATCCCGTGTTGGGTGATTTCATCAATGACTATCACAGCAAGAAAGGCAATTAACATTGTGGTTCATAATTAGATGGTGCTGCAACTCTTATCAAGGCTTCTAAAAAAAAATTACACAACACAGAGCACCATAAGAAAAGATCTCAAAGGCCAACAATACTGTGATACGTACTCACTTCACCAAGCCTGCAGATTTTCACCTGGTTAACAATATTGGTATATGAAGAAATTCTTACAATTTACACAGAAAAAACAATTACAATTTATAAAATCCTTTCAACTTGGCTTGATCCTCACAATATGTCAGTAAAGAATAGGCTCTTTGCACAAGCTCCACCACTTCCTGAAATTCTACAGGCATATTTATTTCCTGTCCTATACCATTGGATGGAAGTGATTAATCAGGTGTGATCAGGTGTGCCCATGGATGTATTAATAGAACTGGATACAGCCACTCCATTCACTGACCGCTATCAACAATGAAGCCCTATTGAACCGCGCCATCTTGGCAAATTTGTAGTCATTTGACTATTTCCGGTGACTTTTGTACTTGCGCAGTTGTGCTTTTCTGTCCTACGCACGTCCACGGTCAACGTTGGCGTTGACCGCTTCTATCTATCGAATGGCCGACTGGTGTAAAATGGATAGCCTAACGTTAGAGAGATAAATGTAGTCTATGGTTATGTTAATAAAGCTAACGATGTTGTAACATGCATGCAGCACTGCCGATCTGAACGATTGATTCATTATTACCATGGATCGGTATTGGGATTGATCAAGTGTGAATGTGAAATAGCAGCCACGAACTCAGCGGGTTATCCGAGATGCGGTAGCAGCGGCCAAAGCTCCTGCTGGCGGGGAGTGAAGCTTTTCAACTGGCCGGTCACTGGCTCCCTGGAGGAATTTAGCCTGGCTGCAATAACGTTATCGCGAACGGAATGAATACCATCTACTAGCAAACAAAACATCTTCAGCTATAATTAACCTGTTAAAACTAAGATGCCTGGATGAAAAAATAATTTCTCCAACGGATATATTTTACAAAAATGGGTTAATATGCAAGCCGGTTTTCATTGCCGCACACCTGATAAATCACTTCCATCCAATAGTATAGGACAGGAAATAAGGATGCCTGTAGAATTTCAGGAAGTAGTGGAGCTTGTGCAAAGAGCTTATTTGACCAGTAGAGGGCAGGAGAGGCTCCATCAAACATGCGCCATTCTGCTCCACTCACCACTGTACACCTGTACATGGCACATGCATGTCTAGCCATGACTGATACACTGTGATGTGTCTGGATAAGTTGTCACTTCTCTCATTAAAACATGAATATATACCAGAGATCAGCAACCTATCAAAAGAAACATTTTTGGACAAAAAAATAATAAAAAATCTGACGGGAGTGGTGAAACATTTGAGCCTTATAATGAAGGCAGTGTTTCCCATAGATGCATTTTTTTCGTGGCAACACCCAGGAGGGACACATTAGAGGGAGAAGGGGGTTGGAGGGACATTTTGAGCATCAAACACTTAATTTCCTTCGTTCTGATTAATTTTTATTAGACATGGGGTTTGGACTGGCACAAAGGCAAGGCAAGTTTATTTGAACCCAAACGTCCTGCTCGCATGCACACACACAGAGCCACAAAATGCATTCATGGGCGGAGGTCTGTGCTCTCTGAGCACCATTTCTCGTTTTATTATTCGTCTTAAATTACATTTACTCCATAGTCCAACTTCTTAAAACACTTTCCACAAGAAATATTGATGAAATTATGAGATGAAGCTATAGCACCACTAGAGGGCACCATCCTCAATCATCCATCTGTCCTCAGGTCCAGAAGGTGTTGATGATAATCTCCATCATCATCGCCCTGAAGAGTCTGCTGGAACAGAAGCGCTCGCCAATCCTGAAGGACCTCATGATGGTAGATGGTAAATGGACTGCACTTATATTGCGCTTTTATCCTCTCATTCACCCATTCACACACTCAGGGGTGAAAATTAACTTTTTGGCTCACGGTGAGTTACCTGCCAAGGGGACTATAGATGAAAAAATCTACCTGCCAAGTATATCTATTTTTCAGATAGCCTTCCGAAATCTAGTCGCCAATTGGAAATTTTACCTGCGTTTGGCTGGTGGCAGGTGTTAATTTTCAGCCCTGCACACACCCATTCACGGCAGCTGCCATGCAAGGTGCTAGTCTGCTCATTGGGAGCTATTTAGGGTTCAGTGTCTTGCCCAAGGACACTTCGACATGTGGACAGGAGGAGGTGAGATTCGAACCACTGACCCTACGATCATTGGACAACCCGCTCTACCTTGTGAACTACAGCCGCCCCATGATCTACCTCCAGGTGTTAGACTGGGTTTTCCTCTACACCATTGTCTCTCACTATCAAGTTCACTATCCACACCATGGTCTCTCACTATCAAGTTCACTATCCACACCATGGTCTCTCACTATCAAGTTCACTATCCACACCATGGTCTCTCACTATTAAGTTCACTATCCACACCATGGTCTCTCACTATCAAGTTCACTATCCACACCATGGTCTCTCACTATCAAGTTCACTATCCACACCATGATCTCTCACTATCAAGTTCACTATCCACACCATGATCTCTCACTATGAAGTTCACTATCCACACCATGATCTCTCACTATCAAGTTCACTATACACACCATGATCTCTCACTATGAAGTTCACTATCCACACCATGGTCCCTCACTATGAAGTTCACTATCCACACCATGGTCTCTCACTATCAAGTTCACTATCCACACCATGATCTCTCACTATCAAGTTCACTATCCACACCATGATCTCTCACTATGAAGTTCACTATCCACACCATGATCTCTCACTATCAAGTTCACTATACACACCATGATCTCTCACTATGAAGTTCACTATCCACACCATGGTCTCTCACTATCAAGTTCACTATCCACACCATGGTCTCTCACTATCAAGTTCACTATACACACCATGGACTCTCACTATCAAGTTCACTATCCACACCATGGACTCTCACTATCAAGTTCAATATCCACACCATGATCTCTCACTATCAAGTTCACTATCCACACCATGATCTCTCACTATCAAGTTCACTATCCACACCATGGTCTCTCACTATCAAGTTCACTATCCACACCATGGTCTCTCACTATCAAGTTCACTATCCACACCATGGTCTCTCACTATCAAGCTCACTATCCACACCATGGACTCTCACTATCAAGTTCACTATCAAGTTCACTATACACACCATGGACTCTCACTATCAAGTTCACTATCCACACCATGATCTCTCACTATCAAGTTCACTATCAAGTTCACTATACACACCATGGTCTCTCACTATCAAGTTCACTATCCACACCATGATCTCTCACTATCAAGTTCACTATCCACACCATGGACTCTCACTATCAAGTTCACTATACACACCATGATCTCTCACTATCAAGTTCACTATACACACCGTGGACTCTCACTGTCAAGTTCACCATCCCATTTCCATAGAGGCTAGGCGTTTTTCATTTGTGAAGTAGGCCTAGAGATTTTAAAATGAGGTTAAGGAGTTCTTTGCATGATGAGCTGCTGGCCATGGAGCTGGAATACAACCTGAAGATGTTCGAGAAGCAGATGGAGAACAAGGTGGCCGACTGCAGCCTGGCCAAGTTAAACGGTTTGTCTGTATATATAGACATACTGTAGGCTGTTTTTTATTGATCATAATGTCCATTTGTCTATCTTTATAATGGATGATTTTTTGTCTTTGTAAACAAGTAACAAAGTGTAACAAAAACAAATGTGATGTGCTGTATTTTGTGAAAATTGTTTGCTAATTT
Source organism: Borostomias antarcticus (assembly GCF_949987555.1). NCBI lineage: Eukaryota > Metazoa > Chordata > Actinopteri > Stomiiformes > Stomiidae > Borostomias > Borostomias antarcticus. Next base: position 2,165,515 of record NC_140258.1, read on the forward strand.
TTTTTTTACACATATGTTATGCACTCAATGTATTGTCACATTTTCTGTTTATTTTCTTCTTTTATTAGTAAATAATAACATTAATACCTGTGGTCACCAGTAGGGGTCGTATGTGTTGTTTGTCTTGTGGACTGTTCTCATTCGTGTGCAGCCGTTGTGAAAGACAACTGAAAGCCTTGTTTTTGTGCGTGGCTGTAAGCCAGCGCACCAATGATAGCAAATGTCCAGTTGTCACTCCCTCCCTCTCTAGCTTCCTCCCTGGCTTCCTCCATTGTGCTGTTGACCTGCAGTTCTATGTTGCCACCACAAGAGGCAGTGGTCACAGAACCTGCAGTTCTATGTTGCTACCACAAGAGGCAGATAGACTGCATAGATAGACTGTCACTGGATGTTATAAGCTATGTAAAAATGTGGTCACCTGGTGGTGCTATGTCAGTTATTGAATTTATGTGCAGTAATTGAGTATCTGAAATACTCCTGTTTTTAAATTATACCTACAGTATAGGTGTCTCAGTAATTACCCATTATATATTAGGCTATACTTGCATGTATTTACCAGGTAAATGTTTAGTAATTGTGGACTATGAAAGGAAGGGCTACCAAAAAAATGTTCAGTCAGTTAATTTAGCAATAGAAATCCATAAGCCTAGGGCCAATGGGCCTAGGATATAGAAAATAAACTACCGGTGGAATGGTGGTGGAGCATCCATCGGGGACTCGCTGTAGGTCCGCTAGCCTTGTGTTATCTGGGTTTATCCCTTACCTTTGTCCAGAAACAGAAGTTGAACCAATTGCAGCAAAATAGCTAACGTTACAGGAATCATCAGTGTAACTGCTTTAGCCACTGACCGCTACCATTAATGTTATGTAAGCTGCTGATAGTTGTTGTGAGCTCATGAGCTATCCCGCCTTCTGAATCCCATTTATGGGATTTGATGCATGTTGGGCCACATATTTCTTGAAAACAATCTTTATTTGCAACTCATATTACAATGAAAATGAACCACAATCAATTTGCAGCTAAGTCTGGTTATGCAAAGAAAATAATAAGGAATAAGGCAATCAAAGTGATGACATTACTCATGAGCTCTCAGACTTGACGAGCAGGTGCACCTGGCAGTGCTGCAGGAAGGCGTCCAGGAAGGGGGCAGGGCCCACAGTGGTGCAGCCTCTGCCGCTTGGCCCCCGGGCCCCTTGGAGACAACGTCCGGGCTGCAGACGCTGCAGACCACTACGGTGGGAACACCTCCGCGCACAGGAACTCACCCTTCTCCTCCTGTCTCCTTTCTGGGCCTCACTGCCACCCCCGTCTCCATCGAACAACAGTTTCGCTTAAGATTTTTTTGGATTCTTCTCTGCCAGCTTGGCGGGCCCTCTGGGGACCTTCTCCGCCCCTGATGACACCACCCCCGCCGCCTGGCACTGACTCTGGGCGTTGTGCAGCTTGGTGTGGGCCAGGAGGGACAGGTGGTGCAGAAAGACCTTGCCGCAGACCTGGTGGCAGACCAAAATGCCTCTGGACGCAATTGGAGAAACCTACAAACAATCACGAGCAACGAAAGGTGGGTAAGTCGTCGTATCAAGTAGGTACAGTCGTTGTATCAAACCCGACCCATGTTAGATAAACAGTTGTGATTGGCATGCCTGACCTGGCAGGGGTACGTCTCGCCCTTTCGCCGCTTGTTGATCAGCGGCCGGGTGCCATCGCCTCGACGGATGTCCTTCTCCTGGCTGTGCTTCTTCTTGCGGTACAGGTAGAGCTTGGCCGTGCTCGGGAACTCCATGTCGCAGGAGCCGCACGCCAGGACCTTCTGCTTGGCGTCGCCACTGTTAGTCAGAGGCAGCCTTCCTCCTCCTCTTCCTTGTCCGACTTCAGTGGGCCTAGTCCTCTTTTCCAGGAGCCACTCCTTGACGTGGTAGGTACTCTGGTGGCTGTTGAGGCCCGCAGGAGAGCGGAAGTTCTTACCGTAGTACGAGCATGGGTACGGTGCAGCAGGCGGGGGCCGGGGCCGTCTGAGGTGGCGTCGGGGCTGTTGGAGGCATCCGAGGCGGGGGACCACATGGCCTCAAAGCTGGGAGTGGGCGAGTCGAGAGCAAGAGGGCTATTGTCATTGTCAGGGTTTTACAGATCACTGCAGCTGGACTTCTGGTGGCGGAGCAGCACCTGCTTCTGGCTGAATGTCCGTCGGCAGGGGGCGCAGGCGGCATCGGCGACTTGTCGCTGGGGCCCTCGGGGTCGGAGGTCACCGCTTCCGTCGCCGCCACGCTGGCGAGACACGGATCAGCACAGTTCGCAAGGGGGGCGTCGTCATCCTCATCATCGTCGTCACGGAGATCGTCGTGGAGATGGCAGTGCAGCTGCAGGGAGGAGAGCAGGGAGAAGGCATTGCAACCGGCCGCACACTGGTGGGGGGACGATGTGTGCAGAGCTGCTAAGTTTATTTTTGAATTTCAAGGGCCGTTATCAATGGTGGCAGACCAAAATGCCTCTGGATGCAATTGGATAGACCTACAAACAATCACGAGCATCGAAAAGTGGGTTAGTCGTCATATCATTGTATCAAGTAGGTACAGTTGTTGTATCAAACCCGACTCACATTAGAGTTGTGATTGGCCTGCCAATGAGTTTTCTCCAGAGGGTGGCTGGGGTCTCCCTGAGAGATCGGGTGAGAAGTTCAGTCATCCGGGAGAGACTCGGAGTAGAGCCGCTGCTCCTTTGCATCGAAAGGAGCCAGTTGAGGTGGTTCGGGCATCTAGTGAGGATGCCTCCTGGGCGCCTCCCTAGGGAGGTGTTCCAGGCGTGTCCGGCTGGGAGGAGGCCGCGGGGTAGACCCAGGACTAGGTGGCGGGACTACATCTCCGCACTGGCCTGTGAGCGGCTAAAGATTCCCCAGACAGAGCTGGTTGATGCTGCTAGGGAAAGGGATGTCTGGGGCCCCCTGCTGGAACTGCTGCCTCCGCGACCCGACCCCGGATAAGCGGATGACAATGGATGTTGTAGGTGGAGTTCAGCAGGTTGGAGCACAGGCCGTGGTCACGGTGGTGTGGAGAGTTTAGCAGGTTGGAGAACAGGCCCTGGTCACGGTGGTGTGGAGAGTTTAGCAGGTTGGAGAATTTGCTGTTGTCAGGGTGGTGTAGAGAGTTCAGCAGGCTGAAGAACAGGCCGTCATTGTGGTGCCGTGGAGAGTTCAGCATGTTGGAGAACAGTCTGTGGTCGGGGTGGGTGAGATCTCTGCAACCTGAATGAAAATTTTATTTTTTAGCTTGAAATTGGGTACCGGTGCAACAAATGTGTATTTTATAAGAAAAACATGACATTTCTAGTTAGTATATCCTATACCATCATTTACCAGATGTGGAGAGTTCAGCAGGTTGGAGAACAGGCCGCCATTGCGGCGTTGTGGAGAGATGAGAGGTTGGAGAACAGGCCGTGGTCGTGGTGGTGTAGATTGTTTAGCAGTTTGGAGAACAGGCCATCATTGGGATGGTGTGGGGAGCTCAGCAAGTTGGAGAACAGGCTGTAGTTTGGGTAGTGTGGAGAGTTCAGCAGGTTGGAGAACAGGCCTTGGTTGGGGTGGTGTGGAGAGTTCAGCAGGTTGGAGAAAAGGTCATCATTGGGGTGGTGTGGAGAGTTCAGCAGGTTGGAGAACTTGCCCTATTCAGGGTGGTGTGGAGAGTTCAGCAGGTTGGAGCACAGGCCGTAGTTGAGGTGGTGTGGAGAGTTCAACAGGTTTGAGAACAGGTCGTATTGGGTTGGTGTGGAGAGTTCAGCAGGTTGAAGAACTGGCCGTCATTGGGGCAGTTTGGAGAGATCAGCAGGTGACAGAACAGGCTGTGTGGAGAGAGCAGTAGGCTGGAGAGCAGGCCATGGTTGGGGTGGTATAGAGAGATCACCAGGTTGAAGAGCTGGCCGTCATTGGGGTGTTGTAGAGAGTTCAGCATCTTGGAGAACAGGCTGTCATTGGGGTGGTGTGGAGAGTTCACCAGGTTGGAGAACAGGCTGTCATTGGGGTGATGTGGAGAGTTTAGCAGGATGAAGAACTTGCTGTGGTCGGGGTCGTGTGGAGAGTTCCCCAGGTTGAGAACAGGCCATGGTTGAGGTGCTGTGGAGAGTCCAGCAGGTTGGAGAACAGGCCATGGTCACGATGGTGTGGAGAGTTCAGCAGGTTGGAGAACTTGCGGTGTTCAGGGTGGTGTGGAGAGTTCAGCAGGTTGGAGCACAGGCAATTATTGGGGTGGTATGAAGATTTCAGCAGGTTGGAGAACAGGCCAATTGGGGTGGTGTGGAGAGCTCAGCAAGTTGGAGAACAGGCCGTAGTTGGGGTGGTGTGGAGATTTCAGCAGGTTGGAGAACAGGCAGTGGTTGGGGTGATGTGTAGAGTTCAGCAGGTTGGAGAACAAGTCGTATTGGATTGGTGTGGATAGTTCAGCAGGTTGGAGAATAGGCTGTGGTCGGGATCTCTGCTGATGCTGAGACCATTGTGCAGGCAGTGTTTTTGAAAAATGTATTTTTTTGACTTGAAATTGGGTACCGGTGAAACAATTGTGCATGTTATAAGAAATTGCATGACATTTCTAGTTAGAATGGCCTATACCATAATTTTATCAGATGTGGAGGGAAGCCATCTGACCCCTGAGGACCGTGAGAGGTAAAATCCAAGATGGCCGCTAGTCCCTTGGGTCTAATTTTCAAACACGCTCAATTTTGGAACCAGTGTAGAAAAACATTTAAGGTGTCATATCCAACAAAATTGGGGATGTACAGTATACATTCTTTTGAGCCTGCCAGAACCCAAGGATCAAGGTCAAGGTCAAATTAACGTAGCAAGTGTTTTAATGTTCTGCTCGAGTACTACCTGGGCTGGAGTAATGTTCTCTAGTTCCAGACTTCTGTGTGGATAGCTGTTTCAAGACAACATTCATGCCGTACTACTCACTTGTTGGTTTGTACATCAGCACCACAAATTTCTCCAGCAGTAACTGATTGTTCATGGACCTCGCTTGGTATGCATAGCTCATTGAAAGCATCATTCACCTCTGAGAAAGACTTCCATGTCCCCCCCCCCCCCCCCCCCAACACACACACACACACAAACACACTAGAGATGGACAAATGAATGAGCAACAAATCTCTTAGTTAATTTGAGAACAATGCTTATTAAATAGATTGAGTGTGATGATGTTCCATCAGCATGACCAGGTAGATGATAGTGGGGATATCGTGAAAAGATAAGAGACATTACATTACGATGATTAAATATAGGCTCACCAAGACAGTACATAGTTATACTTTAGACGTATCATCAGGCCTATTTATTAAATACATAAAGACAATGTTATCGAAATATGTAAATTATCCAGCTATCGAAATATGTCCAGTATGTCCACATCTAGAAAAATACAATTCAACATTTAACATGGCTAGAGAGCAAATTGTTTGTTAGCCTGAAACTATTAGGGCAATTTGGACATTTAAAATGTTATACTATTATGCAGTCCTACTCATATTAGCTAGCATGTAAAATGTTTCAGCTAAAATTAATTATGCATTAATTACTTTCTAGCCAGCTTGTCACATTAAAATTACAGGCTCTGTTCAGTTTAATTCAATCATAGCACAACTTTATTGTTGCAAGAAAACTGTTAGCTAGCTTACAAAATCAAAAGGCATCTGTAATGTTGCAATGTTAGCTAGCTAACAAGCAACGTGTTACAATCCTAATCAGGTTAGCTAGAATGCAAAAAAAAACAAGCATGTTCTTATGAATAAAGTTTCAGACTCAACAATCACATACCTTCATCCTGTGTTATTTTATCCATCTGCAACATTATTCCCATGAGCGCCAGTCCAGCAGGGTTTTTTTAAGAGCTAGGGCTGGCCCGGAACATTCAAAATTCAAAGTTCGCAATTTTCAGAATGTGTTTCTCAGTTAAGAATTACGTGGATTATTTTAGGATAGGTTAGCCTATTAAGCCTAGATAACCTCAGCATATGATAAAATAAAAAAGCACACGCAACATGCGTTGATGCACGATGACGACTGCAAAGAAATCCGTGGAAATATTGGAGCGCATATTCAAGGCTGGATATAACCAGACAAGGAATTCCCTTCTCCCTGACAGTGGAAAAACTCGTCCTCTTGGCACACAACCTGAGAGCGTATAGGCTAGGTAAGGCTTATGTCACAAGACAACCCGTGTCCATGTTCATTATAAGGCTATTTAGGCTATTTAGGTTATTCAGATGTAGCCTGTATACCTACATTAATGGCCTTTGGATTCATTTATTTTACAATCTTTATCTAACAGTGTTTATTTTACAATGTTTATGGTACTATATGCCTGTTTTCGCCTATATGGTACTATATGCCTGTTATAGATCTCCATTGGATCTATAGTGAACTGCAATTTTTTTTTCTCTTTGACAACAAGAGGACGATCTGGAAGCGCTCAAAGAAAAGTTCATACTGAGCTGCAGTAGAACATTCAGTTTTATGAGGCCAATATTCTTCCTGAGGGCTCTGGGAATTAGTAGAGCTACTGTGCCAATACCAAGATTTGTTTATTAGTAGGGATGTAACGGTTTGAAAATTTCATATCACGGTTAAAGTGACCAAAATTACCACGGTTATCAGTATTATCACGGTATTGTTAAAATATGCTGAAAATGCTCGAAAGGTACTGATACACAGACATCATTATCATTATTATTCTTTTTCAATCATTTACTCAATCACTCATGCACACACACACATACACATTTTCTCCATTGATCTTCTTTATACAAAAATGAAAGTGAAACTAAATGTGCATGACTAGCCTACAGCAGCAGAATGTGTAGTGTTTTACAAAAATAGGTTACACTGAAAGCTTCAGTTTACATTATTGACACAAGCTACTAGCAAGTTAGAGAAACCATAATATTTTCCATCCTTTCTAAAGTCCCCACATGCAAGTTAACTTCAGACGTAGCCATCTAGGTGGAAACATCTCCACTGCTCTGCCTTCCCCCATACTTGTGAACAAATCACAAGAACACAACAACAACAACAAATCCACGTTGACTGTGGACAGTATTTACCGTGGTTTATAAGTCAAACACGGTTTTAATGCTAATTTAATTTTGAGATGGTAATACTAACCGGTAACCGTTTGTTCCCTATTGGAGGAGAATGTGTACCAGGACTTCACCATATCCAGCTCTTGCTCATTGCTTCAGTTATTCATGCACCATGGAAAGTACAGTACATGTAGCACTGAAGGACAATTAAAACTGAACTGAAAAGAATGGAGGATCTTGGAGTCATTGTGAAACAGAGCGCACCGGGTTAACAGTATGGTAACAGTAGTGAAGCCCAAGAAACTCAGAATCTGCATCGATCCACAAGGTCTTAACAGAGCCATAAAGAGGAAACGCATTATCATTGGGAGTCAGAGCAACAGAAGAGCTTAGAAATTATGAAGCTTCTTGTGAGAAGTGTCCCAGTGTTAAAGTACTGCGGTGTTAACAAAGAAGTAACACTGGCAGTGGACGCAATGCCTGGGAGCAGTGATACTGCAAGATGAACAGCCAGGTGCGTACGGCTCGAGGTCTCTCACTGTGAGAAAAGGTACGCTCATATAGAACAAGAGTTGTTGGCGATTGTTTATGGATGTAAGAAATTCCAGCAATACATCTACTGTAAGACAGTACAAGTGAAGACGGATCACAAGTCCCTTGAAACACTGTTTAAGAAATCTCTCCAAAAAGCTCCTCCAAGAGGACAATGATGAGACTACAGTCCTACAATCTGCATGTCAGTTACAAGCCTGGTAAAGAGCTGTACACCGCAGACATGCTGAGCCAAGCCTAGACGAGCCGATTTACTAGTACATCTACTATCAGCTCATCTACCAATCTCAAAAGAGAAGCTGAACACGAGAACTGCAACAGCCGATGAGTGCAGATGGCCATGTGAAGTGATCCAGACAGGGTGGCCAGCAGAAATATGACAAGTTTCAGCAGACACATATTTACATTACATTACATTACAGTCATTTAGCAGACGCTTTTATCCAAAGCGACTAACAATAATTGCATTTAACGTAGGAAGAGCCAATGTACTACTACTTGCCAGAACTCACAAGTGCATCTTCCCTCTAAAACAAGTGACTAAGAGCATAATCTAGTGCTGAAGGCAAAGTGCAAGAATAGCAATCTAAAGTACAGTGCAATATAATATAATACAATAAAATACAATAAGTGCTTAGGCGGGAGGATTGTTGTAGTACACCTGACGGAAACATCTCCAAGAGAAATCTGTGACACCTGCTGAAGACCAGATAAATTACTTTTTTACAAGCACACCCTCTAGACCTGGAGAACTGTCCTTCAGTCAACAGTGCACCTGCAGAGAGTAACAGCCCAGTGCAATCACCTGCACTGTCATCCTGTGCTCAGCGGGAACTATGTCACATGTGCAAGTCATGCCAGAGGCGTTTTGATGAATCCCAGCTGTGGACAAATGTCACTTCATGGACAGCGACGGATGTGGTGAAATTCCAAGACGCAGTGTTATGACAAGGTAGTATATCCCAATTGCATGTGTATTGAATGCAAAGTACGCACTTTCAATGGGCAGCTGTAGTACGTACTGGTAGTAAAAGGTAGAGATATGCGATTCGGAATGCAACCAACATTTACTTTATATATGCTTTGATAGAAAAAACAAACATTTCATGCAGGTAGAGGGTGCTCTCCACCAATAGTGCTAAGCGGAAGCAGGAAGTGAAAACCACCATGGGACCTTAAAGGACAATGCTCGTTTTTGACAACCTGGACCTTATTTACAACATATTATAAGACGTTTGACTCACCGAGATCACTTTGGTGTAGTTCGGAGGCATGTAGAAGAAATTTAAAATCCAGCGCGAGCCAGTATATCCATGTAATGGCGGTGGTCGGGGCACTTAGAATGCAGTTTCTAAAAATCGATTTTCTGCCGCGAAACAGTTGTTTTTATCAATCTGTCTTGATGAATCGCTAGTTGTGCTTACATAGAGCATAGTCCTGTTGTGTTGTTTTTCACATGCCTCTGTAATATGATCTTTAGAAACGTCTTTAGACACGAAATAGCTTCCTCACTTGCTCCAGCACGCATGCGCACAGCGTGCTGGAGCAACGATTGCGCGCTGTGCGAATTCGTGCTGGAGCAAGTGAGGAACAGGGCTTAAAAACGAAATTATTTTTCAATCGGTTCGCTCCGAGCAGAACCAGCATATTTAACGTTTCCGTTCTCGTGTTCCGCCACCAACATAGCGTTCCTGAACCGGTTAAGAACGAAAAATAACGTTCCGTTCACCGTTCCGGGGGTGTTAGCCTATTAAGACTCTATAGGCCTACAGTATTTCTTGTAAGGTAGGCTATAACCTAATCAACAAGTCTAGGGTTGTGGTGTGTGGTGGCCTTATTGCCAACAATATTAGCCTTGGTGATGTGTGCTGTAGTGTAGCCTTGTTGATTATTTTACAAGAAATACGCAACATTAGTCCTATTCCCGTATGCCCTTAATCCACACCGTAAACTATGCACAGGTCTATCTTAAGTCATCATCATAGCTCATCATCCTTTTAAAAATATTTTCTTGTAGGCTACTGTTGCTGCAAGCTATTTTATTCTGCGCCTGTAGGCCTATTGTTTGTTTATTATTTCGTTTTATGTTTTATGTTATTTATAAATAATTAGTCACCTCATTCATTCATCTGCGCAATCCCTATTGTTTATGCTGCGTTCCTTTTGTATGGGAGCTCCGGATTTGGCGCCTATACGCCTAATACATAGCCTATCGTCTGACATCCGCGGTCTTTAATATTATAGTCATTTAACTTATGCTATTCACTGATCAGGGGTGCACGGCACATTGCCACTAAAGTGTGCTCATATTAATTAATGTAGCCTAATCATTTGGTTTGTGAAAGTCAAGACGTGACGGAAACCTGTGCAACAATAGGCTATGACTAGATTCCAAGAGGCGCGCTCGCTTTCACAGCCTAATTGCCGAGTAGAACTCTGAAGGAGGCAGACCATTAAATTCGCAAAACATAGGTTTATGCATACTAGTATACATCCAAGCAACTGTCACAAAGTACTCCGTGTTTTAAATAGCCAAACCATACTTGGAGCGAGATGCGCAACGAGTGAAAATGGGCTTCCACTGAATGTTGGTTATAAAGATAGAGGAACTTTATTGCAGACCCGCAGGTCCATATAAAACATTATATTTGCACAGTAGGCAGGTCCATATAAAACATTATATTTGCACAGTAGGCTATTATTTCTTTCACTTTATTATTTGCATCATTCTTTGTGGACCAATGTTGGAATAAATTTGCCTTCGAACGTTATTGCCCACTCTGACATCCGCGGTCTTTATGTGAAATCTAGTTTTAGCCTACTGAAACATTACAGGCTAGCCTACTCTTCTTCAATTAAACCAAATAAATCACATTGATATCTTTGCTAAGTAATAAGCTGTAAGGACAGGCTGAACTACTGTTTTGCACTGGCAAACAAAGGAGAGTGTGTGACAGCCCTGCGCAACGCGTGCAAATTGGCTGCCGCTGAGTGGTTGGGAAACATCAAGAATAGCCATGCATCTTAGCTTGCAGAGTTTGAGAAACATCCTCAATTTTTCTAAATAGCACTTGTTGTAGAAACTTGGGAATCCTGTTTTTAGACTAGTCATGTAATCGGTTACAAAACCACCGTCTAGTCGTCAGTGAAAATAGTCGCTGCGCACATCCCTAGTCTGAACTAGGCTATGGTGTGTTGTTGTAATATCTAAATCTCTTCATTTCGCTAAGCAAGCATTTAAGATCCTGACTGTGAAATAGCCTAACAGATTTAGTGGCCTAGGCTACATTACAAAAACGGGACAAGATGTAGGCTACAAATTTAATTAATCTAATTTAGCCTATTCGGCCATAAAAGGCTCAGCTTCCTTCTTTTTTAAAATATTTTTTAAGTTATATAGGCCTACTACAAAGAACGAAAAAATAACGTTATTAACCGGTTTTAAAGATTTCAAATTAACGTTTCTGTTCTGGAACAATTAAAGACCATTTTGTTTTCGTTCCTGTTTCTGTTCCTCGTAAAATACCGTTCGTTTTCGGTTTTCGTTTCCGTTCCTTGAACCGGTTCGGAGCCTTGGTGAGGAAGCTATTTCGTTTCGAAAGACGTTTCTAAAGATCATGGCATGTGAAAACCACAACAGGCCTATGCTCTATGTAAGCACAACTAGCGATTCATCAAGACAGATTGATGAAAACAACCGTTTCGCGGCAGAAAATAGATTTTTAGAAACTGCATTCTAAGTGCCCCGACCACCGCCATTACATGGATATACTGGCTCGCGCTGGATTTTTAATTTCTTCTACATGCCTCCGAACTACGCCAAAGTGATCTCGGTGAGTCAAACGTCTTATAATATGTCGTAAATAAGGTCCAGGTTGTCAAAAACGAGCATTGTCCTTTAAATTGGAAAAAATATGGATGGTAGTGAACGGTGGATGACAAATAATTTTTTGATCCCGTTTTAATTGTGCCATGACCACAACATGTGTTTGTCAATCTAAAACATAAATTTTACTGATCTCTGTTAACTCGCAAGTTAGCTAATATTAGCTAGCTGACATTAACCAAAACCTTGTGTGGGATATTTTGATTCTGCGATATGCCTGCTAATTAGGTGTTTGGTTGTGGCTGCATTCTTTTTAGATAATCACCGGCTGGCCAATCTTCCTGTTTCCACTTAGGCACTCTATAGGGATGAGTCCATCAATATATAATCTGTAGGTTACATGAACTAGTGTTTATGCCAGCAGTCGGCCCTGAAACCATGAAGGAATGGGAGAGTAATACACTGTGTTGGGTTCATTGTGGCAACCATTTATACCACCACAATGGATTTGAAATTAAACAAGATGTGCTTTAAGGGGAGACACTACAGTCAAAATTGTGTTTTTTCTACATACATTTTAATTTCAGTATACGTCTGTTTAATTTGATTTATCCATACTATATGATTGGAAAGTGTGTCATAGGCTGTTAGACTAGTTATTCGTCTTAACTGAGGCTGATGCTGCAGTCTTGGATCAACACTGACTGCCTGTAACGTTAACTAGAAATAGCTGGTTAGCCTACAACTAAACAAGGCATCGTCGCTTAATCTCATGAGTGAAAACATCTTCGTAAATTGCTTTCTCTATCGTTAGACTAACTGACCCCATCTACCGGTATGTTCTGCCAGAGAGGCTGCTGTCTCACTGTCTGACGTTATATAGGTTAGCTAGCTAGCAATAGAAATAGCTGGCTTTTCTACAACTGAACGAGAGCAATATAATGAATGAAAACAGCATACAATGTAAAGTGAGCTATCGCACAACAGTCGTAAACCATGTTTTGATTAGCATTTATTTATGATGCCCATGCTTGCAGCAAACCATCTTGGCTGCAGTGATGTGGTAGCTACAGTAGCACTAGCGAACGTTATGACAGCATGTTGACGCTGACTTGCTGTGTGCCTCGTGTTGACTTATATTAGATAAAGGTGACCATTAATCGATCTTGTGAGTTTTTCTGGTCATTTGGGGGGAATGATTGTGTTCACAAAAGATCTAACAACCAGTTCCTCTGTTTACAAGCGAGATCACGAGAGCCGCGGAGTCTCAGTCTGACTCTGAAAGCGCTCTGTCTGGAGCTTCCAGTAAATGAAATCACGCATGCGCAGGCTGCGCAGCTTACAACCAATCACAGACATGCTTGTATTGTAGTAAATTTGGGTTTAGGTTTTCCAGACTTTTTCAGAGAACAGTTTCGCACTTAATCCCTCACACGATTCTCTCCGCCTCAGTCAGTCGCAGTGCGAGTGTGTCTGAGGTAACACCAGTCAGATGTTATTCATCGTGTCCAGTCCACTGTCTGAGGCGAGTTATCAGGCTCATTAGTTAGTAGGGAATTGATTGATTTTTTTGGTAACAGAACTAGGACTACTGTTTTAATATTGTGGGGCATTAGCTAGTAGGCTAACTTGCCAGCTCATCAGCGTGTAAGGAATGGCACTGCAGTATTTTCTTTTATCTTCCCTCTCTATATTTTCACTTTTTTAATAGTTAAGCTGTCTCTTGGTCATAGTCATACACATATAACGAAACTGTTGGCACGTGTCTGCTGCTTGTCTGAGGTAACGCAGTCGGCTGCTATTCATCTGTCCAGTCCAGCTGAGGCGAGCTATCAGGGTCATTAGTTAGTAGGGAATTAAAATATCCTGTTTTGATTTTTTTTGGTAACAAAACTACTAGGACTACTATGTTTTAATATATTGTGGGGCATTAGTCAGACTCGGTGTATATCCACTGCGTTTTATTGAGAGAAATGACAGAGGGTGGACTTAAGCAATGTAGGCCTAATTGAGACATTTGCGAGGATGAAGAAAAGAAGAACACAGTTCAGATAGTCTACACATTCCAAGAATAGCCTACTTTTAAATATTTTTTGTCATTTTCATGTGTTAAACAATTTTTTTGAGTAGCCTACATTGGACTATTAGGCTTTTACCAAGACCTGTTGCCTCTGAGCGAATTGAGTGAAAATACCGTATAGCCTATTGAGCCTAGTGATTTGTCTTACAGTACATTAGTATGGCTATACTATTTGTTGTGGAGTTCTAGGCCTACTGGTGACTACGTAACTGCAGTTGATGCCTGGAAGTGCTGTGTCATGTTTAGTCTGGTGTCTTATAATAAAGAACACGTCTTTTGTTATCCCCGGTCCTCGTTCTTATGTAGAAATAAGTTTATATAGCTCCAGTATATCACAGCTATATGTTTCAGCTGGTGCAAATTAAGATAAATTCAATAGGCTATTTTAATGAATATATTATTAGAAACATATTTTTGATTGACAGACAGGCTAGGGGCCCCTTTGAGGTGAAAAAACCCCATGGGAATAAAAGTGAATCTATGCCCCTGACAATGACCCAAAGCATACTGCGAAAGCAAGACAAGAGTTTTTCAAGGCAAAGAAGTGCAATGTTCTGCAATGGCCAAGTCAAACACCTGACCTGAATCCAACTGAGCATGCATTTCACTTCCTGAGGACAAAACTGAAGGGAAACCAAAGAACAAGCAGGAAGTGAAGACAGTTGCAGTAGAGGCCTGGTAGAGCATCACCAGGGATGAAACCCTGCGTCTGGTGATGTCTGTGGTTCCAGACTATTGACTGTAAATGATTTGCAACCAAATATTAAACATGGCAATTTGATTCATAATTTTGTTAGTTTGTCCAACTACTTTTGTCCTTTAAAAGGGAGGTTGGGTACATATAAAATTTGTTGTAATTCCTACACCTGATTTGGATGTAAATACCAGAATTAAAGTTGAGATTCTGCATTTAAAGCACATATTTTATGTTTCATTTAAAATCCATTGTGGTAGTGTACAGAGCCAATATGATGAAAATTGTGTCAATGTCCAAATATTTATGGACCTAACTGTATACCAATGGTTCTTGCCACAATGAACCCAACACTGTCGCATTCAGTATTGGTTGGTGGAGGACAGTAGAAGACTGCCTGGGAAACGACGAAAGACTCCCCATTGGTCAATGATGCTTTCAATGAACCGCTATGCCAAGTGAGGTCAGTGAAGAATCAGTGTTACTGCTGCAGAGATGTGTGGTGCTGATATATCACCCCAACAAGTGAGCAGCAAGGACATAAAAGATGCCAGGAAAGAGCTCTCCGCACAAGTCTGGAACTAGAGAACATTCTTCCAACCCAGGTGGCACTCAAGCAGAACATAAAGAGTACATGCTACGTAATTTGACCGTGACCTTGATCCTTGGTTCTGGCATTCTTAAAAGTATCACTAAATGAGTGTGCATCTCCAATTTTGTTGGAAATTACACCTTAAATGTTTTTCTACAATGGTTCCAAAATTAAGCATGTTTGAAAATTTGAGGTTGACTCTCACTTACCCCCACATCTGAAAATAAACCTTATGGTAAGTATTATAGAACATTGCACAATTGTTGTGATGTCTGTCTGTCTGTCTGTCTGAGGGTGTTGGTCTCTGATATTTTTGAAAATATCGAAAAATCTGCAAGAGGACAAAGACACAGACGTCTGGGTCAGTGACTGTCATAACAAATACATTCACATATCCACAGTATATTGTCAGTCACTGATTTTGCTTGTGTGTTTTCAAATACTGTGAAGAAAACACAGGTGATGCTAAAGGTATACTATGTTGCTATACTCTCACCTTTGCAATGGTTGTTCTTTTTCCTCTACCAGCAGATCCTGCGTCTTATTTTACTGTTACTCCCTTCTTTTCCTGTTTCTCCCTTTTCGTCATCTTTCTCTTTCTCCTCTTTCTGTTTCTCTTTCTCCTCCTCTCCCCTGGCCTTCTTCATCTCCTCCTCTTCTTTCCACTTTTTCATGTCCTCGGTTTTCTCCCGGTACTTCTCTACAGCCATCTTCTCTTTCTGCTTTTCCATTTCCCTTCTATCCTTCTCCTCTTTCTCTTTGCTGTCCACCATTTCCATGTACTTCATGAAGGTCAGGAAGTTCTCGTTTTTCTTCCGGTGCTTCTCTAGAGGCTTCATCTCTTTCTGGTGTTCCTTTTCTTTCTGCTTTCTATCTTTCTCCTCTTTCTTTTTCTGTTTCTCCTCCTCTTGCCTGGCCTTCCTCTTCTCTTTCTTTTCCTGCTGTCTCATCTTAAATTCACTCCACATCTTTTTCAGGCGAGCAAAGATGCCCCCAGATGTCTGAGATGGCCGCTGGTCACTGGTCACCAGCTCCCTAGAGGGACACTGAACAGCAATATCAGACATCTTGGCTGTCTCCCCCCTCCTCCCCTCATCTTCCTCCCTCAACTCCGTCCTCAACCTTTTCACCCTCTGGTCCAACTCCCTGATCATGACGGCCATCATGTTCTCCAGTTGCATCTGCTCCATTTTCTGGCTCTTTACCTCTCTCTCCTTCATCATCCTGGCCGTCTCAATCCTCCTCCCCTCTTCTTCCTCCCTCAACTCCACATTCAACCTGGACATCCGCTGGTCCAACTCCCTGATCAGGAGGTCCTTCTCTCTCTCCTGGCTCCTTTCCCCTCTCTCCTCCAGGCATTTATTAACGATCTTGGCTATCTCGTTCCTCCTCCTCTCCTCTTCCTTACTCCTCCTCCCCTCATCTTCCTCCCTCAACTCGACCCTCAACGCGGTCATCCGGTCGTCCATCGATCTCGTCAGGAGGACCTGAATGCGCTCCAGACGCCCCTCCGACTTCCCGGGTCTCCTCTCCTCCTCCTCCTGCCTCCCCCTCCCCTCATCTTCCACCCACGCCTGCCTCCTCAACCTGGGCATCTGTGGGCCGACGAGGTCCCTCTTCCTCTCCTGGCTCTGCGTCTCTCTGTCCTTCAGGTATTCCTCTACCATCCTGGCTGTCTCGCTCCTCCTCATCTCCTTCTCCTGCCTCCTCCTCCGCTCGTCTTCCTCCCTCAACTCCCTCTTCATCATGGCCATCCGGCGGCGCATGTCTCTGGCCACGTTCTGCAGCTGCTCCTCCACCCAGACAGTCTCGCAGGGCTTTGTCATTCCTAAAGGCTATGGGGGTCAGGGGGGCACAGGGACAACCAGTCAGTCACACCGGGGTCACATTCATGCAGTCAATACACTGTAGTACAGTGATCATAAGATATCACAGTGCATTGGCTACTCCTACCATGTCACAGTACGATTATACATAGCTTCAGTGTTGCAAGATGTCACAGTGAACTGGCTACTGCTATTAATAGCAGAGCAATACAATACATCACAGTACAGTACTGCTCCTAATGTACCAATTTACATTACAGCAAGCATACTGTAGTCATACAGCACTTTACAACACAGAACAGTGGGCCCATACCTAGCTACTGTATACAGGTAGTTTAGGTGCAAAGCGTCTGAGCATCAAGAGACTAACAAGCTGCACGCAGAGTGAACAGTCATCATGTATTGCAAACATAAAGGCAGCAGCAAGAAAAGAGGAGAGAAAGGAACAGGATGAGAAGGTAGCAAAGCTGCTGGTCAAAGCTACCAGTCTGCTGGTCAGTTTTGAGTGTCTGTAGCTATCTGGTACGCTACAGGGAAAATAGTAGGCTAGATAGTTGGCTAGATAGTAGGCTAGTGCTGATGATTTCTGTCACAGCATACACCTCATGCCCTCTCCAGTCCCCTAATAGGTCTTATTTCATTTCCACTTGACTACTAACTTGATTGAGCATGCTACATTTGAGCAGTAGGATGATAATATGGCTAAAAGGTAGGCTACAAGATGCACAGTGCACAGGCTACTCCTATCATGGTACAGTACTCCTACACATACAGTAACTTCAGTTTTACAAGATGCCACAGTGCACTGGCTACTGCATGAATAGCAGGGCAATACAGTACCATGCTCCTTCAATAGGTTAATATACCACTTTATATTACAGCAATACTACAGCCTATATTTGGATATACAGGATTTTACCACACAGCACAGTAGGCCTACTGTAGCTAGATAACACTTTACAAAACAGCAAGCAAAACAATATAAAATTATTATTATCATTATTGTTATTATTATTATTGATTCACTAATTAAGAGGAGGTTCACCCAGGAACTCATATTACCCAGACACATCACTGCTAGTCCTGTAATCAACCAGTATCGCTCTCAACCTGGACATAATTTCTAACCTGGTTAAACAAAGTTCTGAGAGAAATGTTCTGTATTCTGTCTTCAATTGGAGGTGTTTTTGTCAAAGACAGTAATACAGAATAATTTCAGAAAATTCCAACTCTAAATTCTATCCCTATTATGGACTTACTTGTTTTCTCTAAATTAGTGTGTCAGATCCAGAAGTCACTAGCTACTCTGATGAGGTGGAATCTGATCACTGACTGTTTAAGTGTCTGCCTCGTAACGTCTACTCTGACGTCATAAGCAAGGGGAGATGTAAAGTGACGAAACGCCCTCTAGTGGTTTTTATTAATAATAAATAAAATAAAAAATGTTTTGGGCTGCATTGAGTTATTATTTACATAGTTTCTGAGACACATTGAGTCACTGTTTATTGATTTTGTTTATATGTTGCAGTTTAAAGACAGAATAAAAGGCTTTACAATAGGTTTTGGAACGCTGGGTGTAAACTGACTACAGTTCATATGATGCACACACCCCGTGCTTCCTCGCTTTGTCAATAGATTCATCTGTCTCGTTCTGTCGGTAACGCTTTATAATACAGCCTGTGTCTTACAGTGTCTTACCAGTGTAATACCAGTGTCTTACCCATACCGAGTAGGCTACTTAATGTAAGTACGGGGTACCGGGTACTTACAGGTAGTTATGGGGTAGCCTACTTACCGGGTACTTTCATGCAAGTAGGCTACTCCAAACCTACCTGTAAGTACCCCGTACCTACCTGTAAGTACCCCGTACCTACCTGTAAGTAAAAGTACCTATGCTACTGTGCACGCCATGTACGTACCCGGTAAGTACCCCGTACCTACATGTAAGTAGGCCTACCCGGTATGTACCCCGTACCTACATGTAAGTAGGCCTACCCGGTATGTACCCCGTACCTACATGTAAGTACCCGGTATGTACCCCGTACCTACATGTAAGCAGGGCTGAAAATTAACACCCGCCAATGGCGGGTAAAATTTAGATTTGGCGACTAAATTTCGGAGGCTATCCGCCACGCTGGCGGGTAAATGTTTGTACCAATAGAGTCATGTAATAAATTATGCGTGCGATGTCGCCACATCCATGCCATAGACCGGCGTCCTGTACTCGTAGGCCAGTAGGATTTGAAAGGAGCCCAAGACAGAGGCGCGCATGCGCTCCTGACCCCCGAGTGCACAGCCCATGATCCCATGAGAGAGAGCGGTGTCGTGTGGTCGATTAAAGCCCCCGGGTCCTGTTATTCTGTTCATAAAGTAGCCTACTTTGAGACACAACCTCAAAGTGCTGACGAAACGGTTTGGCTTCTCGTTCCGTTAATATTAGGCCCAACTCAGTCCCTGAATAGAGAACCCAACCAAAACATAGTTTTGATGAAGACCGTTTGGAGACCATGCTATGGATGTAGGAGCACCCTACTGTATACTATTGAAAATTACCCATTTCTCATTCATGTTGTAAATAACCCTTAGTGAGGACTATTTATTAAGTAGTTACTTCCTGCAAGCCTTTATTTTTCTTAGTGCTGTTTTTTGGTTTGTTCATATTATGAGACCTTTATTTTGGTAAACTAACCTTCTGTATTTGCTCCCTGTAACATTGTTGTTACCTGTAACCCATTAAGCACCTAGCTGGAACGGGAACAAGGTATTGTTTGTTGTGTGATTTGTTTCGATCTAACTGTTAAGAAGTATTTAATTCAATTGATGCATTTCTACCTCAATGGCGCTGATGTTACTCCTGATGTTAGATGGAGTTGAAATGAATGGCTGTAACGCGACGGTAATGCGAGCTTTCTTATACACCAATTGATATGGTCTGTTTAAGTTTGTATGTTGAGCTCATTTTATTTCCATCATCTCTTCTGTAGCTCTTACGGTGTTTCTTGAGGAAACTGCAAGGAAGGCATTGTTTGTTTGTTTGTTTATTAGGATCTCTTTTAGCCATCGGCTAGTCTTCCAAGAGTCCTCAACTAAAACATACAGTACAATACAATAATGCAGAAAATACTACAATTCATAAATAGAATTCAAGAAAAAATAGGAAAAGAAAGAAACATGATAGTGAATACAATAATAACAGTAAAATACAATAGTTCAAAAACACAGCTACTTACGAAATCACACATCTAAAATTATTGTAACAAAAAATTGTTCTCCAAAGAAGTTCAAAGAAGGAAAATACAGCACTATGGTCAGTGCAATGAATTCCACATGATCACCATCCTATATATAAAAGTCCGTCTGCCCATTTCCGTCTGTATCCTTGGTTGGGTGAATTTGTCCTTCAGTCTATTCCGCGTATTAACTGCATGTAGATTTCTAATCCGTTGTAGTTTGTTGAATATATCTGCAGGTGTCTTAAGGGCAATAATTCGTTTGAAAAGTGCTAATGACTGCTCTGAAATGAGTTGACTAACTGTTGGCCACCCTGTTGCATTGTGTTCAATATAAGGACGGCTGAACAATAAAAGGCTTCTTGAAACATCAGTGCGCTTCACCGCATTATCTAGTAGGGTTCTACACTAAGAAGGATTTCTGAAGTGTATTTCACTCACAAAAGTATGGAACATGACTTGGAGAACACAATCCTGAGACATGCGGGCCTCATTACAGAAACCTGCTGTCTTATCTCAGTTTAGGACCACATTTAGGATGTTTGCTATTACAGAAACCTGTTTACAATAACAATGTGCCCAATAGCAATGTTTATCATAGCTAAGCAACCTCATACCAGCTGATAGTGAAGCAGGTGCAACAGAAAGCTAGCAGCTAACTTCACTAACTAACACTACTACATAGGATATATAACGTTACATTGTTCTGTTCTTGTGTTTCTTTGACAGAAGAAACAACAACTGACGAGTTGTATTCAGACCAATCGAAAGTCCACTGTGAGCAGTGATGCTTTTACAGATGTCGTATAATAAATGATCATGTGAAAACAAAGAAACGGACTACCAGGCCGTCTGTTCACCCCACTAATGTTTGGCGCATTGCATCCAATCCTTCCGCTGCCCTAATACCACAGCAAAGTTGATGCAAATTTGAGTGAGCATTATGAAATTATGGGCTTTTTGTCACCTCACTCCTATCCAGACAGGCCTAATTTGGCTCTTTTTCAGATATTAGGGTAGGTCTAAAGAATAGGCCAAAAAACGTATTTCCCACAAAACTAAAGTTCCACAACCCATCTCATTAATGGGACACATAGGGGATATGAAAAAACATGGTTGTGTTTTGTTCTAACTCGGGTAGGGGTACCTCAAAATCTGAGGGCCCCTCCTGCTAGACTATAATACCAGCTTTCATGTCTCAGAAGGAGAGGAGAGGCAATGCCTTAACTTCACCCAACAGTAGCTGTACTCTGACCTGGTAATCACAAGTACGTTAGCTCAACTCAGCTGTATTTATACCACACATATAGCAACGCAATTAGGGTCACGGTTGGTAGTATAATTGTCATTTTTACTGTATTAACTTGATTATCAACTAGACTATGATGTTCTATTCCTCATTTTCTTATAGGGACACTGGCGCAGGTAGACAATCACTTCAGTACAAGAAACACACACACAGAAGCAACCAAGACGGTATACGACTAAAGACAAGAGGAAAAAAAAAGTAAGTGCAACTGATATAGCCTACTGTACAATAACATTTTATATGTTTTCACAGTCAATTTTGATTCTGTTAAATGTATACCTTCTCACAGGTTTGTTGGTATGTAAAAGGTCAACGTGGGTTGGGGATTGGGGACACTTCCAAGTGCCACTGTACAGTATCTAGTTCTGAAGGTGTAACATACAGTAGACCTACAGGTCAATATTTCTTGTTTTCTAATAATCCATCATTAAATCATGCAGTAATCAATCAATGATCATGCTACCAAGGTTGTCACAAACATATTGACGAAATAGTCCTCTAAAATGTCTTTGACACTTGTTTTGAGCCTTTATTCAAAAGATGGTCAACTTAATTTCCTGATTCCTGCAGCTCAAAGAGCTGTCTTTGAACAAACAGGAAATGGCTTATTCCCTACACTCTGACTCCCTCTTGTGTCTGAAAAAGAGAGGTGTACATTTGTTGACAAGAAGATGCTCAGCCCTCTGCTTTAACAGAAACGAGATGGTGCTTGAGAGAGCACAGACCTCCGCCAATTAATGCATTTTGTGGCTCTGTGCATGCGCACGTGCGAGTAGTAATGTTTGGTATTGCTGCATTCATTAGGTCGATAGCTTTATATCCAAACTCCTTGTCTCTGTGACATTCCTACGTCGAGATATGTCCATTTCACCCCCCTAGCATTGACAATGGATGGGGAGAATTTTTCACTCCTGAGCCACATCTGGCAAACTGCTGTGTGTGACAACCTACCAATATTAGAAACATAACGTCATACCTAACTGCAGTCTTAAAGAAACTTAACTTCAATTCAACATCAATTCAATAAAGAAACATAACTTCATACCTAACTGCAGTTTGAATTAATAAAGAAACATAACTTCATACCCAACTGCAGTCGTAATTCATAAAGAAACTTCACTTCATACCTAACTGCAGTTTGAATTCATAAAGAAACTTCACTTCATACCTAACTGCAGTTTGAATTCATAAAGAAACATAACTTCATACCTAACTGCAGTTTGAATTCATAAAGAAACATAACTTCATACCTAACTGCAGTCTTAATTCATAAAGAAACTTCACATCATACCTACTGTAAAAGCAGTCTTAATTCCTAAAGAATAAAAACCTTAATCCAGCAGCACAATTGTATGAGAAAGAGCAATTTTAGCTTTTCCCAGAGATATTGGTGATAAATGAATAGGATTGAATAATTTGTGACCAGCCATATAATTCTATATACAATATAGATGTAGTCTGATGGTCTGGTGTTCAAGAGCTCCCCCTAGAGGCAGATCCTACACACAGCATTTTTTATGTGGATTACTGTAATATACTATCATAAATACATATACTGTAGATATGGAAACAGTCATAAACTGCATGTGTCAATGTTGTTGACACAGTGATAACTGTTTTTTTGCTTCCCTCTGGAATATGTAGAGAGTTAGGAGGGTGAGGAGGGTGAGGCCGTGTGAGAGGTGAGGAGGGTGAGGAGGGTGAGGCCGTGTGAGAGGTGAGGAGGGTGAGGAGGGTGAGGCCGTGTGAGAGGTGAGGAGGGTGAGGAGGGTGAGGCCGTGTGAGAGGTGAGGAGGGTGAGGAGGGTGAGGCCGTGTGAGGAGGGTGAGGCCGTGTGAGGAGGGTGAGGCCGTGTGAGGGTGAGGAGGGTGAGGCCGTGTGAGAGGTGAGGAGGGTGAGGCCGTGTGAGAGGGGAGGAGGGTGAGGCCGTGTGAGAGGTGAGGAGGGTGAGGCCGTGTGAGAGGTGAGGAGGGTGAGGAGGGTGAGGCCGTGTGAGTGGTGAGGAGGGTGAGGCCGTGTGAGAGGTGAGGAGTTTTTGAGCACTTGAGTATTTCTCCAGATTGCACTGTACAACATATTTGAGGGGTTATTTTGCAATATCAGATATATTCATTGTTGGTGTCAATTTGTCATGTTCAAATGGTGTCAATTTGTTTCTCGGGTTTCACCTTTATGCCATTCTCCAACATTCTCCCGTCAAGTTTGGTTTTTATAAATGCCCAGCAGGTTTGCACAGGAAGGCGTGTTTGTGTGCATTGTTATTGTTGTATTATTGTGTTTGTCTGATGATGCAGGCTCTGATGTGTCAGGAGAAGGGTGTGTGCGTTTCTTTTCAGCGTGCTTCTCTGACAAAGTGCTGCGTGTTTGTGCTTCCATATATCCTGGTGCCCGTGCAAATAGCCTACAACAAGACATGTTAACTGTTAGTGTACCAAATACATTCACTTGATGGACAACAGTGGTTATATGTTTGAATTTTTAGATAAATAAAACATTTTATTCATGTCTTCTGCATGGCTCTGGGTGTGTGAGTCACAGGCAGACAGGTGACAGGCTGTTACTGTCCTTTGTCCAAGATGATGGCCCATTGTGACAGATCATGGGGTGTGGTAGGGGTGTGGTCTGGGTAATGAATATTCTGATTGGCTGCTAATTAGCCTGCTAAATTTGGGAACTGTTGTGACTAAACTTTTTTTTTTGGAGCTATTTAGATCTAGGATGTTCTAAATATTTTTCACATCATTGCATAACCAAGACTTTGATGAACAACTTTCATTTTGACAAAACAATTCATCACTATCATTTAGGGGGTGTTTTACCAACATTTGTGAGGGCAGAAAAAAATAGTCTTTATAACTTTTGTGTTTGTAGATCTATTTATAAGCTGAATGGTAGTGACCAATCTATTGATGGCAAATGTAGCTGCGATTGTCCTTCAACTAAAAATATAAATCACTTCGGAGTAAGTGTGCGTTATGTTGAGGAAATTTAAATTAAGTGTAGTCCAGTTTAAAAATGCATTCAAGGCAAGGCAAGTTTATTTGTATAACACATTTCAGCCACAGGGCAATTCAAGGTGCTTTACATGAGACATTAAAAGCATTAAAACAAAAAGCAAGACATTATAGACATCTAAAACAAAAGGCAGGACAAATTAAAAGCATTAAAACAAAAAGCAAGTCATTATAGACATTTAAAACAAAAAGCAGGACAAATAGAATACAGGAATAAAAGTTACAGTGCAGTATACTGATAAACATATTAAAACACATTAAAGAATTCATTTGCGCCATACTTTACAAATTTGACAAGGTACACACAAACGGCTGATGTGACTGTGAAGGACACTTGTTGTGTGTTTAACTGGACTGTGTGTTTAACTGGACTGTGTGTTTAACTGGACTGTGTGTTTAACTGGACTGTGTGTTTAACTGGACTGTGTGTTTAACTGGACTGTGTGTTCCTCCGTGCAGGTCAGCGGGCGTCTGGCCATGTTCTACGCGTCGGTCTACGCTCACTATGTGGACAAAGGAGACCCGGGGATGGCCGTCACGCTGACCATCTTCCACAATACGGTGAACGCACGCACGCACACACACACACACACACACACACATACTCACACACGCGCACGCACTCACTCACACACACACACACACACACACGCACTCACACACACACACACACACACACACACACACACACGCACACGCACTCACGCACGCACTCGCACACTCGCACTCACTCACTCATTCACTCACTCACGCACTCACTCACTCACTCACTCATTCACTGCCTGACATCTTCTGCCTCTCGTGTGCTCTCTCTCTCTCTCTCTCTCTCTCTTTCTCTCTCTCTCTTTCTCTCTCTCTTTCTCTCTCTTTTTCTCTCTCTTTCTCTCTATTTCTCTCTCTTTCTCTCTCTCTCTCTGTCTATCTCTCTCTCTTTCTCTCTCTCTCTTGCTCTCTCTCTCTATTTCTCTCTCTCTCTTTATCTCTCTCTTTATCTCTCTGTCTCTTGTCTTATAGCTGCGGTGCTGTGGACTGGTGGGTGCGTTGGACATCCTAGTGAAAAAGACGTGTCCTAACCATAGCTTTCTGGAGACCTTCACCATGCCTGTGAGTATACTAATATGACCTCACTATACCTGTGAGTATACTAATATGACCTCACTATACCTGTGAGTATACTAATATGACCTCACTTCACTATACCTGTGAGTATAATAATATGACCTCACTATACCTGTGAGTATAATAATATACTAATATGACCTCACTTCACCATGCCTGTGAGTATACTAATATGACCTCACTATACCTGTGAGTATACTAATATGAACTCTCTTCACTATACCTGTGAGTATAATAATATAAACTCACTTCACTATACCTGTGAGTATAATAATATAAACTCTCTTCACTGTACCTGTGAGTATAATAATATGACCTCACTTCACTATACCTGTGAGTATAATAATATAAACTCACTTCACTATACCTGTGAGTATAATAATATTACCTCACTTCACTATACCTGTGAGTATAATAATATAAACTCTCTTCACTATACCTGTGAGTATAATAATATAAACTCACTTCACTATACCTGTGAGTATAATAATATAAACTCACTTCACTATACCTGTGAGTATAATAATATAAACTCACTTCACTATACCTGTGAGTATAATAATATAAACTCTCTTCACTATACCTGTGAGTATAATAATATAAACTCACTTCACTATACCTGTGAGTATAATAATATAAACTCACTTCACTATACCTGTGAGTATAATAATATAAACTGACTTCACTATACCTGTGAGTATAATAATATAAACTCACTTCACTATACCTGTGAGTATAATAATATAAACTCACTTCACTATACCTGTGAGTATAATAATATAAACTCTCTTCACTATACCTGTGAGTATAATAATATAAACTCTCTTCACTATACCTGTGAGTATAATAATATAAACTCTCTTCACTATACCTGTGAGTATAATAATATAAACTCTCTTCACTATACCTGTGAGTATAATAATATAAACTCTCTTCACTGTACCTGTGAGTATAATAATATGAACTGTCATCCAACTACTCTCAAGGATTTATACTCAGAATGACTGTAGCTGTATTAGTCACACTTAACTACAGTAGGTCTGTCTTCTCTATACCACATAAGACAACAAAATGGATGACCAAAGATGCCTTCAGTTGTGATTAAATATCTATTTCTCTAAATGGTTCACCAGATATAGATGAAAAAACTCAATTCTAACTCTCAGAGTAAACAGACTGCACCTTAATTATTATTATATCAATTAAAATTCAACATGGAAGATTACAGAATAACTGTCCTAATACTTTAACCTCCTCTCCTCTCCTCTCCTCTCCTCTCCTCTCCTCTCCTCTCCTCTCCTCTCCTCTCCTCTCCTCTCCTCTCCTCTCCTCTCCTCTCCTCTCCTCTCCTCTCCTCTCCTGTCCTCTCTCCTGTCCTCTCCTCTCTCCTCCTCTCCTGTCCTCTCTCCTCCTCTCCTCTCCTCTAGGCCTGTCCCACGGTCATCATGAACCTGTTCCAGGAGAAAGCCCCCCTGGTGATGGGTCTGTTCCTGGGCACGGCTGCCCTGCTGGTGGGCCCACTTCCATACTATACACTACGCACTTACATACTATACACTACGCACTATACTAGTGTAGTAGCACAATAGAACACACACACACACACACACACACACAAACACACAGTAGCTCAGGAGGTAGAGCAGCCGTCTGCTGAGTGGAAGGTTCCCGGTTCGATGGCAGCTCCCAGCAGCATGTCGGAGTGTCCTTGAGCGTGCCCACTTCTCCTAGCTTCCTTGAGCGTGCCCACTTCTCCTAGCTTCCTTGAGCGTGCCCACTTCTCCTAGCTTCCTTGAGCCTGCCCACTGCTCCTAGCTTCCTTAAGCCCGCCCACTGCTCCTAGCTTCCTTGAGCCCGCCCACTGCTCCTAGCTTCCTTGAGCCCGCCCACTGCTCCTAGCTTCCTTGAGCCCGCCCACGGCTCCTAGCTTCCTTCAGCCTGCCCACGGCTCCTAGCTTCCTTGGGTCAATCACAGAGGACCCACTCCACCGGTGACACTGCTGTACTTTACTGCCCCCTGGTGGCAACCGAACACCCGCCGACCCTACGATCACCGGGTGACCCGCTCTACCTCCTGAGCTACAGCCGCCCGGACGCGAGACGTCAACTCCAAACCTCAAGATTGGTAACATCTCTCTGTTGCCCCTTCTCCTCTCCTCTGCTGTGTGCTGACCCCTACCTACCTGTGTGTGCTGACCCGTGACCCCTACCTACCTGTGTGTGCTGACCCCTACCTACCTGTGTGTGCTGACCCCTACCTACCTGTGTGTGATGACCTGTGACCCCTACCTACCTGTGTGTGCTGACCCCTACCTACCTGTGTGTGATGACCTGTGACCCCTACCTACCTGTGTGTGCTGACCCCTACCTACCTGTGTGTGATGACCTGTGACCCCTACCTACCTGTGTGTGATGACCCCTACCTACCTGTGTGTGATGACCTGTGACCCCTACCTACCTGTGTGTGATGACCTGTGACCCCTACCTACCTGTGTGTGATGACCCGTGACCCCTACCTACCTGTGTGTGATGACCCCTACCTACATCTCACCTCCTCATCTGATGACTTTCTTCCCTCGCTCCCTTTCTGTCTCCCTCCTTGCCTCTTTCCCCCTCCATCTCTCTCTCTCTCCCTCCATCTCTCTCTCTCTCCCTCCATCTCTCTCTCTCTCCCTCCATCTCTCTCTCTCCATCTCTCTCTCTCTCCATCTCTCTCTCTCTCCCTCCATCTCTCTCTCTCTCCCTCCATCTCTCTCTCTCCCTCCATCTCTCTCTCTCCATCTCTCTCTCTCTCCATCTCTCTCTCTCTCCATCTCTCTCTCTCCATCTCTCTCTCTCTCCTTGCTCTTTCTGTCCGTCTCCTCCTCCTCCGTTCTGTTCTCTCTCCCTCCTCCCCCCACCCCTCCTCTCCTCCTCCATGACCCTCCGTCTCTCCCTCCCCCCCCAACCCCTCCTCTCCTCCTCCATGACCCTCCGTCTCTCTCCCTCCTCCCCCCACCCCTCCTCTCCTCCTCCATGACCCTCCGTCTCTCCCTCCCCCCCCAACCCCTCCTCTCCTCCTCCCTGACCCTCCGTCTCTTTCCCTCCCCCCCCCATCCCTCCTCTCCTCCTCCCTGATCCTCCGTCTCTCTCCCTCCTCCCCCCACCCCTCCTCTCCTCCTCCATGACCCTCCGTCTCTCTCCCTCCCCCCCCATCCCTCCTCTCCTCCTCCATGACCCTCCGTCTCTCTCCCTCCCCCCCATCCCTCCTCTCCTCCTCCATGACCCTCCGTCTCTCTCCCTCCTCCCCCCATCCCTCCTCTCCTCCTCCATGACCCTCCGTCTCTCTCCCTCCCCCCCATCCCTCCTCTCCTCCTCCATGACCCTCCGTCTCTCCCTCCCCCCCCATCCCTCCTCTCCTCCTCCCTGACCCTCCGTCTCTCTCCCTCCCCCCCCCATCCCTCCTCTCCTCCTCCCTGATCCTCCTTCTCTCTCCCTCCTCCCCCCACCCCTCCTCTCCTCCTCCATGATTCTCCGTCTCTCTCCCTCCTCCCCCCACCCCTCCTCTCCTCCTCCATGACCCTCCGTCTCTCTCCCTCCCCCCCAGGTCGCAGCCTTGGTGTTGAGCTCAATCCTCAGGAAGGAGATCTGGCGCTCCTCCTCCTCCTCCTCCTCCTCCTCCTCCTCCGCCACCTACGTGCTCCTCTCCCCCCCCGCCACCCCCTTCTCCCCCCCCGCCACCCCCTTCTCCCCCCCCGCCCCCTTCTACCCCCCCGCCACCCCCTTCTCCCCCCCCCAGCCCGACCCTTACCAGGACCCTGTGGTCTTCACCCCTCTGACCGTCTCCATGACCACTGCCTCCGCTTGCATCTAACCCCTCTGTCTGCAGACCTGGGGGCAGTTTCATTAGTCTAGGGGCAGTTTCATTAGTCTAGGGGCAGTTTCATTAGTCTAGGGGCATTTCAGTAGTATTTGTAAATAATACAATACCCAGGTCTGATCTCCCATATCGCACACTACCTGCTTTGTTTGCCACTGTGTTCAGCTCAATCCTCTGTGTTCAGCTCAATCCTCTGTGTTCAGCTCAATTCTCTGTGTTCAGCTCAATCCTCTGTGTTCAGCTCAATTCTCTGTGTTCAGCTCAATCCTCTGTGTTCAGCTCAATCCTCTGTGTTCAGCTCAATCCTCTGTGTTCAGCTCAATCCTCTGTGTTCAGCTCAATCCTCTGTGTTCAGCTCAATCCTCTGTGTTCAGCTCAATCCGCTGGCTTCTTTTCACTGTTTAGTGACTGGATAATGTTTTCATTCTGTCCTTGGCTTGGGTGAGGGTTTCAGACTGTAGTAGGCTAGGGTTAGGGTTAGGGTTAGGGTTATAGGGTTAGGGTTAGGGTTAGGGTTAGGGTTAGGGTTAGGGTTATAGGGTTAGGGTTATAGGGTTAGGGTTAGGGTTAGGGTTATAGGGTTATAGGGTTATAGGGTTAGGGTTAGGGTTAGGGTTAGGGTTAGGGTTATAGGGTGAGGGTTATAGGGTTAGGGTTATAGGGTTATAGGGTTAGGGTTATAGGGTTATAGGGTTAGGGTTATAGGGTTAGGGTTATAGGGTTATAGGGTTATAGGGTTAGGGTTATAGGGTTATAGGGTTATAGGGTTAGGGTTATAGGGTTAGGGTTATAGGGTTATAGGGTTAGGGCTTGGGTGAGGGTTTCAGACTGTAGTAGGCTGAGCAACTACTCACACTCTCCTGCACCACCATGACCTTCACACCATGACCTTCACACCATGACCTTTACACCATGACCTTCACACCATGACCTTCACACCATGACCTTTACACCATGACCTTCACACCATGACCTTCACACCATGACCTTTACACCATGACCTGCACTCCAGAGAATCTCCATTACTTAACCCTCTCTCTGTCTCCTCCTAGTCCTGAAAGTGTTCAGGGTCAAAGTTCCCGCACCTCCTGGTCCCCTCCCACTCTGCTTAACCCCCCGACCTTGCCCCCCCTCCTCCCCCTCCCCCTCCCGCAGGTCACGGCGTCGGCGTGCGCCGCCGTCCTCATGAAGGAGATAAAGAGGAGCGAGCGAGGGGTGCCGGTCCACTACAGCCAGCCCATCTGCTGAGGGGTGTGGAGGAGGACCAACCAGTGCAGCCACTGGCAACGTTTAATGCAAACTTGAATGGAGGTCCCCCGCCCGCGTTTCTTCTTCTCCTGCTGCTTTTAATGCTGCTTCACACAGGAAGTGTGGACCCACAAGGGATGATTACTGTTAAGTAGTTGAGTGTGATTTGCATGGTCAGCTGGTGTGAACCAGAATAGTCTCAGGACTGTGTTCCATGTTCGTACCAGAAGGGCATCGTGTTTCTATGAATCCATTCCACAGGGGTCAGTAAATTGGCTGGCTTTGTGCATTTTACCTTCAATCATTTATTTTTGTATTGTATAGCCTAGCATGCTAGCTTCACTATGACGTTGGCATAACAGCTTCTTATGGCCACATTAAGAAGTGAACCTAGTTGTATTATGCAAATAAAAATGCATTTATTTCGGCCTTCCGGGAGTCCGTTTCTAAGAAGGGCCCGGCCATGTGGCTACTGAGATGGCCCAGGTGTCGTTACACTGAGAGAATCCCCTTCCTGCTCCCCAGAATGGCTGTTGAGTGAAGCGACAGGCCGGCAGCCTGTGGTAATAATCAAGGCTTTGGCTGCACAAGCAGTTGATCCCGAGGACCTCGAGTGCAGAGAGCTGCTTTTCTAGTGACCAAATGATGCCGAGAGACTCGCCAGTTTGCGTCATCTGACAAAAATAGCCGGTAGAGATTTTCCAAACGCTTGTTTGTACGTTTGTTACACTGTAATCCAAGTATTTCCGTCCTGTTACAAATGGCTGTATTCTAATGTTGTTCTACTGAGTATCTTGGCCAGTTGTTGAAAAAATAAACATTCTTAAGTGCTTCTTTTCTTTAACGCCGGCTCCTGTCTGTCTGTGATTGAATGAGTGCTTGAGGAAAAACACCACAGACCAATGTTGTGGATATACTTTATTTTTCATATTTATTTTTCATTGTGCTCATGTATAGAAAAAAAGGCAAGGCAGGTGGAGTATTATATGTACATTGATTAACCGAGTAACAAAAAGACGATGTGTACACCATGCAGTCCCAGGATGAGAAGGTCAGAGGTCAGGTGTGTGATGTAGCAGTGATGCAGTCCCAGGATGAGAAGGTCAGAGGTCAGGTGTGTGATGTAGCAGTGATGCAGTCCCTCTCGGCAGGAGAGCACAGGAAGTACACCTGAAGAACACAACACACTGTCCAGAGACCACCTGATGAGATGCATCACTATACCATACAATAGTGTTTATAGATTAGGACTGAGATGTATTATCTGAGAGGGTGTTGGTTGGAACCCCGGCTCTTCAATGAGCTTTGAGTTGAAGACGAGAGCTCCACAGAGGGCAGTTTGGCCTGGCAGGATGGAAGGGTGTAGCCAAACCACGCCCTCCTCTCCAGTCTACACCACCTGGCACCCTCCTCACCAGTCTACACCACCTGACAGCCCCCCTCACCAGTCTACACCACCTGACAGCCCTCCTCTCCAGCCTGGCAGTCCTCCTTCAGTCTACACCACCTGGCACCTCTGTGACAAGCTGACTGCTTTGAAAACAGTCTTTAATTGTGGCCTGTTCCCCACCATCTGATCAACTATAGAAGTTTGTGCCTAAAGCCTAGTTTTCTCAATCCATGCTCAAAACATGCACGGCTGGTATACTTCCATCCACTCCCGTCTCTTCCTGGGCGCAGCACAGCAGGAATGAGAAAGAGGGGGGAATGGGTGAATTAATTGGAGTGTGACGCCCTCTAGTGGTGAGAATTGTGAGTCACATACTGAGAACCTAGGTCAAGTACACACACTGTACATTTGACTTGAGGTGCATTAGATTTATCTCAGTTTGCACTTTTGAGGCCCAAGTATGAGAGAGCTAACCGTCTTTTATCCATATCTGGGCAACATAACGCATGAAAGAAACATGAGACAACTTTAAAGGTTATGTACATTTATACAGTTTCACAAATACAGTACGTCATTAACAGTAATTTCACATGACACACAGACATTCAGATATGGAGCAACATAGAACCATTTGGGGGAGTCGATCGCCTCGTTGAGAGGGGTCAGGGAAGAATTTTTACAGCTCACTTATCTGGCCACCGGGTGATTACTGTTTTTTTGCTTCCCTATGGAATATGTAGAGGTGGGTCGTATGCCCACCTCCCTTGTTCTCTGTAAAGCGCATTGTGTTGTCTCTGGGTATGAAATGTGCTATACAGATAAAGCTTTGATGGAGCAAGCTCCTGGAGTATGTTTGTCTACCAGCTAAGAACATTTATAAAGCAATAAATTACATTTTCAGAGTAAGAGAAGCTAAAAACGACATAGGAGAGACATGGCAAATACTGGTGTGTGTTTGCTATGGCCCAGGCCTAAAGCCGGAAGCGGGCTGGTGTATGTCTGTGTGTATGTGTGTGTGACAGGAAGTCCAGGCAGCTCACTGAGCACAGTCGTGGGATACAGTGGAGATAGGACCCAAACACAGGCAGAGAATGTTCAGAGACTTTATTCATGAATGACATCAGTACAAGCACAAGACATAACAAGTAACCCCAAACTGAACAAACCAAATGTTGAGGCCAATGGGGTAGATGGTGATGGTCTAGATCAGTGATTTTCAACCAGTGTGCTGCGGCACACTAGTGTGCCGTGAGAGATCGTCAGGTGTGCCGTGGGAAATTATCTGTCATCGTGGGGTTATTTGTTATGTATTGTGTCTTGAACGTCTTGTTTCCGGCCAGGCTGTTAGCAGGATGTGACCTTGGATTTTTCCTGGTTCAGAGCCGGTAGCCCACGTTCAAAGACTGCAAGCTTTCTTTTGAACGCTTGAACAAAGGGGCAACTCGCTCTGACAAGCGGGTCTTGGACACAATCAGGTGACATGTGCTGACGGGACTCTTCACTGCGAGCCACCTCCTTCAGCCTGTCCGGCAGCAGCATCCCAATGATGCGGGCCATCAGGATGGCTCGTCTCCACAGCCCACGGATGCGCCTCCGACGGACAGTCAGATCCGGACCTCGCCTCCAGTGGGGCTTGGGTGATCGTGGAACGTCCGCGTCAGATTGTCCCTTTACCAGCACCCCACTAGACACCATGGGGGTGGTGATCGCGAATGGTGGTCTAACAGATGGAGCTGTGATAGAAGGGACTGGGTCCGATGGACCTGTGACAGACGAGGCTGTGTCAGGTGTCCTCTTCATAAGAGAGTCCGAGGTAGAAGTGGTCGCTCCTTCACAGACTTCCTCCCACTCCTTACAAATGAGCCTCCGACGCCGAGAGAGCTCCAGATTGCATCTCCAGTGGGGCTCGGGTGATTGTGGAGTGTCCGGCTCAGATTGTCCCTTTACCAGCACACCACTAGATGCCATGGGGGTGGATAAGGCGCTAGCGGGGCTGTCTCCTGTACTGGTCCTGGTCATGGAAAGTGGTGGACTGACAGATGGCGCTGTGTCAGATGGAGCTGTGTCAGGAGCCCTCTTAACCATAGAGTCCGAGGTGGAAATGGCCGCCCCTTGAAAGACTCCCTCCCACTTCTTGCGAAAGAGTCTCTGACGCAGAGAGAGCTCCAGATCTCGTCTCCAGTGGGCCGTGGGCGATCGTGGAACGTCCAGCCCAGATTGTCCCTTTACCACCACACCACTACACACCTTGTTCGTGGATAGGTGGCTAGCGGGGCTGTGTCCTCTACTGGTCCTAGTCATGGAGAGTGTTGGACTGACAGATGGAGCTGTGACAGACAGGGCTGTGTCAGGTGTCCTCTTCATAGGAGAGTCCGAGGTAGAAGTGGTCGCTCCTTCACAGACTTCTTCCCACTCCTTACAAATGAGCCTCCGACGCCGAGAGAGCTCCAGATCTCGTCTCCAGTGGACCTTGGGTGATCGTGGAGTGTCCGGCTCAGATTGGTCCTTTACCAGCACACCACTAGATGCCATGGGGGTGGATAAGGCGCTAGCGGGGCTGTGTCCTCTACTGGTCCTGGTCATGGAGAGTGGTGGACTGACAGATGGAGCTGTGACAGATGGAGCTGTGTCAGGAGCCCTCTTAACCATAGAGTCCGAGGTGGAAATGGCCGCCCCTTGAAAGACTCCCTCCCACTTCTTGCGAAAGAGCCTCCGACGCAGAGAGAACTTGGAGGAGGACGGGGCCGTGTCAAATGAGCCGGTGACAGACGGGGCCGTGTGAAATGAGCCGGTGACAGATGGGGCTGTTTCAAATGAACCGGTGACAGACGGGGCTGTGTGAAATGAACCGGTGACAGACGGGGCCGTGTGAAATGAACTCATCTCAGACACCATGTCTTGTCCACAGTCCCCCGGATCATAGGAGTCAGAACCTGGATCGTCTTGTCCTGGACAGTACCAATGGCTCGCATGCATCTTCGCATGCAGTCCCAATGGCTCGCATGCATGCATGCACCGGGCTGTCACTCTGTCCAGCCGGGCCCTTTTGGGATTCCAAAAAATAAAATGACTTTTGATGATTGCTAATATCCAAAGCGCGATCAGGGTCACATAGAGCACAATCAAAACTCCCGTGAAGAGGTGTGTCACCTCAAGTTCCAGGAACCGGGTCTGAAAGCACGTCGCCTCAGGACCTTGGTTTACAGGTCTACTTGAAATTGGCACCCTCTCTCGGGTTCTAAAAAGATCAATTATTTCACTAGCGAACATATTGGCAAAGATAGATCTTTAGCAGCATGTTCCTCTCATCGCAAACACCGCACTGAGGCTTGTACACTTGTTACAGCAGGATATGTACCTTGCCGCTGTGACGTGTTCACGTTACGCCGTAGTGCCCGTGATGTCACAGACCGGATATAATTCTATCCGGTCTGTGACATCACGGGCACTACGGCGTAAGGTGTACACGTCACAGCGGCAACACTGACTTGACGGCTAGTCCAGGCGGCCAGCTAATTGAAATAAATGTATACTAGATTTAAATAGATTTAAGCTATTTTCTTTTTGCTTGAGACCCAACGATACCCCTTATTTAACACACCCAGAATTAAATAGGTGCGCTTAAAAGGCTGGTCGGAATCAGTCCGTTAAATCCAGTCGTTAATTGTCCACGTTTTCGATAGAGATGGATAGGCATTATTGGCGATATTAAATAAAGAGTAATCGCTCTCTATGAATCATTCATATTCAAGGGCATTTGTTATTTTGAAGACTACTCGTAGGCCAGTAGGATTTGAAAGGAGCCCAAGACAGAGGCGCGCATGCGCTCCTGACCCCCGAGTGCACAGCCCATGATCCCATGAGAGAGAGCGGTGTCGTGTGGTCGATTAAAGCCCCCGGGTCCTGTTATTCTGTTCATAAAGTAGCCTACTTTGAGACACAACCTCAAAGTGCTGACGAAACGGTTTGGCTACTCGTTCCGTTAATATTAGGCCCACCTCAGTCCCTGAATAGAGAACCCAACCAAAACATAGTTTTGATGAAGACCGTTTGGAGACCAGAGCTGTAGGAGCACCCTACTGTATACTATTGAAAATCACCCATTTCTCATTCATGTTGTAAATAACCCTTAGTGAGGACTATTTATTAAGTAGTTACTTCCTGCAAGCCTTTATTTTTCTTAGTGCTGTTTTTTGGTTTGTTCATATTATGAGACCTTTATTTTGGTAAACTAACCTTCTGTATTTGCTCCCTGTAACATTGTTGTTACCTGTAACCCATTAAGCACCTCGCTGGAACGGGAACAAGGTATTGTTTGTTGTGTGATTTGTTTCGATCTAACTGTTAAGAAGTATTTAATTCAATTGATAGCTGAAACCTGCTGTCTTATCTCAGTTTAGGAGCACATTTAGGATGTTTGCTATTACAGAAACCTGTTTACAATAACAATGTGCCCAATAGCAATGTTTATCATAGCTAAGCAACCTCATACCAGCTGATAGTTAGGGCGCATTCGTTTATAACTAGGAGGTGCAAATTGCGACTTGCTAGGAATGATTAAATAAAACACCGCATGAACTCGCACTTCCTCGTCGCAAATTCGGATATGTTTCTCAGCCCCCAGTTGCTCGAATGCACTAGATATAACTAGGTAACTGTGATATAATGGTATATAGATATAACTAGGTAACTGTGATATAATGGTATATAGCTCGAATGCACACAGGTCGGAGGAAGGTATTTTGCCACTTGCGACTTGCCAGCTCCGACAACAAACGAATATACCATTAAGCACAGTTTCAACAGAAAGCTAGCAGCTAACTTCATTAACTAACACTACTACATAGGATATATAACGTTACATTGTTCTGTTCTTGTGTTTCTTTGACAGAAGAAACAACAACTGACGAGTTGTATTCAGACCAATCGAAAGTCCACTGTGAGCAGTGATGCTTTTACAGATGTCGTATAATAAATGATCATCTGAAAACAAAGAAACGGACTACCAGGCCGTCTGTTCACCCCACTAATGTTTGGCGCATTGCATCCAATCCTTCCGCTGCCCTAATACCACAGCAAAGTTGATGCAAATTTGAGTGAGCATTATGAAATTATGGGCTTTTTGTCACCTCACTCCTATCCAGACAGGCCTAATTTGGCTCTTTTTCAGATATTAGGGTAGGTCTAAAGAATAGCCCAAAAAACGTATTTCCCACAAAACTAAAGTTCCACAACCCATCTCATTAATGGGACACATAGGGGATATGAAAAAACATGGTTGTGTTTTGTTCTAACTCGGGTAGGGGTACCTCAAAATCTGAGGGCCCCTCCTGCTGGACTATAATACCAGCTTTCATGTCTCAGAAGGAGAGGAGAGGCAATGCCTTAACTTCACCCAACAGTAGCTGTACTCTGACCTGGTAATCACAAGTACGTTAGCTCAACTCAGCTGTATTTATACCACACATATAGCAACGCAATTAGGGTCACGGTTGGTAGTATAATTGTCATTTTTACTGTATTAACTTGATTATCAACTAGACTATGATGTTCTATTCCTCATTTTCTTATAGGGACACTGGCGCAGGTAGACAATCACTTCAGTACAAGAAACACACACAGAAGCAACCAAGACGGTATACGACTAAAGACAAGAGAAAGAAAAAAGTAAGTGCAACTGATATAGCCTACTGTACAATAACATTTTATATGTTTTCACAGTCAATTTTGATTCTGTTAAATGTATACCTTCTCACAGGTTTGTTGGTATGTAAAAGGTCAACGTGGGTTGGGGATGGGGGACACTTCCAAGTGCCACTGTACAGTATCTAGTTCTGAAGGTGTAACATACAGTAGACCTACACAGCAAATTCTCAATAGTGAATTTAACTCTGTGGGAGTTAAAATCAACTCAATTTAAGTGTACATATAGGTCCATCGAGTAGACTCAAAATCTGAGTTAAATTAACACTTTTTGGAGTGTTAAGACATTAACACTTTTAGAGTGTTGGTGGTGAACACTTCTGAGTGTTAAAACGTAACACTTGTAAAATTGTTTATATCACAATATGAACACTTTGATTGTGTCGACTTAACACTTTAGGGTGTTATATATATCACAATATGAACACTTAAATTGTGTTGACTTTTAACACTTTAGGGTGTTATATATATCACAATATGAACACTTTGATTGTGTTGACTTTTAACACTTTAGGGTGTTAAAATGCAAAATGTTATAGGCTACTGTATAATGAACACTAATGGTGTAAAAGGGCTACTTCAAACTTGTAAATAGAATACTTGTTTACCTGTTAATAATCAATAAACACAGATTACATAAGTTCCAAGACACATTTTAATCATGCCACTGCCATCAAGCATAAACAAAAAATAGCCTACTTAAAAAATTATAAAGTGCCTGTACAGTACGGCCATAAAAAAAATGTAGGCCTAAAGGAGACAGCCCTCCATCACAATATAAATCAATGAGTCACATCCATATGACATTTAGACATCAAATGGTTTAAAATATCTTACTTTCTCCTTCTCTAAAACAAGTACTTTCCTGGGTCTTCTTTCACAGATTTGGAATGCATGAAAGTGGTCATGGAAACAAGTTTCGTTTTCAACTAAAACAAAGAAAACCTGCCCACTATGCAGAACAATAGAGGTTATTTTGCAGAACACAGGCATATTCTCATCAATATCCGTGCAAACATAGAGGCCAGTACGGTATTCTACTCCAGAACATTTCACCCAGTTGGTGTGACTGACTCTGGCCAGAGGTTCAATCTGAAGCTTTTCGGAAATGTCTTCAGAAAAGTCAAGGAATCTAAGTAAAGACATCTTGATTGGACCACACTCAAATGACTTCAAAGTCAAGCATTCCCAATGATAGGCTACTGCAAACTGATGTTTTTTTGCAAGTGATACAGTTACATTCTTATAATTCTTTACACAACCTTTGAAAAATTTGTGTTTCGCCTCGAATCTCATTGTCCATACATGGAGCAAAGGACCAATCTTCCGTATGCACCTGGGATAATGGATCATAAAATGATGTTTAGGTATCAAGCTCTTAGACGGATACAACTCTTTGAATAAGCGATGGTGCTCCATAATAAGGTGCTTTAAATAAACAGTCATACCTTTTGTGACTGAAGGGGAGAACACAATATTGATTATGTTCAGTAACAACAGTAATAAATGCCAATGTTGGTCATCATCAGGGACAATGTCACCAACTATCAATGGAATGTTTGTGATTAAACATAACGTCTGAGTTGCATTCAAACCTATCCCATTTCCTGCCTGGTCCAGATTTAGATTGGTTGGTCTATTCTTCTTCTCCAAATAGCCGTAGTTAAAGGCATATATTCTACTGAGCAAGCTTTCTTTTGAGATGAAGTTCTTAGTCAAATATTCAAAGAGGAGTTTGATTTCATACTGAGCCACACCTTCCAATATATCATGCATGAAATCTACAGCATAATTCCCTGATACATTAAAAAAGGACAATGAATTCAGTATACTGTTTCGCTTGATACCAAATGATGACATCAATGTAGGATCATCTACTAAGTTAGCACAATGCTGTGCATTTGACTGTTGTGACCTTAAACATACATCATCCTCTGAAAACACAGACTGAGCTGATGTCTTGTCTATTAAACACAGTCTACAGAAGTAGGTGGCGCTAAATGACTCCATGAAGCCAAGAATCCCATGCATTCCCAAATTGTCACCAGTAATTTGAGCGAGTGTACCAAATATAGGCAATTCTGAAAAAGGAACTTCTATTCCAGTAGTTTCTAGTATTTTTAGATCATTGACTAAAGGTTTTAGTATTGTGTCAATCCCATACTTCTTAGCATCAGATGAGTGAAACAAAGATATTAAATGAATATTCATCAAACTAGAATTCACTCTAGGGGGAAGGTTCCTAAGGATGAAATACAGACAGCCAACTTTATGTATACCATGCTTCGATCCCAGAGGATTAGCAGACTCAAAATCATCGTAGTACAGCTGGACTTGTAAAGCAAACTTGCGATTGGAAAATAAAGGATGGCTTTTAAAGTAGCTTCCATCACAAAAATCATCATATTTGTCACTCTGAGCATTGGTCTGCATTAACTCACATATGTCAGCATTCTTAAACATGAATTTCAAGGTTTTCAATATAGGAACATAAATGAATTTATCACTGACTGGGACTTGCTCATAGGTTCCGGAATGTCTATTTCTCCTGGTGTCAAACCTTTCTCCCAGGCGGAGCTCAACAGGTTGTACTACACCCCATTTTTCATCAAAATACTTCTTCCATTTACTCTCAGACTTAAAATTGCTGAAGGGATTGTCTAGGTTTCTAAACAAGTCCTCAAAAGGTGATCTGGAGATAGGTGGTATTAAACTCAAAACCTGGTCCTTAAGATTGGATTGTAAATCATTCACATATTCCTCTAAATGTTCAACTGTAGAACTAACCACATTATTTGGTACACCGCTTGCCAAAAGATTAGCTACAATGGAGGCACACATTTCTTGTCTTTGAGCTGTACTAAAATCATCACTATGGCACTGATCTGAATCTACAGGCCCTTCTACATCATTAAGGCACTGATCTGAGGTTGTTGGCCCCTCTAGGACAATGTCAGGCGGGTGAATATCATGTGGAGCATTATTACCTTCAGTGGTTTCATGTATCTTATTAAGATGTTTCCTAAAACCAGAATAAGTACAGAACTCTAAGTTACATCCAACTTGACCACATTTCAGTCTCAAATTCTTCCCTGGATACATACCATGGTTCAATTTTAAGTGTCTAATCAACAGCAAACTTGTATCAAATTGGGACTTACAAATAAAACAGTTGTACATATGTTCGACTACTAGACATCTGTTGTCAGTGTTCTATGCTTTGTTTAGCAGTTTGGCCCTCAGTTCCCTGACCTTTGGGGTTTCAGTGCTACCTATGTCAATATTATACACCGTGGTCTGCACAAATGTATACAAGCTTGAAAGTGCATTGTCGTAATGCATACCAAATACAAAGTGGCACTTAAAAAGCTCATCAAATGCACCTAGGGATGTGCTCGCCTGACAGGGAATGAGGTTTCTTTCAGTGATGATGTAGAAGCTTTGGATCTCCGCTTTGGTTGTTCCTGAGGCCAGGAGGTACGGCTGGGAGTTTCCTTCGATGTTCTTGAGATAATCATCAAGGCTTCTGCATGACTGAAGCACAATGAAAGATATACTAGTTGTCAATACAACTTCATATGGATATCTTACTTTCAAACAGTGTGTTGGCATCTTAGGTGTAATGTCATTTTAGACAGACCTTGTGAAATATCACCAGGTGATCCACAGCCTCACGGACACTGATCTTCTTCGGTCGCTTCCTTCCAGCTGGCTGGGGGTTCAGAAGATGCAGCAAGAGAAGCAAGGAAGCCAAGTCGCTGTCCCACTCTGCAAACATCAGACATCACATTAATAATTTCTCTGCTGTGTCTAATTCTGTACAGTGAACACAACAGTCATATTTTAAACTAGGTAGACTCAATAGTGTGATATCAAAAACAAAATTCCCTGTGGCTTGCACTAGAGATGTTTGGATGTGAAATGCATGAGTAAACAACAACAGAGTAAACAACAACATTAGACATTCCATGTGCACACATGTAGGAAACATTGTTAAAACACTACCTGGCTCATCATCATCATCAGTGCCTGTGTTTTCATTGAGTGCAGATTTCAGCAGCGTTTTGAGTAGAGGTGTTTTACTCAGCGTCTTCGCCTCCTGTATAACTTTCTCTTTGAAGCTGGTGTTCCATTTCTCCAGAAATCTTGATGCAGTCTCTACACCGAAGAGCATTGAGAAATCTTGCAGGATCTAATCAAAAGTATAGGACAACAAATGTAGCCATTTAGTGTCTAATCAGCATACAAAACCTGGGGAGAAAGCATTCAAATGGTCAACCTCTAGCTTCTTACCAGGCCTTTGGTGTCCAGGAATCGAGGGAACAGTTTGAACAGATTTGAAGACTGCTGTGGGTCATGGATCATTTGTTGACGATACTCAAATGTCTCCCTCATCTTCTGGAGAACCAACTCTCGATCAGTGGTGTGGTTGAGAAGCGAAATGGCCTCCATGTAATCGTCTCCCTCTCGCTGGTTGGCTAGATGGCTGATATTTCTTTTAGACGTAGGACCTCCCTTGTCCTCTAACCTGGGTACCGCAGTCTTGGGATTGGATTTACGTTGAACAGTCTTAACACGCCATTCAAAAAAGCTCTTGTTGCTCTGGCTGTCATAGAAATGTTCCTGTAGGAGAAGAACAAGAAGGGAACTAGAAATAGAAGTACGGACAACACGAATCCATAATGCCTCCGGCCAGGCTATCGATAACGATAATTATAAATTGTAAGGATGGGACTTGGTATTGTACATAAGCTGGTACTGTACAGCTTGATCATCATGATAGCTAGGCCTACAAGCTTATCTAGATCTCAAGATCTCAAACTTACATAACCCTTTTCAGAGTATGGATTTCAGAGTATGGATCTTTCAAAGCAGGAAACAATGTTACAATTCCAAGGGCATGGAGCTCCTTTGTGGCCTTTCTTATAGCTCTTCTGTAACAGATACGTTTGTTATGAGAATTTTTTCCTCAAACAGGATATTCATGACTACAGTATTCATGAAAATAATAAAGTATGCTCACCCTTCCTTTTCAGTCATGTGAGCAACTATGATGTTCACCATTAGTCGTCTGGTGGAATCCTTCAGAGTCCCTGTATCTGCGTACTCTTTGAGGACACTCAAACCTGCTGGTTTGTTGATTAGAATTTGCTCCACCATCTAAAACACAGGCATAATACAGTATAGAATGACAATTAAGATACAGTAATTGTTAATGAAATCAGGCAATGTGAAAACTCTTAACAGTAAGCCATGGCAGAGTACCATAGATAAAGTAAACAAGATATACTTGCATTTTTTGCATTGGTGGAATCCAGGTTTGCCCTCTCTGATCCTAGGTCATCAGTAACATTGCTGTCAATGCTGCTGGAAGGGGTGAGTGACAATGTGTCTGTCAGACTTGGGGAGACAGTCCGCTTTAGGGATGACTGGGGCAGCTCCAGTGGGAGATCTAAAACATGCAAAATACAATGGGGAATTCAAAAGCAATGCATAGGACTTGATCAAACAAGCCTATATTTCCAACATATTTCTGTATTCCTCCATTCATAAAGGGTTTGGATAAGTGAGGTTTTACTAGTCTACATATACCATGCTTACCACAAGGTGTTAATGTCAATATTCCATCCAGGTTAGGGTACTCTGGCACAGGCAGGTACATGGAAGATGGCATCGGCGACTGCGAGGGAGCTGAAACATACATTATCATGTATATCTTGTTAATATGCAAAACTGCTGCTGCCCAACATAGACACCAGCCAATAAAAGAATACTCCCTCTCTTGCTACACTCAGTTACATCATTTTCTATTCCTTTGCCGTTCTTAGCTCTTTCCTTGGCCATTCATAGCTACTCTACTATCACCTACACTTCTAAGTCATGCTTACCATTAGGGATGCCACGGTACCTTGGTATTTGGGTCACGGTTTCGGTTAGTTTTCGGTATGCGTTTTTTGTGTAAGGAGAAAAAAAAAGCTACCATTTCAAAAAGTCTTTATTTATTTTGCTTATTACTTATGGAACTTTTCCATTCAGACACATTCCATAATATGCCTGGTGTATTGTATAATATAAAAGAATATAAATAAAGATAGGCCTATAAAAAACCCATCCAATGTTAAAAAATAAATAAATGATAAACACTTTAAAATATAAAAGTGCCTCAGCCTTGACTACTGGTATAGTAGTCGATTTGCAAAACGTGCCTCAACGCATGAGGCTGGCTGCGCCCGGTCAAAACTAAGAGTAGACCTATTGGAGAAATTAAGAAAATTGATTTTCTATGTAGGTTATATAAATGTTGTCTCGCACTTTTTATCTATCCAACCCCGTTTCTAACTTGCAATAAGATTAAGATATTCGTCTCAGCATTTTCGCTATTCCTAATTATCAGGAAGAGACATCTCTCTCTCCTGCTCCGTCTGCCTGCACACACGCAGTGGAGGGAATGACAGCACCAAAGTTGTCGACCGCTCGTTGCTACAACTGCAACCAATCTTCTGCGGGAGGAAATCCCGTGTGATTATTTACTCGCGGGGAGAGGCTTTCTCCAATTCGGCAGTAAGAAACGCATGGAAAATCCGCAATTCACAAGTGCGCATTGAACCGTTCCATACAATATTATACCGAGAACCGTGGCATCCCTAGGCTACTTACCATAGCTCCCTGTATAGATTACAAAACACATTTCCCTGACTGTTGCCAGATCTGGAAAGACATCTTCATCGACATCTATGCCCTGGTCATCTGTGACTCTTATCACTGTATCTTCGGTCAGTAGATATTTCCGCCTCACTGAAGAAAGAACATTGACAATTGAGATTACACCCAAACACGACTGGTTCACACTAACCTTAGCGCCTTTGGATGGCCGAGCTAGACATTTCCCCACCAACCGCATGATCTGGCTCGCAAGCACAGCGCAGGGGGGGGGGGTACTAGCAGAATCCTGAGAACTTGCTTTTGAAGTTAGAAATCATGACACTCCTACAACAAGT
This sequence comes from Borostomias antarcticus, assembly GCF_949987555.1. Classification (NCBI taxonomy): domain Eukaryota; kingdom Metazoa; phylum Chordata; class Actinopteri; order Stomiiformes; family Stomiidae; genus Borostomias; species Borostomias antarcticus. The sequence continues at coordinate 2,210,015 of NC_140258.1, forward strand.
TACTGGTCTAAACTCCTAACGCTAGCTGGCAAAAAGGTTCAGCAGCAAGTTGCGAGAAACTACCGTTAGTGCTGTGCCGAGGGCGACAGAGCTAGCACTAGCACATCAAGGTTAGCTTACCTTCGTAAAGAAACTCAACGAAGCAGGGTTCATCGAGCTTTATGTATTTTTTTGTGTCCCCGTGTTTGACTGTGACGATCATTTTGACCTGTAAGACATCATCAAACAATAAAAAGCTCTTCAAAGCCGTACGGCCGCGTAGCTAACGTTAGCTATCTGGAGTTCACTGGTCCACAAAGGCTAGCAGCATAATTCAGTCAATTTAGCTCATATAATGTTAGTGCTAGCAGTCGAAGTAACAACGTGAAATGAAAACGTGTCTCTCTTCAAGCTAGCTTGGTAACGTAACTGTTAGCTAGCTAGCTGGTCATTTGGACTCATGGTCTACTACAATATCAAAACAGTATAATGTTAGTTGCTCACTTTGATTAAACACGTCAAAAATAATGTCATATTTAAATACTGGCATAGAATAAAATGATCTAGCTCGCTTGGTATGTTGAACAAAATGGTAAAATTCACCTGATGATAGGCAATCCTCGGTCTCAGTCACTTCGCACCGACAGCAGCAGCGTGGAACCGCGTGGAACGAGTAGAATGATTACGCATGCGTGCAACATATTTTAACACGTTTTTGGTGTTAAGGCGTGTACATGTACTCTGTTCAAAATAACACCTAAATTGTACACCAGCAATTGCAACACTAGGTGAGGTCCGAACTCTTTTTGGTGTGTAGTTCAGCATATAAACTCCAGAAATGTAACACTTTTACACTTTTTATTGTAACACTGGATTTTCAACACCCAAATTCACTCCTGAATTTGCTGTGTACAGGTCAATATTTCTTGTTTTCTAATAATCCATCATTAAATCATGCAGTAATCAATCAATGATCATGCTACCAAGGTTGTCACAAACATATTTACGAAATAGTCCTCTAAAATGTCTTTGACACTTGTTTTGAGCCTTTATTCAAAAGATGGTCAACTTAATTTCCTGATTCCTGCAGCTCAAAGAGCTGTCTTTGAACAAACAGGAAATGGCGTATTCCCTACACTCTGACGCCCTCTTGTGTCTGAAAAAGAGAGGTGTACATTTGTTGACAAGAAGATGCTCAGCCCTCTGCTTTAACAGAAACGAGATGGTGCTTGAGAGAGCACAGACCTCCGCCAATTAATGCATTTTGTGGCTCTGTGCATGCGCACGTGCGAGTAGTAATGTTTGGTATTGCTGCATTCATTAGGTCGATAGCTTTATATCCAAACTCCTTGTCTCTGTGACATTCCTACGTCGAGATATGTCCATTTCACCCCCCCAGCATTGACAATGGATGGGGAGAATTTTTCACTCCTGAGCCACATCTGGCAAACTGCTGTGTGTGACAACCTACCAATATTAGAAACATAACGTCATACCTAACTGCAGTCTTAAAGAAACTTAACTTCAATTCAACATCAATTCAATAAAGAAACATAACTTCATACCTAACTGCAGTTTGAATTCATAAAGAAACATAACTTCATACCTAACTGCAGTTTGAATTCATAAAGAAACATAACTTCATACCTAACTGCAGTTTGAATTCATAAAGAAAAATAACTTCATACCTAACTGCAGTCTTAATTCATAAAGAAACTTCACTTCATACCTAACTGCAGTCTTAATTCATAAATAAACTTAACATCATACCTACTGTAAAAGCAGTCTTAATTCCTAAAGAATAAAAACCTTAATCCAGCAGCACAATTGTATGAGAAAGAGCAGAGATCTCTTTTCCCAGAGATATTGGTGATAAATGAATAGGATTGAATAATTTGTGACCAGCCATATAATTCTATATACAATATAGATGTAGTCTGATGGTCTGGTGTTCAAGAGCTCCCCCTAGAGGCAGATCCTACACACAGCATTTTTTATGTGGATTACTGTAATATACTATCATAAATACATATACTGTAGATATGGAAACAGTCATAAACTGCATGTGTCAATGTTGTTGACACAGTGATAACTGTTTTTTTGCTTCCCTCTGGAATATGTAGAGAGTGGGTCGTATGCCCACCTCCTTTGTTCTCTGTAAAGCGCATTGTGTTGCCTCTGGGTATGAAATGCGCTATATAAATAAAGCTTTGATTGATTGATTGATTGTTCTAAAGTGTCATGTGTAATGTTATTCCAGCCCAGGCTTTAGCCCTCACTAGTGATGTTCGACAAGTCTACCCAGAGGTTTGTCCGTGTAATCCAGGGATCCAACTCAAAGGGAGGTCTTATCCCCAACACCCGACTCAACGACTCCAGCAAACTGCTGGATTCCACCAGGCTGGTTAAACAAACCAAACCCAGATGGCCGATATTTCAGAAGAACAGTTACCGGGTGTCTGACTGAAATTGGAAGACCTCAATGGGCTCGATACAGGTATTGGTGGCTTCAAAAACAACAACAAAAAACAATTGAATTAAAAGTTTATATTGATTAGATTGGTCTCTGAGGCTGAATGATACCCAGAAAAATTTAGTTTTCCTTTTCTAGCCCTATCTATCATAATCCACAAACCATGGGAAATAATGGCGCGTTCCAGGCAACCCGTAACTCGTGTTTTTCCGACCTCCTACACGTGAAAATGCTCTGGAATGGCAGTCAAACCTGTAATTTTCCACCCGTGAACTCGTACAGATCGATGTACTCCCAGTTAGGCTCTCTGACGTCACACAGCCCTCTAAGCAAGATGGCAGCCCCCATGGGTATGGCGACAAAGATAACTTTAGGGCAACGTAAAGTACATTTGTACGTTGTAATCAAAATAATACAAACGATTATGCACTACAACCTGCTATGTGTATGTAATGATGCCCAAATATGTTGAGAAGAGATAGCTAGTGCTAGCTAGCTAACATTAAGGTAAACCTGAACGTGACCATGCAAACGGCGAAAAGTCGATGATGTCAATAAATGAAATGTAACGTACAATTTCTTAGCATAGCGAAATTAGGAATACAATGTTTAGCTTGCCAGCTCTGACAATGTGCCAAATCTCAAGCTTTTACCATATCGGCTTGTTTACATTTATCCAGAATGCCACGCATTCAGACAGTTTGCCTGGAACGCTATGAAGTCGTGAGTCGTGACTTGAAGTCGTAACTTACGAGCTCAAAATCCTATCTGGAACGCATCATAAGGGTCTTGGGTCGCATGCCGTCACGTGACCTGCAATACCGAGCTTGGCCTGAAGGCCCATGGTGGCTTCAATGCCCAAGCTGATCCTGGGGCAAGCCCCCAGGATTCGAAATCTAAAGTGAAGGCCTATTGAACCGCGCCATCTTGGCTAGATTTGTAGTCATTTGGCTATTTCCGGTGACTTTTGACTTGCGCAGTTGAGCTTTTCTGTCCGACGCGCGTCCACGAAAAAGTTCACCTTTATGTGAAATGTAGACGCCGTTCCCGGCTCTCTCGGCTCTCCCCGCGGTCAAGTACACACTGTTGCTGCGCGAGATCCTCCGACGCGGCCGGCCTGGAGCAAGCGGTGAGCTCACACGCACACACACACTGCAGGGCTGTGTCCTTAACAGTAATACTTAATCCACGCCGCGGTCTATAACCGCATCCCTCTGTGTGTGTGTGTCCAGATCGTCATCATCCAGGGCGTGCTCTGCCATGGCCAGCTATGCAGCAAGAACGGACAGGTGAGCAGAGCGCGTGCACACACACACACACACGCAGCACACAACACAGACCGGATCAGATGAGGTTTATTGTACCTAATCTAAGGCTGGTTTATTGACCCGTCTACTCTTCTCTTCCTCTCCCCCCACAGCCAAGAACATCTTCCGTGTCCGCTTCCAGGACCCGACCCAGTCCCACACACACACTGCAGGTCAACTACGTCCCCGACCTGAGCATGCTACAAGCGCCGCTCCTTCACCGTCTCCGCCATCGTCCACATGGAGGAGGCTGATGAGAACTGCCCCCAGTTCCCCCTGCGGGGATGAGACCCCCAGCCCCGCCTCCTCGCCGTCTCCCTCCCCCTCCGTCTCCTCATCATCATCATAATCATCGGCATCATCATCATCATCTCCGAACTCTCCTCCCCCTCCTCCCCCTCCTCTCATAAAACAGATACAGATACAGAATACTTTATTTATCCCCGAGGGGCAATTCAGTTTCCACATGTTAAAAGCCGACATACACATACACACTCATCACTCGTACAAATTACAACACACAGAGATTCAGAACCAGGTTCACGGTTGTGCAAGAGAGACTATGCGATGAGGGGACAAAACGGACTCCTGAGCGGACGTGTTTGATGTAAATAAATAGCGGGGACAGGAGAGCTGACTGTGTTGTCTCTCCTTGTGGGACTTTTATTTTTTTATTTTTGTGTCTCAACATGTTTATTATTACAGCAGTGTTCTGTGTTACTGTCCTCATTGGCAGCTATTTACTTCAGGTGCAGTATTCTAAATGGCCCTCTCTCCGGGTCCTGCTATGAGAGAAACATTACACCTTGTTGCATTTACTGCAGTTGAACGCATGAAATAAAAGGCAACCGCATTCCATTTTATGACTTTTCATTGTTATAGTTCAGAACATACTCACTCAGAGATGAGACAGGTGGGACCTGATCATATTCGTACAGGGCTGTGTTGATTTTCCCTATATAGTGTTCCTAAGACTTATTATTATTGTTGTTATTATGAATAATAACAATAACAAATATTATTGTCATCACTGGAACACATTACATGAACATTTCTGACAGTAAAAGCTGATCTTTAACTTTGCTTAGTCAAGTCAAACTTTATTTATATAGCGCATTTTCTTGTGGCTACAAACCTTCAACACCTAACTCCTACAGGGAGCACTGGACTCCACCAGCCACACTGTAGTTTGATAAGCTGCTATGATTGTCTACTACAAGCTTGAGATAATATGCTTGGGAATGGGTAACTTAGAAGAGGTATTGTGCATTTTTCTTACAGCGTCTAGTCTCATGATGAGTGGCAGGGGTCATCCTTCTATCTGATGCAGTTTGCTCGAGTGCTCAACATGATTTCAGATAGTAGCTCCTCACGCCCACAGGCATAAACGGATTATGAAATGATGGGCCCCTGGGCACAGACACTTGAAGGGCCCCACACCCACGTAATTTATGGAAAACTCACACTAAAAGAAGCTTCACCCAGCTCGGCTTTGACTCGAGGGACCTCAACTCTGTGCGGAGGACTTGGTTTTTGGATTTATCCCAAAATAATTGAAGGGCCCATGAGTACTCAGCCCATCTAAAATTCTATAGATAAACACTCACTTAAAAGGTATCATGATGGTTTCTTTCTTGTGACTTGTGGCTTCAGTTTTTCAGCATGATTTTTGGGGCTGTGTTATTGACATGAATGACTAAGCCCTTACATACAACAGATACAACAAGAAATGCGAAGGGCCCCCTGAGCTCTTGGGCCCCTGGGCCCGGTAGGCCCGTTCGGTAATATGTCTTTGCTGACAGGGGAAGCAGACTGCTTCTGCTCTCCCCGGTTCCAGAGGGCTGTGCCCAGTATCAGACGTGCCCCAGGACGCCCAGGCTGGCGGTCTGATACCCCTCTACCATGCAGGCATCGAGGTCATAGCATCTCAACCCAAAACTTGCTCAGCGGTTAAAAAGGCAAAAATTCTGTCTCCTTCAATTTTCTGGCGTCCTGAGGCAGTGCTGGGGAACTCCATTTAATCAGATTGGCTGTCCGTTAAAATTCCAACTTCCCTCTATGTTTTAAGAACTTTTATTCTAATCTGTAGTCCTACCTGTCTCCACCCATTTACCATACAGCAAATTCAACCAATCATCACCACTAATACTAAATATGGAGTTCTAACATAACTAAATATGGCATTTCATCCTTAACATGAATCATCATGATTTCAACCTTATTGTTAGTTCACTAGAAATCTGTGTCTCATTCCCTACCCCCTCTCGCCTAATATCTATACTGGAATGATACATCAGCCCTATTGTGACAAAGAGTTACACAAGGTAGGCCTATCGGCCTAACAAAAGTTTAGACAAAGTCTGTCCATATCAACCATGACTTTGCATACCACACACTCCCTATGGGGACATGAGTGTTACACAGTATCTTCCTCTAATCATGACCTTGCATATCACATTATTTGGGGAATTTCCCTACATTGATTTTAGTTACAAGCAAGCAGAAAGCATGACTGGGTCTCGTCAGCAGGGCGAGTTAAGTTTTCATCTTACTTCAATTATATTATTGTCTTTTGATGTATTGTTATTGAACTTCTGTACCGTGTTGCACTATTTATATAGCCTATGAAATTGTCTTAAGTTTAGGCCTATCAGGAGAGGAGCTTTGGGGGGGGGGGGTAGGTTAATTGTGGGCGACTTGGCTGCCCCTAACTGGGATTTGTGTACTGCCTACTGCCCCGTTTGTAGTGAACACCCCTCAGGTCAGTGATATGTATATATTCATGAGTTTCAAATGTAGTCCTAGACCTGTCATGTTGGTGACCAACACATGTGTTTCAATTTATCTGATTGGCTTTACTGCATAGAATCCTATGCAGTAGCACTACATCATTCATTTGAAACACCTGTGTTGGTCCCCAACATGACAGGTCTAGGACTACATTTGAAACTCGTGAATACTCGCACGTTGAGGTGCGACTTTACTGTGAGTTTGCTTTGTAGCCTTTGCGGTGCAGCCTCACTTTGCTGTGTAGGCTATGTGTGACATATTTGACACCGTTTGGCAGTGTATGCCCAGCGGTAGGCTATAAAGAGTCCTGGCTGGGGCGAAGTCCTAGTTTCTTCTCGCCATTTCGGACCTAAAGTCCAAAGTCAAAAATTGAGATGATTGATAAAAGGAAAAGCTATCGTCTCCTAGCAAGCACTCAGCGCTCAGTTGGAGCAGAACGAAGTGGTTTTGAAAATCGCTCAGCTACTGCCCAATGAATGCCGCCGTTCTCACCAGCCGCGTGCGCAAGGCGGCCGCCCGGACCGCTTGCGCACTTGGTGCAGATTTTTCACCTCGCGGCTGGAAAAAAAAAGAAAAGAAATCCGCATGCGTAACCTCATAGAAACGCATTGAATATCACAATAGCCTATCGGCATCATCCCACAACCCACTAATACTTAAACTGTTATACATTATATTAATACATGTAGGCTATAGGCTATTATGTATAATATATTTTAATACACTCTAGGAAACAGATAATAATTACAGTTGAGAGATGAATAAGGTTAATTCAAGTAATAGGCCTACATTTTGCATATTATTATTATTTCCTTAAATATATAAGGCTGTATTATATTTGAATGTAGGCCCTATGATAAATGGACCATAGACAATTAGGCCTTCGTTAATGCTTGTAGGCCACTTCTATGGGCTTATATTCTTCTACTATAACCTTGGGTGCACTTTTAGTTATTGTATTTATTGCGACTTGTGTTTTTGTCTAAACTGACGGTGTCAGTCGTAGGCCTATGTCGGACGGTAACCTATATTTCATTGTTTTACAAAATAGGCTACTGGACCGCTGCTCCGACCGCTTGAAATAATATGCCTAAAGCCCAGGCTACAAGACAGTCATATACAGACAATGAGAAGATCTCTCGACCATCCAGTATTCACTGTAAAGTAGACTTTTGGACATGTTGAGATTAGAGAAAATTTGAGATTAGAGAAAATGTAATCAGTCAACTGATCTTGTAGGATAGTTTTAGCCTAGGCCTACGATAATCAAATTTAGGCTAGGCCATTTGCTGTCATCAAGTTTGTTTATTGATTGATTCATGTTTATCCATTTTCGCAGGGCTGTAGGCCTAGTAGGGTAGGGTAGACTACTCTACTAGGCGCAATAAATACCGAAATGCACTATGCACAATATCTGCATCATATCACATAGGCCTATTAATGTTTTTCGACCCACACTGTTATGAATCTTTAAAAATATGCTACAGTTTGCATATTCGTTTTATAATGTGTAGGGGCCTAACCTACTGTTGATTTTTATGTGTAGGCTATTTATAGTTGAAATATTACTAATAGCCTATATGGACCGCTGCTTTGGACGCTTAAAATAGCCTAATAAACAATAAAAGCTCGCACTAGACAGATTTCACATGCTTCCAGTGACAACCAATCAGAAAACCTAACACTAGCTTTCAAATAAATCCAGCCAAATACAAATTACAATGCGCTCTGGTGTCCGGTAACAGTTGTTCTCAATTGCGCGCTCAAAAAGCACGTCTGCACACACGCGACCAATGGGTTCGATGCGTAGGCAACGTCTCTTGATTTGGCGGGCTGTAGGCCTGTAACGTAGAAAAAAGATACTTTAGGCTACTAGTTGCCCTCTCCTGAACTCGAGTCGAAGTATCATGGCGTCTTCAAATCCAAGGTAAGCCGTCTAATTTTCCTTACATGCTATTTATGTGTAGTGTACTGTAAAGGCATATAGTAGGCTACAGTAGCCCTATAAAAGTAAAATTGATAGCACATCGACACTTTTGGGTGCTGGGTTAATCAATGTCCATGAAATAATGTGTAGAACCCAGAACTTGTTACAAAAGTTTTCAATGCCATGCGTCTTAATCAGATAAGATTTTTACTGTAAAGGCATAACAAATTTAATAGTAGGCCTATGTTAACGAGTCACAGCACAATGTGAGCAAAATGATTATTATTATAGGCTACATGCTTTTTAGGTCGGTAATGTTAGTTAATATGCAAATTAGTTGGCTAGGCCTAGCGAAATTATCAAATTTGTCAACTTTGTCCGATTACTTAAATTAGCCATCCCATCTTTTTTTTTAACAAGGCTTATCTATAAAATGATAATGTTGTTGCTCCAGTCAGACTATTTTACTACTTGACAGCCCGTACAGATGTGCAAAAAGTTTGTTCTTAAAATTATTCAGACTACAACAGAACTGTAGGAGATGCTCTACTTTTATCAAACTGATTGATTTTATCAAACTGATTGATGATTGATCGATTGATTTACATGTTTGAAAGGTGTTCACTTTTTTCATTCACAGCCAATTGGTTGAGGTAGCCACCGTGCTCGAGAGCGTCATCTCCCTGCTCAGACAGCAGAACAACCCCACCCCCACCAACCCCTCTCCTCTTCCCTCCCTAACCCTGGGAAACCCCTCTCCTCTTCTCTCCCCAACCCCCAGCAGCCCCTCTCCTCTTCCTCACCTACCCCCGTCAACCCCACTCCTCTTCCTTCCCACCCTGGCACTTCAGCAACCTATCCTTCTACCTTCCCCGCCCTCACCCAGTTTGACCCTTCTCTCCTTACTCCTCCTGCCCAAACCCCTGTCTTGTCTTCCCTAATGTATCCCAGACAAAATACTTTGGCAAGGCTATTCAGCCCTTACGCCCGGTCCAGAGGTCAAGGCTCCAGGACAGAAAGCAGCTTCTGGGAGCACCCTTTCTTTTGTTGTGGGTATGTAACTACTCAGTTCCAGCCCACACCACAAGAGAAGATCGATCTTGAGCAGTCCGGGCTAGGCTGGAAAAAAGTTATATTCCTCCCGAATGCAAAGGCCGTTGAGGTGCAGGAGGCTATATTTTAAGCTTTTCCAGCCTTAAGAAATGCAGGTGGCTTCCGAATCACAAAGAGCAGGAGAGGCAGGAAGTTGGAGGACGTTCGAATTCCTGAAGGGGGCTACACAGTGGCCTACCTGAGGCAGGCTTTAAATAAGTCCATAGCCTACATAGTCCCCCTTCAGGCAGAAATATTCGCCCAGAGTAATGTAAGTTAAATTTAATAAATAATATCGGCTAAATTGTGTTTAAAATACTTTAACTACTATGAATTTTTGACAATCATTTTCTTTAACTCATTAGGACGAAGGTGTCAATCAAATCTGCCTTAGATGCGGATTAGAAATTCCTGTCCATCTACTCGGGGAGCATGTGGTGGAGTGTCAGAGCGGGTAAGCTTTATAGGCATCATGGATTCGGGTTGTGTGTACGGAACTTCTAGTTTCCCCTTAGTGTCCTGCCCGGTCCCATTCCCAGCCTTGTTCCCTGTTCTCTTCCCTTGTGCCCTAGTTCCCTCTGTCCTTGTGTTGGTGTCTGGATTTGGAATCCCTCATGTCCTTGTCTGGGTGATTGTCAGCACCTGTGTCTCGTTATGTCTTGTGGCAAACCTATTGTTCTCCCTGTGTATATATACCCTCCTGTTTCCTTTGTTCTGTCGGTCCATTGTCAAATGTTTGGTGTTGCTCCCCATGTTCCTGAGTTCATAATTAAACGTTAAACCTGTGCTACCGGACTGCTGTCTGCACATTGGGTCCTACCTATCCCATCCTCAACCCTAACAACTTCTTGAGCGGCTAGACGGTATTTGGCAAAAATGTCCAGTTTGACTTTAGTATGAACTTATTACATTTTGGTGTCCAAAGGTCAACCCCTGAAAAGGTGTTTTTGGCCTGGTGAACCCGATATCTCAACTCCTACAGCTATGTTGAGTTTAGACAGAGGATGTAGGCAACCTGATGACAGAGGCACACATCTGCAAAGCGGGATTTCTAGTTGTCTCTGTATTTCTGAAAGATGTGGTAGAATGCAACTATCAAAAAAGTATTCATTGCACAGATCCTTGTTCAATCATATTTTTACCTGTATCAATACTATGCTTTCTCTTTAGAACGGCGGCAGATCCTGACCCCTCAGTGTAAGTAAGAAAAAATCAACAGGTGGAAGAAAACATTTGGAGCTAAACTGTTTTTCTTAACCTTTGACTGTGAAAGGGCCTTACAATACCCTCCCAAATATTCTGTATGTCCTTTACTTCTATTTGTCCTTTCATGGCAGCCATCAACACAATGTTCGCTCCACTGTGATCATTCGAATGACCTGCCTTAAAGGCCCGTGTTCGACCTTAAACACCCAGATGGGTAAGAATACTGCAACCTATAAGTATTATTTTCAACAGTTTGTTTTCTAAAGTAATTAAAATTTGTACTCAATGTTGTCACTATAAATACTCAGAGATCTCTATTTGTGCCGGTTCTAAGGGCTAAGTCCTAAAGTTGATGCTATATTGGATCGTCCGGAGGGAGGAGGGGGCGGGGACTCCAATACATGTTTCACAACCCCCCCTCCGGATGATCCAATCTAGCATCAACTTTAGGACTTAGTCTTTAGCCTCTGCACGGGAATATAGCCCTACATTTTGAATGGTGCAATAAGAGAATTCCACCTTCAAGACACCCACATTAAATATCAAGGAGACTTGAGTTCCAGCAGCATTTTACCACTGCGAGCTGTGCGGTGTTCTAGATCCAACAAGATCAGGTCATTGAGTAAATCCCTAATGAGACGTGTGGATGTGAGTGCCCTGTAGAGGGTCACACAGCGCCTTGGTCTGGAATGCGCTGGGTGCTTATTTTGCTAATGCATGTTATCGCATCATTATTGTTGACAGCTAGTCATCTATTTTTGCCCCCTTTTTTAGAAGATGATTTGAAAGACATACAGGTGCCCTCCTCTCTGACTGGCGAAGAGTTTAAATATGTTTATTTGCAAGGGCATGGACGAGACATGAAAGCACCGCCACGGTAATAACGGCGGAAAAAAACGTATTCCCCTCCGAGGGGGCCGGGGTTAAATGCGCTCTGTGTGGACGGTATCTTTTTTTGAGTAATCTTTTTTTTTGAGTAATCGGTTACTAGAGTAGGATCAGGTTAGGTTACTCGGTTTTAAAATTAGTCGAAATTCCCATCCCTAATTGTAAGTGCTTCCCCCTGGTGGTGGGTGAGCTGATTCACAGTTTTAATTCACCATCAGCTTCGTCTCTGACCCATGCCAATTTTTTTTAAACATTATTCATTTGTACATTCAAAAACATTATTCATTTGTACATTCATTTTGTCAAAACACATTGTGTTCAGTAGAAAATACTTGCCTAAAAACCTTATATTTTTAATGAGGGAAAAACTCTCTTATTCAATAGACATGTAGAGTATCATCTTAATTAGAACAAAGGGTTGGGTCTAATTAGGGCCTAATCAAATTAATACACGACACTGGCCAACCCCCAGGACGACCCCCTGAGGGGAACTGCTCCGCCCCTGGCCAGTCCAAGGACGACCCCCTGAGTCGAACTGCTCCACCCCTGGCCAGTCCAAGGACGACCCCCTGTGGGGAACTGCTCCGCCCCTGGCCAACCCCCAGGACGACCCCCTGAGGGGAACTGCTCCGCCCCAGGCCGTCAGCCTGAGCTCCCCTTTTCCCTGTGTGACATCAGCAGGAGCAGAGACAGAAAATGGATGCCTGAGCACTAGAACCAGGGCCGTTGTTGAGCGGTGAAAGGTGATGATGATTATAAGGGCCCACAAGCAAGCAGGGCCCACACAAAAAACAAGAGGTCCCTCTTTCTATGATGAAATTTTTCTGCATGTTGATCAGTCACTAATGCTGCATCAGAATTCAAATTAAGCCACAAATAATGCAATACAGATGAAAAAACGTTTAATTTCCTGAGCAATATCCCCCTTCTTAAATGGTTTGGTCCATGCCATGGTTCATGCTGGCAAGTCTCACCTCTTTTGACATTAACGTCACTATACCGGCTGGCTGTCAAATACTAGCACTAATAGCCTAACGATAAATCATAAACATCAAGCCCATACATAAATCCGGGCACCAGAAAAGAGTGGAGAGAGAGGCCAGGAGAAAAGGCAGCAGAGCGGGAGCCCAGCATATAAACATTTTTTTCCACAAGAAAGCTGAGAGTAGCTATGTTGCTAGCTGAGACGGTCGGTCAGTTGCCCGCGGTCTCACATTAACTATGACAACGAGAGCCGTTAGCCTAGTGTGTGAAGAAAGTGCTAAGCTAGGTAGCTAACACTAGTAAGCTTACATTCTGGTAACAACTCGATCTGGTTAGCTAGCTGCTAGAAATCGTTAGCTACCATTAACTAGACAGCTAGCTACAGTTCTAGCAACCAGCCAACTACTGTTCTGGTAAGCTAGCTGCTAGATAACGTTAGCTACCATTAACTAGACAGCTACTACAGTTCTAGTCTCTACTGGTCCTGGTGATCGCGAATGGTGGTCTGACAGATGGAACTGTGATAGAAGGGACTGGGTCAGATGGAGCTGTGACAGACGGGGCTGTGTCAGGTACCCTCTTCATCAGAGAGTCCGAAGTGCAAGTGTCCGTCCCTTGACAGACTTCTTCCCACTTCTTGCGAAAGAGTCTCTGACGCAGAGAGAGCTCCAGATCTCGCCTCCAGTGGGCCGTGGGCGATCGTGGAGTGTCCGGCTCAGATTGTCCCTTTACCAACACACCACTACACACCTTGTTCGTGGATAGGTGGCTAGCGGGGCTGTGTCCTCTACTGGTCCTGGTCATGGAGAGTGGTGGACTGACAGACAGGGCTGTGTCAGATGGACCTGTTACAGACAGGGCTGTGTCAGGTACCCTCTTCATCAGAGAGTCCGAGGTGGAAGTGGTCGCTCCTTCACAGACTTCTTCCCACTCCTTACAAATGAGCCTCTGACGCCGAGAGAGCTCCAGATCTCGTCTCCAGTGGGCCGTGGGCAGGGCTGGACTGGCCATGTGGCGTACCGGGCAAATGCCCGGTGGGCCGGACCTACTTGTGGGCCGACCTAAAAAAAATAAAAAAAGTTTTTCTTTGGGGGCTAACGAACGGCCCATAGAGCAGGGACAGCGGCCCATTGGTCCATTTTCTATACTGACACTGGGCTTGCCCAATCATATGTAGGCCCCACCCCTCCCTCTGTTAGTTTCAGGTGTCATTTGCGTGGGCCGTTAGAGAGCCAAAAGTCAGTGGATGGAGAAAGATGCATAAGGACAAGTATAGTAAACCAAAGCGCAAGTGGGGCGCAGAGAAATTACGAGCTAAAAAGATTAAAAGTCTTGAGGCGGATGCTGCAACATGTGCAAAAATTACTGATATGTTTGCGCCAGGGGCTTCAACGTCTACAGCCTCAGCCGACGAGCAGCAATACCATGTTGAACACGAACTTGAAGGAGAGGTGGCTGGTGGCCATGGTGGCCGAGAGCAGGACAGGGAAGCCGAGGAGGGACAGAGACATGACAGGGCCGAGGAGGGACAGAGACATGACAGGGCCGAGGAGGGACAGAGACATGACAGGGCCGAGGAGGGACAGAGACATGACAGGGCCGAGGAGGGACAGAGACATGACAGGGCCGAGGAGGGACAGAGACATGACAGGGCCCTGGAGGGACAGAGACATGACAGGGCCGAGGAGGGACATAGACATGACAGGGCCGAGGAGGGACAGAGACATGACAGGGCCGAGGAGGGACAGAGACATGACAGGGCCGAGGAAGGGTTTAAATTAAAACTAATTTATTTTGATCATGTCTCATCTCTCTCTCACTCCCCCCCCCCTCTCTCTGTCAGGATATTATTGTTGAGGGTATCCAGAGGGTCATGCAGCCTTTTCCAGTAAAGATAAAGGTATTATGATCATGTAATTACCAGTACTGTGATCAACTCAATCAATTATAATGTCTCAGTCTCACCTTTCTCTCTGTCTCCCCTTTTCTCCCTCTCTCTCTATCAAAGGTTGCCCTCATTTGTTTGAAAAGAAGCACTTTGCTTTTAACTGGAGTGGACTTCACAGGCATCCTTTTTTATGTAAGTAGTGAGTTTACAATCTATGCAACTGCTTACATTTTCTAGAAGATATTGTTACTATCTGAATCTATAGTTTATCTCACTTATCGTGCCTCATCTCTCTTCCTCCCTCTTTCTCACTCAGGATGCCATTGTTGATGAGGGTATTCAGAGGTCCATGCAGCCTTTTTCCAGTAAGTAAGTATACAATTCATGCAACTCTGATCATCTGAATCTGTCATTTAATCATGTATGACTTATCATTGATCATGTCTCATCTCTCCCTCTCTCTCCCCCCCCCTCTCTCTCTATCTCTCTCTTTCTCTCTCTCTCTCTCTCTCTCTCTCTCTCTCTCTCTCTCTATCTCTCTCTTTCTCTCTCTCTCAGGAGATGCCATTATTGTTGAGGGTATCCAGAGGGCCATGCAGCCTTTATTACTAAGTAAGTATCAAATACATGCAACTATCTCTCTACATTGTTCTCAATTGAAGATACTGGACCAGTACTGTGATCATTTAACTCCATCAATTATCATTCTCACCTTTCTCTCTTTGTCTCTCCCTCTCACTCTTTTAAAGGTTGCCTTGTTTGAGGAGGAGATCTTTTCAGCCCAGTGGAGTTCACAGGCAACATTTTGAGTTACTTTGTACATATATTTCTATACTTACATTTGAATAATAATAATAATAATTTAATAAATTATTTGAAATTATACTTTGACTTCTATCAGAGCTTTTTCTTTGACAATTTCTTGTACTTCTACTGTAACTGTTACTTGAGTATGGAGATTGTGTACTCCACGGCCACGTCTGACCACCAGGGAGTCAAGAGTGAGTGAGTACACTCGTCCATTTGCACTGGCACACTTGTCCACGGAACTTACTCATCTTTGTAGTGGTTTGGGGAAATAGTACGGTGGTATTGCATATTTAAAGGGTCCGCAAGGATTTCGTACTGGTGGGTGGTGTCCGACCGATTGTGGTGGGCCGGTCTGGGCCAAAAATGCCAGGGCCGATTTTTTGTCCCAGTCCAGCCCTGTTCAGAAGGCTCTTAGGTCATTTGGAGAATTCACACATGCATCTGCTCGATTTGGGGACTCTATGTTGGGATCTAGGTCAAGTCCCTAAACGTGGGCTGCATCTCAATTGTGTATGGTGGCTTCCCCTCCTCATCTCCTTCATTGTACTTCATCTGTCCTGGTGAATATGAGATGAAAGGTCCTTGTGGGCAACATCAATGTTGCTTGAATCGATCCTTTGTTCCCATATCAGTTCTAAAAAAAAAAAGGAGAAGAGATAAGCAGCAAGACTATTGAGACATAACCTAGTTTGTCTTTGTCAGATCCATTATTGTAAAGGAAGACAGTTTCCTGTCAGTCAGCCAGTTCAAAGTGAGCTCTCAACAGGAAGTTGCCATGCAACAGCTTAGTGATTCACTTCCTGATCATGTTGTTTTTTCTTATAAGGTAGGTTACAGCAAGGTCCATCATTTCAGTACAGGAAACAAACACGCAACAGACAACAAATACCAATTACAAAAAGACAAGAAAAAATAAAGTAAGTGAAAGCTACATATTATACTGTAAAATATGAATTAGAAACATAAATTCTTAATTGTACAGACTTAATTTTTGGTGCTGTGTTCACCTGAGTTTACCTGTTCTTAAGCGCATTTCAAATTCACTGAACTGTTATCTGTGTTCCTGCGAAAAATCTTCTCACAAATAACATAGTGGTTTTATGTTGTCTGAATCACCCCAACTTTTATATTCTGTGGAATCTCCTTGAAACTTTATATAGTTCCCTGGAGGCAATTGATAAATCAAAGAAAAAAAGGACCTTTTGCACAATTAGGTCACTATAACTTCAGAATATTACTGAACTTTAGGTCAGAGACCCTATGGGAGGAACAGAGCTACTCTCATGGGTACACTGCAAAAAACATTAGTTAAAATACAAGACATAAACACTGAATTTGAGGAGAAATTACTTAATATCAGTGAAATTATCTGTCCATACATGCTCGGTGAAACATGCACTTCACGAAGTAATGCGCTTCCTCATCTGGTAGGGAGAGACCACGGATGTATTAAGAGAATAGAGAGACGGGGAGACAGTCTGGGTTTTAAGAGTAAACCTGCTAGCAGGTTTGGTTCCCAGAGTGAGTTACCATGGTAACGCTGTCAACTCTCTTCCTGGAACGGTTGACTCATGAGTTGTGTTCGGAATCGCTCCCTATTCACTATATAGTGCACTATACAGTGCATGTACCCTACATTTCCTCCGTTCCCTAGGTAGTTCACTACATGGTGATCCCTATATAGGGAATAGGGAGTGAGGGAACAAGGGAGCGATTCCGAACAGAGAAAATGTAGGGTACATGCACTGTTCCCTGCAAATCAAGGTGAAATGTGGGTAATAAATAGCGGACTATATAGGGAACGAAAATTCCGTGGAGAATTCGGACACTACAAACAAAATGGCTGACGCCCTATATAGTGCACTATATAGTGAATAGGGAGTGATTCCGAACACAACTTGCCCTGCTTTCTCGACTGTCTTCCTGGAACGGAAAACCCAGGCTTATTCCCTTTTTTTATTTTTTATTTAACCTTTATTTAACCAGATAAAAAGCATTGAGATAAAATCTCTTTTACAGTACTTACCTGGCCAAGAAGGCAGCAAAGTTTCACATTGAAAGACACAAGGACATATAAAATACAAAGAACAACACAACTAAATATACAAAAGGCGTAGAGCACGTGGGAACAATAAGAAATGAAGGTGTATTACTACATGAGCAGCTGGTGGTAAGGACTTCTGATCATTTCAGTTTAAAGCTGGCTAAAGGAATAAGTGCCATCAGTTTGAGGCTTGACTGAAGGTCATTCCAAGACCAAGGACCAGAAAAAAAAGGCTCCTTTCCCAGCCTCAGTCCGCACAGCAGGTACCTGGAACCGTATCCAGGCACTGGATCTGAGGTTGTGAGAGTCACAAACTGGTACAAAACTTATAGTTTTATATATAGAACATATGTACCAAGGGAGCTTGCCTAAAATGGCCTTATACAATAATATAAACCAGTGCTGCATCCTGCGCATAGTAAGTGAGGGCCACCCAGTTAGGCTATACAGTGTGCAATTATGAGTCCTATAGGGTGCATTTGATATATCTCAGTGCAGCATGGTAGAGTGGGTCAAGTTTGGCCAAAACAGTGGACAGGCAAATCTATCGATGGTATCGCCGTAATCAAGCTGGGACAGGAATAAGCCAGAGACCAACTTTTTACGAGAAGATGTTGAAAAACAAGCTTTAAGTGTGTAAAGGAAGCCAAGAGTAAATTTCAGTTTCTTAGTTAGGGCTTCAATATGATGTTTAAAGTTTAGATTTGAGGCTTAGCGAACACAGGATTTGCACTAAACCCGCTTTCTGGAATACCCCCCTGCTTTCATGTGCTTCAATCGTTGAACTCAACCCACCTGCCTTTTTTTCCCGCCGCAATATACTTTAGTAGGGGCCTGTGGGTTCTACAAACCCACGCACCCTATGCAAATTACGCTACTGGTGGTGGTTAATTATCTACGTCAAGACTGATATTCTATTCCTAATTTTCTTATAGGGACACTGTCGCAGGTAGACAATCACTTCAGTACAGGAAACACACACACAGAAACAACCAAGACGGTATACGACTAAAGACAAGAGAAAAAAAAAGTAAGTGCAACTGATATAGCCTACTGTACAATAACATTGTATATGTTTTCACAGTCAATTTTGATTCTGTTAAATGTATACCTTCTCACAGGTTTGTTGGTATGTAAATGGTCAACGTGGGTTGGGGATGGGGGACACTTCCAAGTGCCACTGTACAGTATCTAGTTCTGAAGGTGTAACATACAGTAGACCTACAGGTCAATATTTCTTGTTTTCTAATAATCCATCATGAAATCATGCAGTAATCAATCAATGATCATGCTACCAAGGTTGTCACAAACATATTTACGAAATAGTCCTCTAAAATGTCTTTGACACTTGTTTTGAGATTTTATTCAAAAGATGGTCAACTTAATTTCCTGATACCTGCAGCTCAAAGAGCTGTCTTTGAACAAACATGAAATGGCGTATTCCCTACACTCTGACGCCCTCTTGTGTCTGAAAAAGAGAGGTGTACATTTGTTGACAAGAAGAGGGTCGTATGCCCACCTCCCTTGTTCTCTGTAAAGCGCATTGTGTTGCCTCTGGGTATGAAATGCGCTATACAAATAAAGCTTTGATTGATTGATTGATTGATTGATTGTTCTAATGTGTCATGTGTAATGTTATTCCAGCCCAGGCTTTAGCCCTCACTAGTGATGTTCGACAAGTCTACCCAGAGGTTTGTCTGTGTAATCCAGGGATCCAACTCAAAGGGAGGTCTTATCCCCAACACCCGACTCAACGACTCCAGCAAACTGCTGGATTCCACCAGGCTGGTTATACAAACCAAACCCAGATGGCCGATATTTCAGAAGAACAGTTACCGGGTGTCTGACTACAAGCTGGAAGACCTCATAGGTGGCCCACCATGTCCAGGTAGGTTGTGTCATAGAAATTATAGTTTCATCACCTACTTTTGTAATTCACCACCTCCCTCAACCTTTCACATAGCTGTGCTAACCTAATTCATGACAGGATGACCTCCAGGAGGTCCACACACCTAGAAATCTGTCTACTCCAGAATAACCATCCTTTGCCCCTTTGTCCCTCTTAGAAATTACCGCCTTTTCTCATGTCATGTGTCTGCATTCTCGACCACTGTTGATGACGCCTGCCATTTATAAGGCAGCGCAAGACCAGGGGGCGGCACTTCTTGGGATACCACTCACGTGCGTTGTCCGGAAGTCCTTGCGCTCGTATGTTTTCTCAATAAACCAGACTTAACCTGTTTGAGCAAATCTTGGTAAATCCTTTTTGACTAGATCAGTTAAAAATCCATCACAGATGTTGGACTGAACAAACTCCCTGATTTTAACGCTATATGGTTCAATGATGGTTATCGCTAGCCTTATGATTAACTCTAACATAACCCCAAAGTCTCTCTCTCTCTCTCTACACATTGTTCCTCAGAATGGTTCCAGATATCCCCCATCGTGGATCAATGTGAACACTTGTTTGAGCAGAAAGTAGCAGGGAAGATGGGTGGAGATGTACTGGATGCTGGGGGGAAGGTGATGGGGCATGGAACTACTAAGCTCCAATCAACATTTGGCCCACTGAATAAACATGGAGTGGATATAATGAAATTGAATAGGTCCATTAAAAAGTATGAAAAACGTGTTTTACAGTATGTACAAACCTCTCCGCGGCTGCTATATGACAACTCCACTTTAATTTCTGTATTCCTTTTCTCTCTCTCTCTCTCTCTCTCTCTCTTACCCTCCTTTTACTCCCAGCTCGCTCTGTTATTCTTCCTTGTTAAATGATAATAATACCTTTTCACTGCATGGCAATAAGGTGTTCTGAATCCCAATCCCCCGTTAGCAAGACCATGCATGAGGACCCTGGGCTGGAGGAGCGTGAGATGCTTGTTCTGGTGAAGGACAGGATTGTGACCACCACTTCCATCACCCTTAAAGGCGCTGACCAGGTGGACACCTGTTATATGGCAAAGGGGATGGTTAAATTGTTCCAGCTGTTCGTAGGCGGAGTGAGTCATGGGCGTGTCCCTGTGTTTCATTGCATATCTACTGCATATTATCCATATCTATGTATGTATGTATGTATGTATGTATCTATCTATCTATCTGTCTATCTGTCTGTCTGTCTGTCTGTCTGTCTATACTGTATATATTTGTATCATTATTGCTGTGTTATTTTGTGCATTATGGTGGTCATTATTTGGTGTTTGTTGTCAGGCTCATTCTAGCTCTGAGAAGTGTTCCTTGGAGATTCCACCTAATGCTGTCATCGCTTACAGTGTCACAGAACTCAAAGGTACAGGGTTTATTTGTTGAGTTGAATTGGTTATACTCACACCTCAGTATACGATGAGAGGTGGACCAGCTCTGTGGCCTAGTGGTAGAGTGTCAGCCCAGAGACTGGAAGGTTGTGGGTTCGATCCCCGGCCGGGTCATACCAAAGACTATAAAAATGGGATCCATTGCCTCCCTGCTTGGCACTCAGCATCAAGGGTTGGAATTGGGGGGCCACATCACCAAATGATTCCAGAGCGCGGCGCTGCTGCTCACTGCTCCCCCAGGGGATGGGTGGAATGCGGAGAACAAATTTCACACAATCAGTGGAACTTAGTCTTAGGTGATCACAGGTTTTTGTGAGTCAGAGGACCCAAGATCGAGCCCATCGCGTGGCACGCGAATGTGGAAGCAGTACTGACGAGTAACGCCGCGACACTTGTTACTGTACTTATTTGGTGTTTGTATCATAGAATGTTTTAACTGTTGTTTTCTATACAATTTACATGCTTAATTCTCTCTTTCTATGTGTTTGTGTATGTATGTTTTCAGAGCTGAAAGTCCAGGACCGCACCAACATGGATGACAACGACATGGAGGACTTGGAGGCGGACTGCATATCTGATGATTTAAAATTGCTGTTTGGGGACGCCACATCACAGGATAATATCCTAGACCGAGTATGGAAAGGTATGTTCTTTTCATGTTAGTTTGGTTGCTCAAATGGTTAGTTTACTGACAGTTCCCAGTATGTTACTTCCACCCCCTTGAGTGCTGATATCACTTAATGCCCCCCTTCTCTCTCTCTCTCTCTCTCTCTCTCTCTCTCTCAGCCTTGCAGGAGTTTGAAGAGGTTCTTCAGCCATTAGCTGGTCTCCCGCAGGAGACCAAGTCATCTCTGTTTCTGCAGCTTCGTGAGGTTCTACAGGACAGGACGGACTTTCGGAAGCTTCTAGAACACGCGGTTAGAGACAATGTATCTGACAATGTAGTTGATACCAAACTTAAACCCTACACTCCAAGTTACAGTAAACAATGTGGCCAACGCGGTTCACAGCATTGGTCATTTGTTTGTGTTTGTGTGAGTGTGTGTGCATACATATGCGCACACTGCATGCACATAGAAGACTAGCATTCTTGAGGTGAGGAGACACTCCCCAAGGGGGCCCCAAAGAAATTCAGGGGAGGCGCGGAGGGATGGTTAGAAGAGGGGGAAAAAAGGAAAACATTTTTTATTTTTGAATTTTCTATGGTTTTTATTAATGAAACGTGATTTTAAAGGTCAGAAAATCAAAATAAATAATGGGAGAGATGTATACTAAATTTGTGGATAGTGCAGAGAGAGCCTCCCCCCGCAGGCATGAATGTATACATATTGTGCAAAAACGTCATAACGTTAACTAGCAACAGGTGCCACCGAGCTAACTTAGCTGTGTAACGTTATGGGCTAGCTAACGCTGCCTTGCAAAATGGACAAATTTGGGGGGTTGGGGGGGCGCAGGTGTGTCACTGTTTTCAGAGGAGAGGCCCACATTGATGGAGTTTGGGAACCATTGTCCTCTAAGTTGTGACATTGTACTGTAACTGTACTGTAATAGATGACAATAGCTGCCATGGGACCCTCTCCTAGTTACAGTATTCTACAAGCTCTTCAAGCTCTGCGAAATGAGGCATTAATAAGATACATTTCTCAAAATATTGACAAATTATTTCAAATTGTGTGTGTGTGTGTGTGTGTGTGTGTGTGTGTGTGTGTGTGTGTGTGTGTGTGTGTACCAGGATGGGACTGCTCATGAATCTGCTGTTGATCTGCTGGTCAGCTCCTTAGAAGGTGAGAGACATTTCCACACTCACCCATGATGGCATCTTTCCAATGATGTCATCTCATCTCACCTCACCTCATCTTGTTTGCTATGACATCAAACTTCATCAGATATTAGTCCTCATTCCCTCTGAGTTAAGATTGTGTGTGTGTGTGTGTGTGTTGGCGTGCCTGTACGTGGTTCAACAGAGTTACCGGATGTTGCTCTGGACATGCTGGCTATGTGCAGTCCTGAAGACCTCCATGCCCTCAACATCCTGGTCAGTCTGCTCATCATTATTATAGTGGCACAGAGTTAAATGGTAAATGGACTGCACTTATATAGTGCTTTTCCACCTTAGCGGCACTCAAAGCGCTTTACAATGGCCTCTCATTCACGGTAGCTGCCATGCAAGGTGCTAACCTGCTCATTGGGAGCAATTTGGGGTTAGGTGTCCTGCTCAAGGACACTTCGACATGTGGACAGTCGGAGCTGGGATTCGAACCGCTGACCCTTTCGATCACTGAACGACCCGCTCTACCAACTGAGCTACAGCGGCCCCCAGTTACTCCTGTTCCAAACCTTATTCCCATGGTTATCTTTGTATCAGTTATTTTCTGTGCTTTCCTCTACCTTCCTTCTTTACGCTCTCTGCCATAGGTGAGCAGAAGGAAGACCGGTAGAGAGACTGACCGTGAGCCGGTCTCTCTGGAGTTCCTGCCCCGCCCCCTGCAGGACGGGGGGAAGTTCAACTGGGCGACGCAGTTCCTCTGCTCGTCCACTGAAACACTGCGAGACATGGACACCCTGTGGGTGGAGACCGGAGTCCACCCAGGAGTGTTGCTATTGGTCCTGTGCATCGCTGTCCAAGGACTGGCCTCTGTGTGTGCTTGTGCATTGCGTGTGTAGACGTATGTGAAGGCTTAAAAATATATATATTATTACTGGCCTATTACTATTCCTTGCATGTTTCAGATTCTTATTTTCTTTTTTTTGACATTTAGAAATATGATAGACATACAGATGAAAAGCTGACCATGGGGTGTGGTTTGGTGTAGCATATGAAGTTCTGCTTCTTATTCATATTAATTTCTGCTTCTCTCGAATGTATTATCCAACACATCTTTCTGAGCCCAGTAACAACATTACTTGTCTCAAAACTTGTCAGAAATGAATAACAGTCAGCAAATTGACACCCGACAAAGCATGTTCCAGCGCAGACTGTAGACATGGCATCCTGCCCTTCCGACGTGTACAGTATGAACACACTGTACCCGGCAATGTTCAGGCCGTGTGTGAAAGAGAGAATCCATCCACACCTAGAACTCGCACTGACAGATAGTCTGACACCGCACCACACATAGTAAATTACACACGCGTGTGTTACAGTATATTCAGTATGTGTTACATTGCATTCAAGTCATTTAGCAGACACTTTTATCCAAAGTGACTTATTACAATAATTGCATTTAA
Organism: Borostomias antarcticus; assembly: GCF_949987555.1. NCBI lineage: Eukaryota > Metazoa > Chordata > Actinopteri > Stomiiformes > Stomiidae > Borostomias > Borostomias antarcticus. Next base: position 2,233,945 of record NC_140258.1, read on the forward strand.
TGTAGATACTGTAGTAAACATACTACTACTCGTACTACTGGAGGGGAAATGGGTGGGGAGAGAGAGAGAGTGAAATAAAGTTTGATTCAAATGCAACTTCGTGATGTTGAATAAATGTAGTAATTCTGTTAAGTGCGCCCATCTGTGTTATGATGAATGATATGGTCAGACTAGGCTGCTCCTGCAGCTGTTGGCTGTCATGACTGAACAATGAATTCGTACATTTTCAACGATGATCACATGAATGAGAAATGGGTAATTTTCAATAGTATACAGTAGGGTGCTCCTACATCCATAGCATGGTCTCCAAACGGTCTTCATCAAAACTATGTTTTGGTTGGGTTCGCGGCTATTCAGGGACTGAGTTGGGCCTAATATTAACGGAACGAGAAGCCAAACCGTTTCGTCAGCACTTTGAGGTTGTGTCTCAAAGTAGGCTACTTTATGAACAGAATAACAGGACCCGGGGGCTTTAATCGGCCACACGACACCGCTCTCTCTCATGGGATCATGGGCTGTGCACTCGGGGGTCAGGAGCGCATGCGCGCCTCTGTCTTGGGCTCCTTTCAAATCCTACTGGCCTACGAGTAGTCTTCAAAATAACAAAACACCCTTGAATATGAATGATTCATAGAGAGCGATTACTCTTTATTTAATTTCGCCAATAATGCCTATCCATCTCTATCGAAAACGTGGACAATTAACGACTGGATTTAACGGACTGATTCCGATCAGCCTTTTAAGCACGCCTATTTAATTCTGAATGTGGGGGTGTATTAAATAAGGGGTATCGTTGGGTCTCAAGCAAAAAGAAAATAGCTTAAATCTATTTAAATCTAGTATACATTTATTTCAATTAGCTGGCCGCCTGGACTAGCCGTCAAGTCAGTGTTGCCGCTGTGACGTGTACACCTTACGCCGTAGTGCCCGTGATGTCACAGACCGGATAGAATTATATCCGGTCTGTGACATCACGGGCACTACGGCGTAACGTGTACACGTCACAGCGGCAAGGTACATATACTGCTGTAACAAGTGGACAAGCCTCAGTGCGGTGTTTGTGATGAGAGGAACATGTTGTTAAAGATCTATCTTTGCCAATATGTTCGCTAGTGAAATAATTGATCTTTTTAGAACCCGAGAGAGGGTGCCAATTTCAAGTAGACCTGTAAACCAAGGTCCTGAGGCGACGTGCTTTCAGACCCGGTTCCTGGAACTTGAGGTGACACACCTCTTCACGGGAGTTTTGATTGTGCTCTATGTGACCCTGATCGCGCTTTGGATATTAGCAATCATCAAAAGTCATTTTATTTTTTGGAATCCCAAAAGGGCCCGGCTGGACAGAGTGACAGCCCGGTGCATGCATGCATGCGAGCCATTGGGACTGCATGCGAAGATGAATGCGAGCCATTGGGACTGTGATCTGAGATGAGTTCATTTCACACGGCCCCGTCTGTCACTGGTTCATTTGACACGGCCTCGTCTGTCACCGGATCATTTGACACGGCCCCGTCCTCCTCCAAGTTCTCTCTGCGTCGGAGGCTCTTTCGCAAGAAGTGGGAGGGAGTCTTTCAAGGGGCGGCCATTTCCACCTCGGACTCTATGGTTAAGAGGGCTCCTGACAAAGCTCCATCTGTCACAGCTCCATCTGTCAGTCCACCACTCTCCATGACCAGGACCAGTAGAGGACACAGCCCCGCTAGCGCCTTATCCACCCCCATGGCATCTAGTGGTGTGCTGGTAAAGGACCAATCTGAGCCGGACACTCCACGATCACCCAAGGTCCACTGGAGACGAGATCTGGAGCTCTCTCGGCGTCGGAGGCTCATTTGTAAGGAGTGGGAAGAAGTCTGTGAAGGAGCGACCACTTCTACCTCGGACTCTCTTATGAAGAGGACACCTGACACAGCCCCGTCTGTCACAGGTCCATCTGTCAGTCCAACACTCTCCATGACCAGGACCAGTAGAGGACACAGCCCCGCTAGCCACCTATCCACGAACAAGGTGTGTAGTGGTGTGTTGGTAAAGGGACAATCTGGGCTGGACGTTCCACGTTCGCCCACGGCCCACTGGAGACGAGATCTGGAGCTCTCTCTGCGTCAGAGACTCTTTCGCAAGAAGTGGGAGGGAGTCTTTCAAGGGGCGGCCATTTCCACCTCGGACTCTATGGTTAAGAGGGCTCCTGACACAGCTCCATCTGACACAGCTCCATCTGTCAGTCCACCACTTTCCATGACCAGGACCAGTACAGGAGACAGCCCCGCTAGCGCCTTATCCACCCCCATGGCATCTAGTGGTGTGCTGGTAAAGGGACAATCTGAGCCGGACACTCCACAATCACCCGAGCCCCACTGGAGATGCAATCTGGAGCTCTCTCGGCGTCGGAGGCTCATTTGTAAGGAGTGGGAAGAAGTCTGTGAAGGAGCGACCACTTCTACCTCGGACTCTCTTATGAAGAGGGTACCTGATACAGCCTCGTCTGTCACAGGTCCATCGGACCCAGTCCCTTCTATCACAGCTCCATCTGTTAGACCACCATTCGCGATCACCACCCCCATGGTGTCTAGTGGGGTGCTGGTAAAGGGACAATCTGACGCGGACGTTCCACGATCACCCAAGCCCCACTGGAGGCCATGTCCGGATCTGACTCTCCGTCGGAGGCGCATCCGTGGGCTGTGGAGACGAGCCATCCTGATGGCCCGCATCATTGGGATGCTGCTGCCGGACAGGCTGAAGGAGGTGGCTCGCAGTGAAGAGTCCCGTCAGCACATGTCACCTGATTGTGTCCAAGACCCGCTTGTCAGAGCGAGTTGCCCCTTTGTTCAAGCGTTCAAAAGAAAGCTTGCAATCTTTGAACGTGGGCTACCGGCTCTGAACCAGAAAAAATCCAAGGTCACATCCTGCTATCAGCCTGGCCGGAAACAAGACGTTCAAGACACAATACATAACAAATAACCCCACGATGACAGATAATTTCCCACGGCACACCTGACGATCTCTCACGGCACACTAGTGTGCCGCGGCACACTGGTTGAAAATCACTGATCTAGACCATCACCATCTACCCCATTGGCCTCAACATTTGGTTTGTTCAGTTTGGGGTTACTTGTTATGTCTTGTGCTTGTACTGATGTCATTCATGAATAAAGTCTCTGAACATTCTCTGCCTGTGTTTGGGTCCTATCTCCACTGTATCCCACGACTGTGCTCAGTGAGCTGCCTGGACTTCCTGTCACACACACATACACACAGACATACACCAGCCCACTTCCGGCTTTAGGCCTGGGCCATAGCAAACACACACCAGTATTTGCCATGTCTCTCCTATGTCGTTTTTAGCTTCTCTTACTCTGAAAATGTAATTTATTGCTTTATAAATGTTCTTAGCTGGTAGACAAACATACTCCAGGAGCTTGCTCCATCAAAGCTTTATCTGTATAGCACATTTCATACCCAGAGGCAACACAATGCGCTTTACAGAGAACAAGGGAGGTGGCCATACGACCCACCTCTACATATTCCATAGGGAAGCAAAAAAACAGTAATCACCCGGTGGCCAGATAAGTGAGCTGTAAAAATTCTTCCCTGACCCCTCTCAACGAGGCGATCGACTCCCCCAAATGGTTCTATGTTGCTCCATATCTGAATGTCTGTGTGTCATGTGACATTACTGTTAATGACGTACTGTATTTGTGAAACTGTATAAATGTACATAACCTTTAAAGTTGTCTCATGTTTCTTTCATGCGTTATGTTGCCCAGATATGGATAAAAGACGGTTAGCTCTCTCATACTTGGGCCTCAAAAGTGCAAACTGAGATAAATCTAATGCACCTCAAGTCAAATGTACAGTGTGTGTACTTGACCTAGGTTCTCAGTATGAGACTCACAATTCTCACCACTAGAGGGCGTCACACTCCAATTAATTCACCCATTCCCCCCTCTTTCTCATTCCTGTTGTGCTGCGCCCAGGAAGAGACGGGAGTGGATGGAAGTATACCAGCCGTGCATGTTTTGAGCATGGATTGAGAAAACTAGGCTTTAGGCACAAACTTCTATAGTTGATCAGATGGTGGGGAACAGGCCACAATTAAATACTGTTTTCAAAGCAGTCAGCTTGTCACAGAGGTGCCAGGTGGTGTAGACTGAAGGAGGACTGCCAGGCTGGAGAGGAGGGCTGCCAGGTGGTGTAGACTGAAGGAGGGCTGCCAGGTGGTGTAGACTGGTGAGGGGGACTGTCAGGTGGTGTAGACTGGTGAGGGGGACTGTCAGGTGGTGTAGACTGGTGAGGAGGACTGCCAGGTGGTATAGACTGGAGAGGAGGGCTGCCAGGTGGTGTAGACTGGTGAGGAGGGCTGCCAGGTGGTGTAGACTGGTGAGGAGGACTGCCAGGTGGTGTAGGCTGGAGAGGAGGGCGTGGTTTGGCTACACCCTTCCATCCTGCCAGGCCAAACTGCCCTCTGTGGAGCTCTCGTCTTCAACTCAAAGCTCATTGAAGAGCCGGGGTTCCAACCAACACCCTCTCAGATAATACATCTCAGTCCTAATCTATAAACAACTATTGTATGGTATAGTGATGCATCTCATCAGGTGGTCTCTGGACAGTGTGTTGTGTTCTTCAGGTGTACTTCCTGTGCTCTCCTGCCGAGAGGGACTGCATCACTGCTACATCACACACCTGACCTCTGACCTTCTCATCCTGGGACTGCATCACTGCTACATCACACACCTGACCTCTGACCTTCTCATCCTGGGACTGCATCACTGCTACATCACACACCTGACCTCTGACCTTCTCATCCTGGGACTGCATCACTGCTACATCACACACCTGACCTCTGACCTTCTCATCCTGGGACTGCATCACTGCTACATCACACACCTGACCTCTGACCTTCTCATCCTGGGACTGCATGGTGTACACATCGTCTTTTTGTTACTCGGTTAATCAATGTACATATAATACTCCATCTGCCTTGCCTTTTTTTCTATACATGAGCACAATAAAAAATAAATATTACAAATAAAGTATATCCACAACATTGGTCTGTGATGTTTATCCTCAAGCACTCATTCAATCACAGACAGACAGGAGCCGGCGTTAAAGAAAAGAAGCACTTAAGAATGTTTATTTTTTCAACAACTGGCCAAGATACTCAGTAGAACAACATTAGAATACAGCCATTTGTAACAGGACGGAAATACTTGGATTACAGTGTAACAAACGTACAAACAAGCGTTTGGAAAATCTCTACCGGCTATTTTTGTCAGATGACACAAACTGGCGAGTCTCTCGGCATCATTTGGTCACTAGAAAAGCAGGTCTCTGCACTCGAGGTCCTCGGGATCAACTGCTTGTGCAGCCAAAGCCTTGATTATTACCACAGGCTGCCGGCCTGTCGCTTCACTCAACAGCCATTCTGGGGAGCAGGAAGGGGATTCTCTCAGTGTAACGACACCCTGGCCCGTCTCAGTAGACACATGGCCGGGCCCTTCTTAGAAACGGACTCCGGGAAGGCCGAAATAAATGCATTTTTATTTGCATAATACAACTAGGTTCACTTCTTTATGTGGCCATCAGAAGCTGTTATGCCAACGTCATAGTGAAGCTAGCATGCTAGGCTATACAATACAAAAATAAATGATTGAAGGTAAAATGCACAAAGCCAGCCAATTTACTGACCCCTGTGGAATGGATTCATAGAAACACGATGCCCTTCTGGTACGAACATGGAACACAGTCCTGAGACTATTCTGGTTCACACCAGCTGACCATGCAAATCACACTCAACTACTTAACAGTAAACATCCCTTGTGGGTCCACACTTCCTGTGTGAAGCAGCAGTGAAAGCAGCAGGAGAAGAAGAAACGCGGGCAGGGGACCTCCATTCAAGTTTGCATTAAACGTTGCCAGTGGCTGCACTGGTTGGCCCTCCTCCACACCCCTCAGCAGATGGGCTGGCTGTAGTGGACCGGCACCCCTCGCTCGCTCCTCTTAATCTCCTTCATGAGGACGGCGGCGCACGCCGACGCTGTGACCTGCGGGAGGGGGAGGGGGAGGAGGGGGGGCAAGGTCGGGGGGTTAAGCAGAGTGGGAGGGGACCAGGAGGTGCGGGAACTTTGACCCTGAACACTTTCAGGACTAGGAGGAGACAGAGAGAGGGTTAAGTAATGGAGATTCTCTGGAGTGCAGGTCATGGTGTAAAGGTCATGGTGTGAAGGTCATGGTGTGAAGGTCATGGTGTGAAGGTCATGGTGTGAAGGTCATGGTGTGAAGGTCATGGTGGTGCAGGAGAGTGTGAGTAGTTGCTCAGCCTACTACAGTCTGAAACCCTCACCCAAGCCAAGGACAGAATGGAAACATTATCCAGTCACTAAACAGTGCAAAGAAGCCAGCGGATTGAGCTGAACACAGAGGATTGAGCTGAACACAGAGGATTGAGCTGAACACAGAGGATTGAGCTGAACACAGAGGATTGAGCCGAACACAGAGGATTGAGCTGAACACAGAGGATTGAGCTGAACACAGAGGATTGAGCTGAACACAGAGGATTGAGCTGAACACAGAGGATTGAGCTGAACACAGAGAATTGAGCTGAACACAGAGGATTGAGCTGAACACAGAGAATTGAGCTGAACACAGAGGATTGAGCTGAACACAGAGGATTGAGCTGAACACAGTGGCAAACAAAGCAGGTAGTGTGCGATATGGGAGATCAGACCTGGGTATTGTATTATTTACAAATACTACTGAAATGCCCCTAGACTAATGAAACTGCCCCTAGACTAATGAAACTGCCCCTAGACTAATGAAACTGCCCCCAGGTCTGCAGACAGAGGGGTTAGATGCAAGCGGAGGCAGTGGTCATGGAGACGGTCAGAGGGGTGAAGACCACAGGGTCCTGGTAAGGGTCGGGCTGGGGGGGGGAGAAGGGGGTGGCGGGGGGGTAGAAGGGGGCGGGGGGGGAGAAGGGGGTGGCGGGGGGGGAGAAGGGGGTGGCGGGGGGGGAGAGGAGCACGTAGGTGGCGGAGGAGGAGGAGGAGGAGGAGGAGGAGGAGGAGGAGGAGGAGGAGCGCCAGATCTCCTTCCTGAGGATTGAGCTCAACACCAAGGCTGCGACCTGGGGGGGAGGGAGAGAGACGGAGGGTCATGGAGGAGGAGAGGAGGGGTGGGGGGAGGAGGGAGAGAGACGGAGAATCATGGAGGAGGAGAGGAGGGGTGGGGGGAGGAGGGAGAGAGACGGAGGATCAGGGAGGAGGAGAGGAGGGATGGGGGGGGGAGGGAGAGAGACGGAGGGTCAGGGAGGAGGAGAGGAGGGGTGGGGGGAGGAGGGAGAGAGACGGAGGGTCAGGGAGGAGGAGAGGAGGGGTGGGGGGGGGAGAGAGACGGAGGGTCATGGAGGAGGAGAGGAGGGGTGGGGGGAGGAGGGAGAGAGACGGAGGGTCATGGAG
>NC_140258.1:2246395-2298895 GCF_949987555.1 Borostomias antarcticus
AAAGGTGAAACCCGAGAAACAAATTGACACCATTTGAACATGACAAATTGACACCAACAATGAATATATCTGATATTGCAAAATAACCCCTCAAATATGTTGTACAGTGCAATCGGGAGAAATACTCAAGTGCTCAAAAACTCCTCACCTCTCATACGGCCTCACCCTCCTCACCTCTCACACGGCCTCACCCTCCTCACCACTCACACGGCCTCACCCTCCTCACCACTCACACGGCCTCACCCTCCTCCCCCTCCTCACCTCTCACACGGCCTCACCCTCCTCACCTCTCACACGGCCTCACCCTCCTCCCCTCTCACACGGCCTCACCCTCCTCACCTCTCACACGGCCTCACCCTCCTCACCCTCACACGGCCTCACCCTCCTCACACGGCCTCACCCTCCTCACACGGCCTCACCCTCCTCACCTCTCACACGGCCTCACCCTCCTCACCCTCACACGGCCTCACCCTCCTCACACGGCCTCACCCTCCTCACACGGCCTCACCCTCCTCACCCTCCTCACCTCTCACACGGCCTCACCCTCCTCACCCTCCTCACCTCTCACACGGCCTCACCCTCCTCACCCTCCTCACCTCTCACACGGCCTCACCCTCCTCACCCTCCTCACCTCTCACACGGCCTCACCCTCCTCACCCTCCTCACCTCTCACACGGCCTCACCCTCCTCACCCTCCTCACCTCTCACACGGCCTCACCCTCCTCACCCTCCTCACCTCTCACACGGCCTCACCCTCCTCACCCTCCTCACCTCTCACACGGCCTCACCCTCCTCACCCTCCTCACCTCTCACACGGCCTCACCCTCCTCACCCTCCTCACCTCTCACACGGCCTCACCCTCCTCACCTCTCACACGGCCTCACCCTCCTCACCCTCCTAACTCTCTACATATTCCAGAGGGAAGCAAAAAAACTGTAATCACTGTGTCAACAACATTGACACATGCAGTTTATGACTGTTTCCATATCTACAGTATATGTATTTATGATAGTATATTACAGTAATCCACATAAAAAATGCTGTGTGTAGGATCTGCCTCTAGGGGGAGCTCTTGAACACCAGACCATCAGACTACATCTATATTGTATATAGAATTATATGGCTGGTCACAAATTATTCAATCCTATTCATTTATCACCAATATCTCTGGGAAAAGCTAAAATTGCTCTTTCTCATACAATTGTGCTGCTGGATTAAGGTTTTTATTCTTTAGGAATTAAGACTGCTTTTACAGTAGGTATGATGTGAAGTTTCTTTATGAATTAAGACTGCAGTTAGGTATGAAGTTATGTTTCTTTATGAATTCAAACTGCAGTTAGGTATGAAGTGAAGTTTCTTTATGAATTACGACTGCAGTTGGGTATGAAGTTATGTTTCTTTATTAATTCAAACTGCAGTTAGGTATGAAGTTATGTTTCTTTATTGAATTGATGTTGAATTGAAGTTAAGTTTCTTTAAGACTGCAGTTAGGTATGACGTTATGTTTCTAATATTGGTAGGTTGTCACACACAGCAGTTTGCCAGATGTGGCTCAGGAGTGAAAAATTCTCCCCATCCATTGTCAATGCTGGGGGGGTGAAATGGACATATCTCGACGTAGGAATGTCACAGAGACAAGGAGTTTGGATATAAAGCTATCGACCTAATGAATGCAGCAATACCAAACATTACTACTCGCACGTGCGCATGCACAGAGCCACAAAATGCATTAATTGGCGGAGGTCTGTGCTCTCTCAAGCACCATCTCGTTTCTGTTAAAGCAGAGGGCTGAGCATCTTCTTGTCAACAAATGTACACCTCTCTTTTTCAGACACAAGAGGGAGTCAGAGTGTAGGGAATAAGCCATTTCCTGTTTGTTCAAAGACAGCTCTTTGAGCTGCAGGAATCAGGAAATTAAGTTGACCATCTTTTGAATAAAGGCTCAAAACAAGTGTCAAAGACATTTTAGAGGACTATTTCGTCAATATGTTTGTGACAACCTTGGTAGCATGATCATTGATTGATTACTGCATGATTTAATGATGGATTATTAGAAAACAAGAAATATTGACCTGTAGGTCTACTGTATGTTACACCTTCAGAACTAGATACTGTACAGTGGCACTTGGAAGTGTCCCCAATCCCCAACCCACGTTGACCTTTTACATACCAACAAACCTGTGAGAAGGTATACATTTAACAGAATCAAAATTGACTGTGAAAACATATAAAATGTTATTGTACAGTAGGCTATATCAGTTGCACTTACTTTTTTTTTCCTCTTGTCTTTAGTCGTATACCGTCTTGGTTGCTTCTGTGTGTTTGTTTCCTGTACTGAAGTGATTGTCTACCTGCGCCAGTGTCCCTATAAGAAAATGAGGAATAGAACATCATAGTCTAGTTGATAATCAAGTTAATACAGTAAAAATGACAATTATACTACCAACCGTGACCCTAATTGCGTTGCTATATGTGTGGTATAAATACAGCTGAGTTGAGCTAACGTACTTGTGATTACCAGGTGACGAGTACAGCTACTGTTGGGTGAAGTTAAGGCATTGCCTCTCCTCTCCTTCTGAGACATGAAAGCTGGTATTATAGTCCAGCAGGAGGGGCCCTCAGATTTTGAGGTACCCCTACCCGAGTTAGAACAAAACACAACCATGTTTTTTCATATCCCCTATGTGTCCCATTAATGAGATGGGTTGTGGAACTTTAGTTTTGTGGGAAATACGTTTTTTGGCCTATTCTTTAGACCTACCCTAATATCTGAAAAAGAGCCAAATTAGGCCTGTCTGGATAGGAGTGAGGTGACAAAAAGCCCATAATTTCATAATGCTCACTCAAATTTGCATCAACTTTGCTGTGGTATTAGGGCAGCGGAAGGATTGGATGCAATGCGCCAAACATTAGTGGGGTGAACAGACGGCCTGGTAGTCCGTTTCTTTGTTTTCACATGATCATTTATTATACGACATCTGTAAAAGCATCACTGCTCACAGTGGACTTTCGATTGGTCTGAATACAACTCGTCAGTTGTTGTTTCTTCTGTCAAAGAAACACAAGAACAATGTAACGTTATATATCCTATGTAGTAGTGTTAGTTAGTGAAGTTAGCTGCTAGCTTTCTGTTGCACCTGTGCTTCACTATCAGCTGGTATGAGGTTGCTTAGCTATGATAAACATTGCTATTGGGCACATTGTTATTGTAAACAGGTTTCTGTAATAGCAAACATCCTAAATGTGGTCCTAAACTGAGATAAGACAGCAGGTTTCTGTAATGAGGCCCGCATGTCTCAGGATTGTGTTCTCCAAGTCATGTTCCATACTTTTGTGAGTGAAATACACTTCAGAAATCCTTCTTAGTGTAGAACCCTACTAGATAATGCGGTGAAGCGCACTGATGTTTCCAGAAGCCTTTTATTGTTCAGCCGTCCTTATATTGAACACAATGCAACAGGGTGGCCAACAGTTAGTCAACTCATTTCAGAGCAGTCATTAGCACTTTTCAAACGAATTATTGCCCTTAAGACACCTGCAGATATATTCAACAAACTACAACGGATTAGAAATCTACATGCAGTTAATACGCGGAATAGACTGAAGGACAAATTCACCCAACCAAGGATACAGACGGAAATGGGCAGACGGACTTTTATATATAGGATGGTGATCATGTGGAATTCATTGCACTGACCATAGTGCTGTATTTTCCTTCTTTGAACTTCTTTGGAGAACAATTTTTTGTTACAATAATTTTAGATGTGTGATTTCGTAAGTAGCTGTGTTTTTGAACTATTGTATTTTACTGTTATTATTGTATTCACTATCATGTTTCTTTCTTTTCCTATTTTTTCTTGAATTCTATTTATGAATTGTAGTATTTTCTGCATTATTGTATTGTACTGTATGTTTTAGTTGAGGACTCTTGGAAGACTAGCCGATGGCTAAAAGAGATCCTAATAAACAAACAAACAAACAATGCCTTCCTTGCAGTTTCCTCAAGAAACACCGTAAGAGCTACAGAAGAGATGATGGAAATAAAATGAGCTCAACATACAAACTTAAACAGACCATATCAATTGGTGTATAAGAAAGCTCGCATTACTGTCGCGTTACAGCCATTCATTCAACTCCATCTAACATCAGGAGTAACATCAGCGCCATTGAGGTAGAAATGCATCAATTGAATTAAATACTTCTTAACAGTTAGATCGAAACAAATCACACAACAAACAATACCTTGTTCCCGTTCCAGCTAGGTGCTTAATGGGTTACAGGTAACAACAATGTTACAGGGAGCAAATACAGAAGGTTAGTTTACCAAAATAAAGGTCTCATAATATGAACAAACCAAAAAACAGCACTAAGAAAAATAAAGGCTTGCAGGAAGTAACTACTTAATAAATAGTCCTCACTAAGGGTTATTTACAACATGAATGAGAAATGGGTAATTTTCAATAGTATACAGTAGGGTGCTCCTACATCCATAGCTCTGGTCTCCAAACGGTCTTCATCAAAACTATGTTTTGGTTGGGTTCGCGGCTATTCAGGGACTGAGTTGGGCCTAATATTAACGGAACGAGAAGCCAAACCGTTTCGTCAGCACTTTGAGGTTGTGTCTCAAAGTAGGCTACTTTATTTAACAGAATAACAGGACCCGGGGGCTTTAATCGGCCACACGACACCGCTCTCTCTCATGGGATCATGGGCTGTGCACTCGGGGGTCAGGAGCGCATGCGCGCCTCTGTCTTGGGCTCCTTTCAAATCCTACTGGCCTACGAGTACAGGACGCCGGTCTATGGCATGGATGTGGCGACATCGCACGCATAATTTATTACATGACTCTATTGGTACAAACATTTACCCGCCAGCGTGGCGGATAGCCTCCGAAATTTAGTCGCCAAATCTAAATTTTACCCGCCATTGGCGGGTGTTAATTTTCAGCCCTGCTTACATGTAGGTACGGGGTACATACCGGGTACTTACATGTAGGTACGGGGTACATACCGGGTAGGCCTACTTACATGTAGGTACGGGGTACTTACCGGGTACGTACATGGCGTGCACAGTAGCATAGGTACTTTTACTTACAGGTAGGTACGGGGTACTTACAGGTAAGTACGGGGTTCTTACAGGTAGGTTTGGAGTACTTGCATGAAAGTACCCGGTAAGTAGGCTACCCCATAACTACCTGTAAGTACCCGGTACCCCGTACTTACATTAAGTAGCCTACTCGGTATGGGTAAGACACTGGTATTACACTGGTAAGACACTGTAAGACACAGGCTGTATTATAAAGCGTTACCGACAGAACGAGACAGATGAATCTATTGACAAAGCGAGGAAGCACGGGGTGTGTGCATCATATGAACTGTAGTCAGTTTACACCCAGCGTTCCAAAACCTATTGTAAAGCCTTTTATTCTGTCTTTAAACTGCAACATATAAACAAAATCAATAAACAGTGACTCAATGTGTCTCAGAAACTATGTAAATAATAACTCAATGCAGCCCAAAACATTTTTTATTTTATTTATTATTAATAAAAACCACTAGAGGGCGTTTCGTCACTTTACATCTCCCCTTGCTTATGACGTCAGAGTAGACGTTACGAGGCAGACACTTAAACAGTCAGTGATCAGATTCCACCTCATCAGATTAGCTAGTGACTTCTGGATCTGACACACTAATTTAGAGAAAACAAGTAAGTCCATAATTATTCTGTATTACTGTCTTTGACAAAAACACCTCCAATTGAAGACAGAATACAGAACATTTCTCTCAGAACTTTGTTTAACCAGGTTAGAAATTATGTCCAGGTTGAGAGCGATACTGGTTGATTACAGGACTAGCAGTGATGTGTCTGGGTAATATGAGTTCCTGGGTGAACCTCCTCTTAATTAGTGAATCAATAATAATAATAACAATAATGATAATAATAATTTTATATTGTTTTGCTTGCTGTTTTGTAAAGTGTTATCTAGCTACAGTAGGCCTACTGTGCTGTGTGGTAAAATCCTGTATATCCAAATATAGGCTGTAGTATTGCTGTAATATAAAGTGGTATATTAACCTATTGAAGGAGCATGGTACTGTATTGCCCTGCTATTCATGCAGTAGCCAGTGCACTGTGGCATCTTGTAAAACTGAAGTTACTGTATGTGTAGGAGTACTGTACCATGATAGGAGTAGCCTGTGCACTGTGCATCTTGTAGCCTACCTTTTAGCCATATTATCATCCTACTGCTCAAATGTAGCATGCTCAATCAAGTTAGTAGTCAAGTGGAAATGAAATAAGACCTATTAGGGGACTGGAGAGGGCATGAGGTGTATGCTGTGACAGAAATCATCAGCACTAGCCTACTATCTAGCCAACTATCTAGCCTACTATTTTCCCTGTAGCGTACCAGATAGCTACAGACACTCAAAACTGACCAGCAGACTGGTAGCTTTGACCAGCAGCTTTGCTACCTTCTCATCCTGTTCCTTTCTCTCCTCTTTTCTTGCTGCTGCCTTTATGTTTGCAATACATGACTGTTCACTCTGCGTGCAGCTTGTTAGTCTCTTGATGCTCAGACGCTTTGCACCTAAACTACCTGTATACAGTAGCTAGGTATGGGCCCACTGTTCTGTGTTGTAAAGTGCTGTATGACTACAGTATGCTTGCTGTAATGTAAATTGGTACATTAGGAGCAGTACTGTACTGTGATGTATTGTATTGCTCTGCTATTAATAGCAGTAGCCAGTTCACTGTGACATCTTGCAACACTGAAGCTATGTATAATCGTACTGTGACATGGTAGGAGTAGCCAATGCACTGTGATATCTTATGATCACTGTACTACAGTGTATTGACTGCATGAATGTGACCCCGGTGTGACTGACTGGTTGTCCCTGTGCCCCCCTGACCCCCATAGCCTTTAGGAATGACAAAGCCCTGCGAGACTGTCTGGGTGGAGGAGCAGCTGCAGAACGTGGCCAGAGACATGCGCCGCCGGATGGCCATGATGAAGAGGGAGTTGAGGGAGGAAGACGAGCGGAGGAGGAGGCAGGAGAAGGAGATGAGGAGGAGCGAGACAGCCAGGATGGTAGAGGAATACCTGAAGGACAGAGAGACGCAGAGCCAGGAGAGGAAGAGGGACCTCGTCGGCCCACAGATGCCCAGGTTGAGGAGGCAGGCGTGGGTGGAAGATGAGGGGAGGGGGAGGCAGGAGGAGGAGGAGAGGAGACCCGGGAAGTCGGAGGGGCGTCTGGAGCGCATTCAGGTCCTCCTGACGAGATCGATGGACGACCGGATGACCGCGTTGAGGGTCGAGTTGAGGGAGGAAGATGAGGGGAGGAGGAGTAAGGAAGAGGAGAGGAGGAGGAACGAGATAGCCAAGATGGTTAATAAATGCCTGGAGGAGAGAGGGGAAAGGAGCCAGGAGAGAGAGAAGGACCTCCTGATCAGGGAGTTGGACCAGCGGATGTCCAGGTTGAATGTGGAGTTGAGGGAGGAAGAAGAGGGGAGGAGGATTGAGACGGCCAGGATGATGAAGGAGAGAGAGGTAAAGAGCCAGAAAATGGAGCAGATGCAACTGGAGAACATGATGGCCGTCATGATCAGGGAGTTGGACCAGAGGGTGAAAAGGTTGAGGACGGAGTTGAGGGAGGAAGATGAGGGGAGGAGGGGGGAGACAGCCAAGATGTCTGATATTGCTGTTCAGTGTCCCTCTAGGGAGCTGGCGACCAGTGACCAGCGGCCATCTCAGACATCTGGGGGCATCTTTGCTCGCCTGAAAAAGATGTGGAGTGAATTTAAGATGAGACAGCAGGAAAAGAAAGAGAAGAGGAAGGCCAGGCAAGAGGAGGAGAAACAGAAAAAGAAAGAGGAGAAAGATAGAAAGCAGAAAGAAAAGGAACACCAGAAAGAGATGAAGCCTCTAGAGAAGCACCGGAAGAAAAACGAGAACTTCCTGACCTTCATGAAGTACATGGAAATGGTGGACAGCAAAGAGAAAGAGGAGAAGGATAGAAGGGAAATGGAAAAGCAGAAAGAGAAGATGGCTGTAGAGAAGTACCGGGAGAAAACCGAGGACATGAAAAAGTGGAAAGAAGAGGAGGAGATGAAGAAGGCCAGGGGAGAGGAGGAGAAAGAGAAACAGAAAGAGGAGAAAGAGAAAGATGACGAAAAGGGAGAAACAGGAAAAGAAGGGAGTAACAGTAAAATAAGACGCAGGATCTGCTGGTAGAGGAAAAAGAACAACCATTGCAAAGGTGAGAGTATAGCAACATAGTATACCTTTAGCATCACCTGTGTTTTCTTCACAGTATTTGAAAACACACAAGCAAAATCAGTGACTGACAATATACTGTGGATATGTGAATGTATTTGTAATGACAGTCACTGACCCAGACGTCTGTGTCTTTGTCCTCTTGCAGATTTTTCGATATTTTCAAAAATATCAGAGACCAACACCCTCAGACAGACAGACAGACAGACATCACAACAATTGTGCAATGTTCTATAATACTTACCATAAGGTTTATTTTCAGATGTGGGGGTAAGTGAGAGTCAACCTCAAATTTTCAAACATGCTTAATTTTGGAACCATTGTAGAAAAACATTTAAGGTGTAATTTCCAACAAAATTGGAGATGCACACTCATTTAGTGATACTTTTAAGAATGCCAGAACCAAGGATCAAGGTCACGGTCAAATTACGTAGCATGTACTCTTTATGTTCTGCTTGAGTGCCACCTGGGTTGGAAGAATGTTCTCTAGTTCCAGACTTGTGCGGAGAGCTCTTTCCTGGCATCTTTTATGTCCTTGCTGCTCACTTGTTGGGGTGATATATCAGCACCACACATCTCTGCAGCAGTAACACTGATTCTTCACTGACCTCACTTGGCATAGCGGTTCATTGAAAGCATCATTGACCAATGGGGAGTCTTTCGTCGTTTCCCAGGCAGTCTTCTACTGTCCTCCACCAACCAATACTGAATGCGACAGTGTTGGGTTCATTGTGGCAAGAACCATTGGTATACAGTTAGGTCCATAAATATTTGGACATTGACACAATTTTCATCATATTGGCTCTGTACACTACCACAATGGATTTTAAATGAAACATAAAATATGTGCTTTAAATGCAGAATCTCAACTTTAATTCTGGTATTTAGATCCAAATCAGGTGTAGGAATTACAACAAATTTTATATGTACCCAACCTCCCTTTTAAAGGACAAAAGTAGTTGGACAAACTAACAAAATTATGAATCAAATTGCCATGTTTAATATTTGGTTGCAAATCATTTACAGTCAATAGTCTGGAACCACAGACATCACCAGACGCAGGGTTTCATCCCTGGTGATGCTCTACCAGGCCTCTACTGCAACTGTCTTCACTTCCTGCTTGTTCTTTGGGCCGTTTCCCTTCATTTTTGTCCTCAGGAAGTGAAATGCATGCTCAGTTGGATTCAGGTCAGGTGTTTGACTTGGCCATTGCAGAACATTGCACTTCTTTGCCTTGAAAAACTCTTGTCTTGCTTTCGCAGTATGCTTTGGGTCATTGTCAGGGGCATAGATTCACTTTTATTCCCATGGGGTTTTTTCACCTCAAAGGGGCCCCTAGCCTGTCTGTCAATCCAAAATATGTTTCTAATAATATATTCATTAAAATAGCCTATTGAATTTATCTTAATTTGCACCAGCTGAAACATATAGCTGTGATATACTGGAGCTATATAAACTTATTTCTACATAAGAACGAGGACCGGGGATAACAAAAGACGTGTTCTTTATTATAAGAGACCAGACTAAACATGACACAGCACTTCCAGGCATCAACTGCAGTTACGTAGTCACCAGTAGGCCTAGAACTCCACAACAAATAGTATAGCCATACTAATGTACTGTAAGACAAATCACTAGGCTCAATAGGCTATACGGTATTTTCACTCAATTCGCTCAGAGGCAACAGGTCTTGGTAAAAGCCTAATAGTCCAATGTAGGCTACTCAAAAAAATTGTTTAACACATGAAAATGACAAAAAATATTTAAAAGTAGGCTATTCTTGGAATGTGTAGACTATCTGAACTGTGTTCTTCTTTTCTTCATCCTCGCAAATGTCTCAATTAGGCCTACATTGCTTAAGTCCACCCTCTGTCATTTCTCTCAATAAAACGCAGTGGATATACACCGAGTCTGACTAATGCCCCACAATATATTAAAACATAGTAGTCCTAGTAGTTTTGTTACCAAAAAAAATCAAAACAGGATATTTTAATTCCCTACTAACTAATGACCCTGATAGCTCGCCTCAGCTGGACTGGACAGATGAATAGCAGCCGACTGCGTTACCTCAGACAAGCAGCAGACACGTGCCAACAGTTTCGTTATATGTGTATGACTATGACCAAGAGACAGCTTAACTATTAAAAAAGTGAAAATATAGAGAGGGAAGATAAAAGAAAATACTGCAGTGCCATTCCTTACACGCTGATGAGCTGGCAAGTTAGCCTACTAGCTAATGCCCCACAATATTAAAACAGTAGTCCTAGTTCTGTTACCAAAAAAATCAATCAATTCCCTACTAACTAATGAGCCTGATAACTCGCCTCAGACAGTGGACTGGACACGATAAATAACATCTGACTGGTGTTACCTCAGACACACTCGCACTGCGACTGACTGAGGCGGAGAGAATCGTGTGAGGGATTAAGTGCGAAACTGTTCTCTGAAAAAGTCTGGAAAACCTAAACCCAAATTTACTACAATACAAGCATGTCTGTGATTGGTTGTAAGCTGCGCAGCCTGCGCATGCGTGATTTCATTTACTGGAAGCTCCAGACAGAGCGCTTTCAGAGTCAGACTGAGACTCCGCGGCTCTCGTGATCTCGCTTGTAAACAGAGGAACTGGTTGTTAGATCTTTTGTGAACACAATCATTCCCCCCAAATGACCAGAAAAACTCACAAGATCGATTAATGGTCACCTTTATCTAATATAAGTCAACACGAGGCACACAGCAAGTCAGCGTCAACATGCTGTCATAACGTTAGCTAGTGCTACTGTAGCTACCACATCACTGCAGCCAAGATGGTTTGCTGCAAGCATGGGCATCATAAATAAATGCTAATCAAAACATGGTTTACGGCTGTTGTGCGATAGCTCACTTTACATTGTATGCTGTTTTCATTCATTATATTGCTCTCGTTCAGTTGTAGAAAAGCCAGCTATTTCTATTGCTAGCTAGCTAACCTATATAACGTCAGACAGTGAGACAGCAGCCTCTCTGGCAGAACATATCGGTAGATGGGGTCAGTTAGTCTAACGATAGAGAAAGCAATTTACGAAGATGTTTTCACTCATGAGATTAAGCGACGATGCCTTGTTTAGTTGTAGGCTAACCAGCTATTTCTAGTTAACGTTACAGGCAGTCAGTGTTGATCCAAGACTGCAGCATCAGCCTCAGTTAAGACGAATAACTATAACAGCCTATGACACACTTTCCAATCATATAGTATGGATAAATCAAATTAAACAGACGTATACTGAAATTAAAATGTATGTAGAAAAAACACAATTTTGACTGTAGTGTCTCCCCTTAAAGCACATCTTGTTTAATTTCAAATCCATTGTGATGGTATAAATGGTTGCCACAATGAACCCAACACAGTGTATTACTCTCCCATTCCTTCATGGTTTCAGGGCCGACTGCTGGCATAAACACTAGTTCATGTAACCTACAGATTATATATTGATGGACTCATCCCTATAGAGTGCCTAAGTGGAAACAGGAAGATTGGCCAGCCGGTGATTATCTAAAAAGAATGCAGCCACAACCAAACACCTAATTAGCAGGCATATCGCAGAATCAAAATATCCCACACAAGGTTTTGGTTAATGTCAGCTAGCTAATATTAGCTAACTTGCGAGTTAACAGAGATCAGTAAAATTTATGTTTTAGATTGACAAACACATGTTGTGGTCATGGCACAATTAAAACGGGATCAAAAAATTATTTGTCATCCACCGTTCACTACCATCCATATTTTTTCCAATTTAAAGGACAATGCTCGTTTTTGACAACCTGGACCTTATTTACGACATATTATAAGACGTTTGACTCACCGAGATCACTTTGGCGTAGTTCGGAGGCATGTAGAAGAAATTAAAAATCCAGCGCGAGCCAGTATATCCATGTAATGGCGGTGGTCGGGGCACTTAGAATGCAGTTTCTAAAAATCTATTTTCTGCCGCGAAACGGTTGTTTTCATCAATCTGTCTTGATGAATCGCTAGTTGTGCTTACATAGAGCATAGGCCTGTTGTGGTTTTCACATGCCATGATCTTTAGAAACGTCTTTCGAAACGAAATAGCTTCCTCACCAAGGCTCCGAACCGGTTCAAGGAACGGAAACGAAAACCGAAAACGAACGGTATTTTACGAGGAACAGAAACAGGAACGAAAACAAAATGGTCTTTAATTGTTCCAGAACAGAAACGTTAATTTGAAATCTTTAAAACCGGTTAATAACGTTATTTTTTCGTTCTTTGTAGTAGGCCTATATAACTTAAAAAATATTTTAAAAAAGAAGGAAGCTGAGCCTTTTATGGCCGAATAGGCTAAATTAGATTAATTAAATTTGTAGCCTACATCTTGTCCCGTTTTTGTAATGTAGCCTAGGCCACTAAATCTGTTAGGCTATTTCACAGTCAGGATCTTAAATGCTTGCTTAGCGAAATGAAGAGATTTAGATATTACAACAACACACCATAGCCTAGTTCAGACTAGGGATGTGCGCAGCGACTATTTTCACTGACGACTAGACGGTGGTTTTGTAACCGATTACATGACTAGTCTAAAAACAGGATTCCCAAGTTTCTACAACAAGTGCTATTTAGAAAAATTGAGGATGTTTCTCAAACTCTGCAAGCTAAGATGCATGGCTATTCTTGATGTTTCCCAACCACTCAGCGGCAGCCAATTTGCATGCGTTGCGCAGGGCTGTCACACACTCTCCTTTGTTTGCCAGTGCAAAACAGTAGTTCAGCCTGTCCTTACAGCTTATTACTTAGCAAAGATATCAATGTGATTTATTTGGTTTAATTGAAGAAGAGTAGGCTAGCCTGTAATGTTTCAGTAGGCTAAAACTAGATTTCACATAAAGACCGCGGATGTCAGAGTGGGCAATAACGTTCGAAGGCAAATTTATTCCAACATTGGTCCACAAAGAATGATGCAAATAATAAAGTGAAAGAAATAATAGCCTACTGTGCAAATATAATGTTTTATATGGACCTGCCTACTGTGCAAATATAATGTTTTATATGGACCTGCGGGTCTGCAATAAAGTTCCTCTATCTTTATAACCAACATTCAGCGGAAGCCCATTTTCACTCGTTGCGCATCTCGCTCCAAGTATGGTTTTGCTATTTAAAACACGGAGTACTTTGTGACAGTTGCTTGGATGTATACTAGTATGCATAAACCTATGTTTTGCGAATTTAATGGTCTGCCTCCTTCAGAGTTCAACTCGGCAATTAGGCTGTGAAAGCGAGCGCGCCTCTTGGAATCTAGTCATAGCCTATTGTTGCACAGGTTTCCGTCACGTCTTGACTTTCACAAACCAAATGATTAGGCTACATTAATTAATATGAGCACACTTTAGTGGCAATGTGCCGTGCACCCCTGATCAGTGAATAGCATAAGTTAAATGACTATAATATTAAAGACCGCGGATGTCAGACGATAGGCTACGTATTAGGCGTATAGGCGCCAAATCCGGAGCTCCCATACAAAAGGAACGCAGCATAAACAATAGGGATTGCGCAGATGAATGAATGAGGTGACTAATTATTTATAAATAACATAAAACATAAAACGAAATAATAAACAAACAATAGGCCTACAGGCGCAGAATAAAATAGCTTGCAGCAACAGTAGCCTACAAGAAAATATTTTTAAAAGGATGATGAGCTATGATGATGACTTAAGATAGACCTGTGCATAGTTTACGGTGTGGATTAAGGGCATACGGGAATAGGACTAATGTTGCGTATTTCTTGTAAAATAATCAACAAGGCTACACTACAGCACACATCACCAAGGCTAATATTGTTGGCAATAAGGCCACCACACACCACAACCCTAGACTTGTTGATTAGGTTATAGCCTACCTTACAAGAAATACTGTAGGCCTATAGAGTCTTAATAGGCTAACACCCCCGGAACGGTGAACGGAACGTTATTTTTCGTTCTTAACCGGTTCAGGAACGCTATGTTGGTGGCGGAACACGAGAACGGAAACGTTAAATATGCTGGTTCTGCTCGGAGCGAACCGATTGAAAAATAATTTCGTTTTCAAGCCCTGTTCCTCACTTGCTCCAGCACGAATTCGCACAGCGCGCAATCGTTGCTCCAGCACGCTGTGCGCATGCGTGCTGGAGCAAGTGAGGAAGCTATTTCGTGTCTAAAGACGTTTCTAAAGATCATATTACAGAGGCATGTGAAAAACAACACAACAGGACTATGCTCTATGTAAGCACAACTAGCGATTCATCAAGACAGATTGATAAAAACAACTGTTTCGCGGCAGAAAATCGATTTTTAGAAACTGCATTCTAAGTGCCCCGACCACCGCCATTACATGGATATACTGGCTCGCGCTGGATTTTAAATTTCTTCTACATGCCTCCGAACTACACCAAAGTGATCTCGGTGAGTCAAACGTCTTATAATATGTTGTAAATAAGGTCCAGGTTGTCAAAAACGAGCATTGTCCTTTAAGGTCCCATGGTGGTTTTCACTTCCTGCTTCCGCTTAGCACTATTGGTGGAGAGCACCCTCTACCTGCATGAAATGTTTGTTTTTTCTATCAAAGCATATATAAAGTAAATGTTGGTTGCATTCCGAATCGCATATCTCTACCTTTTACTACCAGTACGTACTACAGCTGCCCATTGAAAGTGCGTACTTTGCATTCAATACACATGCAATTGGGATATACTACCTTGTCATAACACTGCGTCTTGGAATTTCACCACATCCGTCGCTGTCCATGAAGTGACATTTGTCCACAGCTGGGATTCATCAAAACGCCTCTGGCATGACTTGCACATGTGACATAATTCCCGCTGAGCACAGGATGACAGTGCAGGTGATTGCACTTTGCTGTTACTCTCTGCAGGTGCACTGTTGACTGAAGGACAGTTCTCCAGGTCTAGAGGGTGTGCTTGTAAAAAAGTAATTTATCTGGTCTTCAGCAGGTGTCACAGATTTCTCTTGGAGATGTTTCCGTCAGGTGTACTACAACAATCCTCCCGCCTAAGCACTTATTGTATTTTATTGTATTATATTATATTGCACTGTACTTTAGATTGCTATTCTTGCACTTTGCCTTCAGCACTAGATTATGCTCTTAGTCACTTGTTTTAGAGGGAAGATGCACTTGTGAGTTCTGGCAAGTAGTAGTACATTGGCTCTTCCTACGTTAAATGCAATTATTGTTAGTCGCTTTGGATAAAAGCGTCTGCTAAATGACTGTAATGTAATGTAATGTAAATATGTGTCTGCTGAAACTTGTCATATTTCTGCTGGCCACCCTGTCTGGATCACTTCACATGGCCATCTGCACTCATCGGCTGTTGCAGTTCTCGTGTTCAGCTTCTCTTTTGAGATTGGTAGATGAGCTGATAGTAGATGTACTAGTAAATCGGCTCGTCTAGGCTTGGCTCAGCATGTCTGCGGTGTACAGCTCTTTACCAGGCTTGTAACTGACATGCAGATTGTAGGACTGTAGTCTCATCATTGTCCTCTTGGAGGAGCTTTTTGGAGAGATTTCTTAAACAGTGTTTCAAGGGACTTGTGATCCGTCTTCACTTGTACTGTCTTACAGTAGATGTATTGCTGGAATTTCTTACATCCATAAACAATCGCCAACAACTCTTGTTCTATATGAGCGTACCTTTTCTCACAGTGAGAGACCTCGAGCCGTACGCACCTGGCTGTTCATCTTGCAGTATCACTGCTCCCAGGCATTGCGTCCACTGCCAGTGTTACTTCTTTGTTAACACCGCAGTACTTTAACACTGGGACACTTCTCACAAGAAGCTTCATAATTTCTAAGCTCTTCTGTTGCTCTGACTCCCAATGATAATGCGTTTCCTCTTTATGGCTCTGTTAAGACCTTGTGGATCGATGCAGATTCTGAGTTTCTTGGGCTTCACTACTGTTACCATACTGTTAACCCGGTGCGCTCTGTTTCACAATGACTCCAAGATCCTCCATTCTTTTCAGTTCAGTTTTAATTGTCCTTCAGTGCTACATGTACTGTACTTTCCATGGTGCATGAATAACTGAAGCAATGAGCAAGAGCTGGATATGGTGAAGTCCTGGTACACATTCTCCTCCAATAGGGAACAAACGGTTACCGGTTAGTATTACCATCTCAAAATTAAATTAGCATTAAAACCGTGTTTGACTTATAAACCACGGTAAATACTGTCCACAGTCAACGTGGATTTGTTGTTGTTGTTGTGTTCTTGTGATTTGTTCACAAGTATGGGGGAAGGCAGAGCAGTGGAGATGTTTCCACCTAGATGGCTACGTCTGAAGTTAACTTGCATGTGGGGACTTTAGAAAGGATGGAAAATATTATGGTTTCTCTAACTTGCTAGTAGCTTGTGTCAATAATGTAAACTGAAGCTTTCAGTGTAACCTATTTTTGTAAAACACTACACATTCTGCTGCTGTAGGCTAGTCATGCACATTTAGTTTCACTTTCATTTTTGTATAAAGAAGATCAATGGAGAAAATGTGTATGTGTGTGTGTGCATGAGTGATTGAGTAAATGATTGAAAAAGAATAATAATGATAATGATGTCTGTGTATCAGTACCTTTCGAGCATTTTCAGCATATTTTAACAATACCGTGATAATACTGATAACCGTGGTAATTTTGGTCACTTTAACCGTGATATGAAATTTTCAAACCGTTACATCCCTACTAATAAACAAATCTTGGTATTGGCACAGTAGCTCTACTAATTCCCAGAGCCCTCAGGAAGAATATTGGCCTCATAAAACTGAATGTTCTACTGCAGCTCAGTATGAACTTTTCTTTGAGCGCTTCCAGATCGTCCTCTTGTTGTCAAAGAGAAAAAAAAATTGCAGTTCACTATAGATCCAATGGAGATCTATAACAGGCATATAGTACCATATAGGCGAAAACAGGCATATAGTACCATAAACATTGTAAAATAAACACTGTTAGATAAAGATTGTAAAATAAATGAATCCAAAGGCCATTAATGTAGGTACAGGCTACATCTGAATAACCTAAATAGCCTAAATAGCCTTATAATGAACATGGACACGGGTTGTCTTGTGACATAAGCCTTACCTAGCCTATACGCTCTCAGGTTGTGTGCCAAGAGGACGAGTTTTTCCACTGTCAGGGAGAAGGGAATTCCTTGTCTGGTTATATCCAGCCTTGAATATGCGCTCCAATATTTCCACGGATTTCTTTGCAGTCGTCATCGTGCATCAACGCATGTTGCGTGTGCTTTTTTATTTTATCATATGCTGAGGTTATCTAGGCTTAATAGGCTAACCTATCCTAAAATAATCCACGTAATTCTTAACTGAGAAACACATTCTGAAAATTGCGAACTTTGAATTTTGAATGTTCCGGGCCAGCCCTAGCTCTTAAAAAAACCCTGCTGGACTGGCGCTCATGGGAATAATGTTGCAGATGGATAAAATAACACAGGATGAAGGTATGTGATTGTTGAGTCTGAAACTTTATTCATAAGAACATGCTTGTTTTTTTTTGCATTCTAGCTAACCTGATTAGGATTGTAACACGTTGCTTGTTAGCTAGCTAACATTGCAACATTACAGATGCCTTTTGATTTTGTAAGCTAGCTAACAGTTTTCTTGCAACAATAAAGTTGTGCTATGATTGAATTAAACTGAACAGAGCCTGTAATTTTAATGTGACAAGCTGGCTAGAAAGTAATTAATGCATAATTAATTTTAGCTGAAACATTTTACATGCTAGCTAATATGAGTAGGACTGCATAATAGTATAACATTTTAAATGTCCAAATTGCCCTAATAGTTTCAGGCTAACAAACAATTTGCTCTCTAGCCATGTTAAATGTTGAATTGTATTTTTCTAGATGTGGACATACTGGACATATTTCGATAGCTGGATAATTTACATATTTCGATAACATTGTCTTTATGTATTTAATAAATAGGCCTGATGATACGTCTAAAGTATAACTATGTACTGTCTTGGTGAGCCTATATTTAATCATCGTAATGTAATGTCTCTTATCTTTTCACGATATCCCCACTATCATCTACCTGGTCATGCTGATGGAACATCATCACACTCAATCTATTTAATAAGCATTGTTCTCAAATTAACTAAGAGATTTGTTGCTCATTCATTTGTCCATCTCTAGTGTGTTTGTGTGTGTGTGTGTGTTGGGGGGGGGGGGGGGGGACATGGAAGTCTTTCTCAGAGGTGAATGATGCTTTCAATGAGCTATGCATACCAAGCGAGGTCCATGAACAATCAGTTACTGCTGGAGAAATTTGTGGTGCTGATGTACAAACCAACAAGTGAGTAGTACGGCATGAATGATGTCTTGAAACAGCTATCCACACAGAAGTCTGGAACTAGAGAACATTACTCCAGCCCAGGTAGTACTCGAGCAGAACATTAAAACACTTGCTACGTTAATTTGACCTTGACCTTGATCCTTGGGTTCTGGCAGGCTCAAAAGAATGTATACTGTACATCCCCAATTTTGTTGGATATGACACCTTAAATGTTTTTCTACACTGGTTCCAAAATTGAGCGTGTTTGAAAATTAGACCCAAGGGACTAGCGGCCATCTTGGATTTTACCTCTCACGGTCCTCAGGGGTCAGATGGCTTCCCTCCACATCTGATAAAATTATGGTATAGGCCATTCTAACTAGAAATGTCATGCAATTTCTTATAACATGCACAATTGTTTCACCGGTACCCAATTTCAAGTCAAAAAAATACATTTTTCAAAAACACTGCCTGCACAATGGTCTCAGCATCAGCAGAGATCCCGACCACAGCCTATTCTCCAACCTGCTGAACTATCCACACCAATCCAATACGACTTGTTCTCCAACCTGCTGAAATCTCCACACCACCCCAACTACGGCCTGTTCTCCAACTTGCTGAGCTCTCCACACCACCCCAATTGGCCTGTTCTCCAACCTGCTGAAATCTTCATACCACCCCAATAATTGCCTGTGCTCCAACCTGCTGAACTCTCCACACCACCCTGAACACCGCAAGTTCTCCAACCTGCTGAACTCTCCACACCATCGTGACCATGGCCTGTTCTCCAACCTGCTGGACTCTCCACAGCACCTCAACCATGGCCTGTTCTCAACCTGGGGAACTCTCCACACGACCCCGACCACAGCAAGTTCTTCATCCTGCTAAACTCTCCACATCACCCCAATGACAGCCTGTTCTCCAACCTGGTGAACTCTCCACACCACCCCAATGACAGCCTGTTCTCCAAGATGCTGAACTCTCTACAACACCCCAATGACGGCCAGCTCTTCAACCTGGTGATCTCTCTATACCACCCCAACCATGGCCTGCTCTCCAGCCTACTGCTCTCTCCACACAGCCTGTTCTGTCACCTGCTGATCTCTCCACACTGCCCCAATGACGGCCAGTTCTTCAACCTGCTGAACTCTCCACACCAACCCAATACGACCTGTTCTCAAACCTGTTGAACTCTCCACACCACCTCAACTACGGCCTGTGCTCCAACCTGCTGAACTCTCCACACCACCCTGAATAGGGCAAGTTCTCCAACCTGCTGAACTCTCCACACCACCCCAATGATGACCTTTTCTCCAACCTGCTGAACTCTCCACACCACCCCAACCAAGGCCTGTTCTCCAACCTGCTGAACTCTCCACATCACCCCAACCAAGGCCTGTTCTCCAACCTGCTGAACTCTCCACACTACCCAAACTACAGCCTGTTCTCCAACTTGCTGAGCTCCCCACACCATCCCAATGATGGCCTGTTCTCCAAACTGCTAAACAATCTACACCACCACGACCACGGCCTGTTCTCCAACCTCTCATCTCTCCACAACGCCGCAATGGCGGCCTGTTCTCCAACCTGCTGAACTCTCCACATCTGGTAAATGATGGTATAGGATATACTAACTAGAAATGTCATGTTTTTCTTATAAAATACACATTTGTTGCACCGGTACCCAATTTCAAGCTAAAAAATAAAATTTTCATTCAGGTTGCAGAGATCTCACCCACCCCGACCACAGACTGTTCTCCAACATGCTGAACTCTCCACGGCACCACAATGACGGCCTGTTCTTCAGCCTGCTGAACTCTCTACACCACCCTGACAACAGCAAATTCTCCAACCTGCTAAACTCTCCACACCACCGTGACCAGGGCCTGTTCTCCAACCTGCTAAACTCTCCACACCACCGTGACCACGGCCTGTTCTCCAACCTGCTGAACTCCACCTACAACATCCATTGTCATCCGCTTATCCGGGGTCGGGTCGCGGAGGCAGCAGTTCCAGCAGGGGGCCCCAGACATCCCTTTCCCTAGCAGCATCAACCAGCTCTGTCTGGGGAATCTTTAGCCGCTCACAGGCCAGTGCGGAGATGTAGTCCCGCCACCTAGTCCTGGGTCTACCCCGCGGCCTCCTCCCAGCCGGACACGCCTGGAACACCTCCCTAGGGAGGCGCCCAGGAGGCATCCTCACTAGATGCCCGAACCACCTCAACTGGCTCCTTTCGATGCAAAGGAGCAGCGGCTCTACTCCGAGTCTCTCCCGGATGACTGAACTTCTCACCCGATCTCTCAGGGAGACCCCAGCCACCCTCTGGAGAAAACTCATTGGCAGGCCAATCACAACTCTAATGTGAGTCGGGTTTGATACAACAACTGTACCTACTTGATACAATGATATGACGACTAACCCACTTTTCGATGCTCGTGATTGTTTGTAGGTCTATCCAATTGCATCCAGAGGCATTTTGGTCTGCCACCATTGATAACGGCCCTTGAAATTCAAAAATAAACTTAGCAGCTCTGCACACATCGTCCCCCCACCAGTGTGCGGCCGGTTGCAATGCCTTCTCCCTGCTCTCCTCCCTGCAGCTGCACTGCCATCTCCACGACGATCTCCGTGACGACGATGATGAGGATGACGACGCCCCCCTTGCGAACTGTGCTGATCCGTGTCTCGCCAGCGTGGCGGCGACGGAAGCGGTGACCTCCGACCCCGAGGGCCCCAGCGACAAGTCGCCGATGCCGCCTGCGCCCCCTGCCGACGGACATTCAGCCAGAAGCAGGTGCTGCTCCGCCACCAGAAGTCCAGCTGCAGTGATCTGTAAAACCCTGACAATGACAATAGCCCTCTTGCTCTCGACTCGCCCACTCCCAGCTTTGAGGCCATGTGGTCCCCCGCCTCGGATGCCTCCAACAGCCCCGACGCCACCTCAGACGGCCCGGCCCCCGCCTGCTGCACCGTACCCATGCTCGTACTACGGTAAGAACTTCCGCTCTCCTGCGGGCCTCAACAGCCACCAGAGTACCTACCACGTCAAGGAGTGGCTCCTGGAAAAGAGGACTAGGCCCACTGAAGTCGGACAAGGAAGAGGAGGAGGAAGGCTGCCTCTGACTAACAGTGGCGACGCCAAGCAGAAGGTCCTGGCGTGGGGCTCCTGCGACATGGAGTTCCCGAGCACGGCCAAGCTCTACCTGTACCGCAAGAAGAAGCACAGCCAGGAGAAGGACATCCGTCGAGGCGATGGCACCCGGCCGCTGATCAACAAGCGGCGAAAGGGCGAGACGTACCCCTGCCAGGTCAGGCATGCCAATCACAACTGTTTATCTAACATGGGTCGGGTTTGATACAACGACTGTACCTACTTGATACGACGACTTACCCACCTTTCGTTGCTCGTGATTGTTTGTAGGTTTCTCCAATTGCGTCCAGAGGCATTTTGGTCTGCCACCAGGTCTGCGGCAAGGTCTTTCTGCACCACCTGTCCCTCCTGGCCCACACCAAGCTGCACAACGCCCAGAGTCAGTGCCAGGCGGCGGGGGTGGTGTCATCAGGGGCGGAGAAGGTCCCCAGAGGGCCCGCCAAGCTGGCAGAGAAGAATCCAAAAAAATCTTAAGCGAAACTGTTGTTCGATGGAGACGGGGGTGGCAGTGAGGCCCAGAAAGGAGACAGGAGGAGAAGGGTGAGTTCCTGTGCGCGGAGGTGTTCCCACCGTAGTGGTCTGCAGCGTCTGCAGCCCGGACGTTGTCTCCAAGGGGCCCGGGGGCCAAGCGGCAGAGGCTGCACCACTGTGGGCCCTGCCCCCTTCCTGGACGCCTTCCTGCAGCACTGCCAGGTGCACCTGCTCGTCAAGTCTGAGAGCTCATGAGTAATGTCATCACTTTGATTGCCTTATTCCTTATTATTTTCTTTGCATAACCAGACTTAGCTGCAAATTGATTGTGGTTCATTTTCATTGTAATATGAGTTGCAAATAAAGATTGTTTTCAAGAAATATGTGGCCCAACATGCATCAAATCCCATAAATGGGATTCAGAAGGCGGGATAGCTCATGAGCTCACAACAACTATCAGCAGCTTACATAACATTAATGGTAGCGGTCAGTGGCTAAAGCAGTTACACTGATGATTCCTGTAACGTTAGCTATTTTGCTGCAATTGGTTCAACTTCTGTTTCTGGACAAAGGTAAGGGATAAACCCAGATAACACAAGGCTAGCGGACCTACAGCGAGTCCCCGATGGATGCTCCACCACCATTCCACCGGTAGTTTATTTTCTATATCCTAGGCCCATTGGCCCTAGGCTTATGGATTTCTATTGCTAAATTAACTGACTGAACATTTTTTTGGTAGCCCTTCCTTTCATAGTCCACAATTACTAAACATTTACCTGGTAAATACATGCAAGTATAGCCTAATATATAATGGGTAATTACTGAGACACCTATACTGTAGGTATAATTTAAAAACAGGAGTATTTCAGATACTCAATTACTGCACATAAATTCAATAACTGACATAGCACCACCAGGTGACCACATTTTTACATAGCTTATAACATCCAGTGACAGTCTATCTATGCAGTCTATCTGCCTCTTGTGGTAGCAACATAGAACTGCAGGTTCTGTGACCACTGCCTCTTGTGGTGGCAACATAGAACTGCAGGTCAACAGCACAATGGAGGAAGCCAGGGAGGAAGCTAGAGAGGGAGGGAGTGACAACTGGACATTTGCTATCATTGGTGCGCTGGCTTACAGCCACGCACAAAAACAAGGCTTTCAGTTGTCTTTCACAACGGCTGCACACGAATGAGAACAGTCCACAAGACAAACAACACATACGACCCCTACTGGTGACCACAGGTATTAATGTTATTATTTACTAATAAAAGAAGAAAATAAACAGAAAATGTGACAATACATTGAGTGCATAACATATGTGTAAAAAAAAAATTAGCAAACAATTTTCACAAAATACAGCACATCACATTTGTTTTTGTTACACTTTGTTACTTGTTTACAAAGACAAAAAATCATCCATTATAAAGATAGACAAATGGACATTATGATCAATAAAAAACAGCCTACAGTATGTCTATATATACAGACAAACCGTTTAACTTGGCCAGGCTGCAGTCGGCCACCTTGTTCTCCATCTGCTTCTCGAACATCTTCAGGTTGTATTCCAGCTCCATGGCCAGCAGCTCATCATGCAAAGAACTCCTTAACCTCATTTTAAAATCTCTAGGCCTACTTCACAAATGAAAAACGCCTAGCCTCTATGGAAATGGGATGGTGAACTTGACAGTGAGAGTCCACGGTGTGTATAGTGAACTTGATAGTGAGAGATCATGGTGTGTATAGTGAACTTGATAGTGAGAGTCCATGGTGTGGATAGTGAACTTGATAGTGAGAGATCATGGTGTGGATAGTGAACTTGATAGTGAGAGACCATGGTGTGTATAGTGAACTTGATAGTGAACTTGATAGTGAGAGATCATGGTGTGGATAGTGAACTTGATAGTGAGAGTCCATGGTGTGTATAGTGAACTTGATAGTGAACTTGATAGTGAGAGTCCATGGTGTGGATAGTGAGCTTGATAGTGAGAGACCATGGTGTGGATAGTGAACTTGATAGTGAGAGACCATGGTGTGGATAGTGAACTTGATAGTGAGAGATCATGGTGTGGATAGTGAACTTGATAGTGAGAGATCATGGTGTGGATATTGAACTTGATAGTGAGAGTCCATGGTGTGGATAGTGAACTTAATTGTGAGAGTCCATGGTGTGTATAGTGAACTTGATAGTGAGAGACCATGGTGTGGATAGTGAACTTGATAGTGAGAGACCATGGTGTGGATAGTGAACTTCATAGTGAGAGATCATGGTGTGTATAGTGAACTTGATAGTGAGAGATCATGGTGTGGATAGTGAACTTCATAGTGAGAGATCATGGTGTGGATAGTGAACTTGATAGTGAGAGATCATGGTGTGGATAGTGAACTTGATAGTGAGAGACCATGGTGTGGATAGTGAACTTCATAGTGAGGGACCATGGTGTGGATAGTGAACTTCATAGTGAGAGATCATGGTGTGTATAGTGAACTTGATAGTGAGAGATCATGGTGTGGATAGTGAACTTCATAGTGAGAGATCATGGTGTGGATAGTGAACTTGATAGTGAGAGATCATGGTGTGGATAGTGAACTTGATAGTGAGAGACCATGGTGTGGATAGTGAACTTGATAGTGAGAGACCATGGTGTGGATAGTGAACTTAATAGTGAGAGACCATGGTGTGGATAGTGAACTTGATAGTGAGAGACAATGGTGTAGAGGAAAACCCAGTCTAACACCTGGAGGTAGATCATGGGGCGGCTGTAGTTCACAAGGTAGAGCGGGTTGTCCAATGATCGTAGGGTCAGTGGTTCGAATCTCACCTCCTCCTGTCCACATGTCGAAGTGTCCTTGGGCAAGACACTGAACCCTAAATAGCTCCCAATGAGCAGACTAGCACCTTGCATGGCAGCTGCCGTGAATGGGTGTGTGCAGGGCTGAAAATTAACACCTGCCACCAGCCAAACGCAGGTAAAATTTCCAATTGGCGACTAGATTTCGGAAGGCTATCTGAAAAATAGATATACTTGGCAGGTAGATTTTTTCATCTATAGTCCCCTTGGCAGGTAACTCACCGTGAGCCAAAAAGTTAATTTTCACCCCTGAGTGTGTGAATGGGTGAATGAGAGGATAAAAGCGCAATATAAGTGCAGTCCATTTACCATCTACCATCATGAGGTCCTTCAGGATTGGCGAGCGCTTCTGTTCCAGCAGACTCTTCAGGGCGATGATGATGGAGATTATCATCAACACCTTCTGGACCTGAGGACAGATGGATGATTGAGGATGGTGCCCTCTAGTGGTGCTATAGCTTCATCTCATAATTTCATCAATATTTCTTGTGGAAAGTGTTTTAAGAAGTTGGACTATGGAGTAAATGTAATTTAAGACGAATAATAAAACGAGAAATGGTGCTCAGAGAGCACAGACCTCCGCCCATGAATGCATTTTGTGGCTCTGTGTGTGTGCATGCGAGCAGGACGTTTGGGTTCAAATAAACTTGCCTTGCCTTTGTGCCAGTCCAAACCCCATGTCTAATAAAAATTAATCAGAACGAAGGAAATTAAGTGTTTGATGCTCAAAATGTCCCTCCAACCCCCTTCTCCCTCTAATGTGTCCCTCCTGGGTGTTGCCACGAAAAAAATGCATCTATGGGAAACACTGCCTTCATTATAAGGCTCAAATGTTTCACCACTCCCGTCAGATTTTTTATTATTTTTTTGTCCAAAAATGTTTCTTTTGATAGGTTGCTGATCTCTGGTATATATTCATGTTTTAATGAGAGAAGTGACAACTTATCCAGACACATCACAGTGTATCAGTCATGGCTAGACATGCATGTGCCATGTACAGGTGTACAGTGGTGAGTGGAGCAGAATGGCGCATGTTTGATGGAGCCTCTCCTGCCCTCTACTGGTCAAATAAGCTCTTTGCACAAGCTCCACTACTTCCTGAAATTCTACAGGCATCCTTATTTCCTGTCCTATACTATTGGATGGAAGTGATTTATCAGGTGTGCGGCAATGAAAACCGGCTTGCATATTAACCCATTTTTGTAAAATATATCCGTTGGAGAAATTATTTTTTCATCCAGGCATCTTAGTTTTAACAGGTTAATTATAGCTGAAGATGTTTTGTTTGCTAGTAGATGGTATTCATTCCGTTCGCGATAACGTTATTGCAGCCAGGCTAAATTCCTCCAGGGAGCCAGTGACCGGCCAGTTGAAAAGCTTCACTCCCCGCCAGCAGGAGCTTTGGCCGCTGCTACCGCATCTCGGATAACCCGCTGAGTTCCTGGCTGCTATTTCACATTCACACTTGATCAATCCCAATACCGATCCATGGTAATAATGAATCAATCGTTCAGATCGGCAGTGCTGCATGCATGTTACAACATCGTTAGCTTTATTAACATAACCATAGACTACATTTATCTCTCTAACGTTAGGCTATCCATTTTACACCAGTCGGCCATTCGATAGATAGAAGCGGTCAACGCCAACGTTGACCGTGGACGTGCGTAGGACAGAAAAGCACAACTGCGCAAGTACAAAAGTCACCGGAAATAGTCAAATGACTACAAATTTGCCAAGATGGCGCGGTTCAATAGGGCTTCATTGTTGATAGCGGTCAGTGAATGGAGTGGCTGTATCCAGTTCTATTAATACATCCATGGGCACACCTGATCACACCTGATTAATCACTTCCATCCAATGGTATAGGACAGGAAATAAATATGCCTGTAGAATTTCAGGAAGTGGTGGAGCTTGTGCAAAGAGCCTATTCTTTACTGACATATTGTGAGGATCAAGCCAAGTTGAAAGGATTTTATAAATTGTAATTGTTTTTTCTGTGTAAATTGTAAGAATTTCTTCATATACCAATATTGTTAACCAGGTGAAAATCTGCAGGCTTGGTGAAGTGAGTACGTATCACAGTATTGTTGGCCTTTGAGATCTTTTCTTATGGTGCTCTGCGTTGTGTAATTTTTTTTTAGAAGCCTTGATAAGAGTTGCAGCACCATCTAATTATGAACCACAATGTTAATTGCCTTTCTTGCTGTGATAGTCATTGATGAAATCACCCAACACGGGATTGGAAGCGGCGACAGATGATCGATTTATTGTAAAAAGATACAATCACATGGAACACTGGGATGTTTCCCTAGTCTCTCTCTCTCCCTGCTTCTCTGCTAGTCAAGGCCTTAGACTTCCCTCCCCGCATGGTGTTATCAGCGTGTCTGCCTGCTGGGACCAGCGAATCTGTCCGGCTGAGTTACCTACCGTTTCCAAATCGAAGTCTCAAGGTTTGGTTGAGACGTTAAATAGTGCTCTCTCGGCCCACCCCCCACGCCTAGGCCTGCCCGTTTAGGGCCTAGTGAAGCTAGATTGGTGGAGGAGTGACCATACAGATGTGTCGCCTATCACCCTAACATGATGTCTTAATCACCATTGGTTGTCAGTCTGGGTTGTGTCTGTTTATAGTGTCCCATAGAGATGTGTCATTGATACCCCAGAGGAGAGGCCCCCCCCTGTGGCCTAAGTGTGACCTCTTGACACCCACTACCCCGAACGGCCACAGCAGCAGCAGCATCAGCTGTGTCCCTCACTCTATCGACTACACAGTGTCCACGTGAAAACACATTAAATCAAATACATAGCAGTAAGACTCTGTAGATGTTATAGACATTTCTTCCTAGATTCTTCAGTATGTCCTTGGCTCATGCTGTGGTAGGTGAATGCTGTGCATGGTCATTTTGATGCTGTAGAAAGAATACTAATAGGAACATACATTGAATGGTGGGATGAATAAACACATTTGCACAGCTGAGATAACAGTGATGGCGTGTGTGTGTGCATGTGTGTCATATTAAACAAATAACACATACAGTGCTGCATATTGGCAGGACTGGGTCTAGACTTTTGGACGTCCTGGGTAAAATTTTCTATAGAGGCCAAAGCAATAAAAACTGACCGGCAATCATCATCCCATCGTCATGTAACATTAGGATGTCCCGTTAAGCTATCATCAGCAGCAATGACACCCTTGAGTATCACTTTTGAGGCTCCCTGAAATCTGTAATTTTGATTGGCTGGAGGCCCAAGGCAATTGCCTATTCTGCCTATAGGAGGCGCCAGCCCTGCATATTGGTTCACATGTTTGACAGGGGAGAATGAGTGGAGCTGAGTCATCGTTTGTGACTTGTTTTCCAGCTTCTTTGGCCGACAGATATTTTCCATGTACATTACTGGAAAAGCCCGTTAGTAAAAACAAGTGAGGTTCGAAAATATTAGAGTTGTGCAGGATGAAAATTCACTGTACAA
This sequence comes from Borostomias antarcticus, assembly GCF_949987555.1. NCBI lineage: Eukaryota > Metazoa > Chordata > Actinopteri > Stomiiformes > Stomiidae > Borostomias > Borostomias antarcticus. Next base: position 2,274,941 of record NC_140258.1, read on the forward strand.
ACGTGGATAAATGAATCAAAATAGATTATTTATAGGTGCTTTCTTTTAATAGGAGAAACAGGATTAAAAACAATTTCCAAGTACAGAAACACAAAATACAACTATCAAACAAACAAGAGAGCAAAGTTACAGAGTACATTTGCATCTTGTTTTAGCACTAAGCCTTAGCTTGCTGTTCAATCTCAGGAGTATTCATTTTCCCTTTCACAAATGGGCTAGTACCATATATCTTGCTTTTAAAGATAAATTACATTTCCTTTATGTCAAAATATACCTTTATTTAAAATTCATGGTAATTTAATACTCATATTGGATTTATACACAATTTATTTTGATTACTTTCAGTTAAGCTTCATCACAACAATACATTAGACTTTAATGCCATAAAATAATCTTTATTCCATACAATGATAGTGTAAGGGAACTGAGCCTATTTGCCAAGCAAAGTATAAAAATGTTAATCTTTCAAAGTATACACAGTGATTAAGTTGACCATATGTACTAACAAGCCTTTCACATACAAAAAAGTCAAGTTATGGAGGTTTGGGCAAATACAGGTTCAATGTGTTACTTTTTGGGTTAACAGAAGTCTGGATGAGTAACTTATGACAACAAGGAATCTAATCTACTTCACAGGTGAGGCTAAAAAAAAGTAGTAGTCACGGTTACAAGTTAATTTGCCCACGTACACAAATTTAGGTGGAGTCTATCCTGTTATATTAGCCATTAAATTATTCCATTTGATTTATTAGGTGCCCTGAACATTTGACAGACATTTCTTAAATTTAATTTAAAGAACATACATATACCACTCTATACAGTCCTGAAAGAACTGAATTTCATACATGACTTTTGTTTACCATCTACGCAGCCCCAAAATGCACACAGACCAGAGCAATCATCTTGGAGCTTCCATGCCATGGGTATGGTTACTGCCCCTTTTTTGAATCTGAATGGCGTCAAGTTCTCGTCTCGTTTTCACCCAAAAAGGGGGGTGTCTGCATGTGTCCATTTACTACAATTTGATGTCACAGTGCTCTGGTCTATCCCTGCTGCTGGAAGCCTCCCTCCAGAGACCAGCTGGGCGAAGGGGAAGCGCCTGAACTGAGTCCTCACCAGGGTGGACCGTCCCAGGGAACCACCGAGCAGGCAGGGCTACCGACCTGGTTGAATTGAATTGAAACCTTTATTGCCCCAGAGGGGAATTTGTTTAGCACACATCAAGCATACAGAAAACATTAAAATGTACGCCCATCACCATCACCACAATGTCACCAACCACCATCATCGTCATCACCATCCTCACCAACATCATCGCATCAACATCATCATCACTGCAACAGGCATCAACAGCTGTTCAACAATGTAATGCTTCTTGGCACAAAAGAAGTGCTGGCTCGTTTTGTCCTTGTTTTGGGCGTTCTAAACCTGCGTCCAGAGGGGTCAGCAACACGTGACTGTGGCAGAGAAGGCCAGACTGTGGCAGAGAAGCCCAGACAGTGGAGCACAGAGCCCCAGACGTCCTCCTTCCATGTCCTCTGCTAGGTGGACACTGCCCTTTAGAACACCAAGACACAAGCTGTTCACCACTGGCTGATCGTTGGATAACTGGAAGTAGCTGCTGTGTATATGGACACGAAAAGAAGAAGACCGTTTCGTCATATATCAAATCAAATCAAAGCTTTATTTGTATAGCGCATTTCATACCCAGAGGCAACACAATGCGCTTTTAGTCTCAAGTCTCTAGTCTCTGTAATATAGTCTCAAATTGAAATTGCACTGAGCCCTATGGTGGAGACTGAGACTGCCATACAAATCCTTAGTGTATTAAATTTGCTGAGTATAAATTGGTGTAAAATGACCATAGAGGAAATGAAATAATCTCTGGCCTTATCTAATATTAACGTTACACTAAAACCTTTAAACATTAACGTTACACTAAAACATTTTGGCAAGAAACCCTTAGGCACAAAGTTAACAAACGCAGACAATCTTGAATCCACTGGGAGTTTTATAATCGGCTCGGATAATCATAAAGCAGTAACAAGAAACAGACAGGCTCTAGTCAGCATCTAGCTATGAAGCTGCTGGTGTAGTTCGCAATATAACATAATAGTGAGCGATATAATCCAGCTTTAATACCGATTATACTGAACTGAATGGTATCCGAGGTTTGTAGCAAACCAATAAAATGAATTAAAACTTCAAAACTAAAAAGGAGTGTTTTCAATATTATCCAAGTCCCTCCATGAATCTCAAATTAAAGACGTACTGTACATGGCGCCATGGACTAAAGAATAGTTTGAATACTAGTGCAAATAAGAAGAATAGAGTAAAATCGATCATTCAAAGATGGTTCAAATTGCATCCTATCTGATGTCAACCACACTTGCCATACTTGTTACAGCAGCAGTGTTAGAGTTCGGTTTTAGGACCCAGGCGCAACAGGAAAGGAGGAGGCAAGGAACGGTAAAGCCCGGAGGGGCGATTTAATAAGATCACAAAGGGGGATGTGGTAGTCGTACAGCCGATGGTCAGGCAGGAGCGTGGTAGTCGTACAGGCGATGGTCAGGCAGGAGCGGGGTTGTCGTACAGGCGATGGTCAGGCAGGAGCGGGGTTGTCGTACAGGCGATGGTCAGGCAGGAGCGGGGTTGTCGTACAGGCGATGTTCAGGCAGGAGCGGGGTTGTCGTACAGGCGATGGTCAGGCAGGAGCGTTGTCGTACAGGCGATGGTCAGGCAGGAGCGGGGTAATCGTACAGGCGTGGGTCAGGCAGGAACTGGAGAGATGAGGAGGGGAGGCAGGGTGAGTGAGAGTAATCACAAACGGGGAACGGGAAAAAACACTACAAAATACGGGTAAGGAGATTGTAGGCTAGGCTATACTTTACCACAAGAGTTTATGGTAAGATCTGGCGATGAGTGGAGTGTAGACCAGGTTCTTGTAGAGGTTGAAGGTGATTGCAGAACGAGGGACAGGTGTGGTGATGATAATTGGGAACCGGTGAGTAGGGCCGCGCCTGCGTCATCGTCGGAGACGAGCGCGCCGTTCTTGTCTTTGCGCACGGGCCGATGTGCTGGGCATGTCGGGATCCGACTCTTCGTCACCGGAGCGGGAGGAGACTGCCGAGTCCGCGGAGCTGGCCGGAGACGGGGAACGCCCGGCAGTGGGGGGAAACTCCGGAGAGTCAGAGCGTTGTATGCCCGGGCTGATGCGACGTGCGGTAGAGCGCGTAGGACGCCCCGAGCGCGCAGCGGGCCCAGAGGGGAGAGAGGGAGGCGGTTGTGGAGGCGAGGGCATGCGAGCCGTAACAGGACCCCCCCCCCCGAGGGGAGCCACCTGGCGACCGACCGGGGGCGTCAGGATGGGCCTGGTAGAAGTCCCGGAGGAGAGACGGGTCCATAATGAGCTGCCTGGAGATCCAGCTGCACTCCTCGGGGCCGTACCCCTCCCAATCCGCCAGGTATTGGAAACCCCGACCCCGGCGGCGCACCTTCAGCAGCCGCCGAACCGTCCACTGGGGATGCCCGTCGACCATTTGGGGAGGCGGAGGAGCCGGGGCCGAAGGCATGAGGGGACTCGAGGAGACAGGCTTGACCTTGGACACGTGGAACACAGGGTGTACCCGCATGGAAGCAGGGAGCTTAAGGCGTACCGCAGCTGGGTTCAGGACCCGGTCGATCTCGAAGGGACCAACGAAGCGCGGAGCCAGCTTCCTGGAGGGGACCTGGAGCGGAAGATCAGCGGTGGAGAGGTAGACACGTTGACCGGGCCGATACGCCGGAGCAGGAGTGCGGCGGCGGTTGGCCCCGCGGCAGGAGCGCTCGTTGGAGCGGAGCAGGGCCCTGCGGACCTCCCTCCAGACACGGCGACAGCGGCTGAGGTGGGCCTGGACGGAGGGGACGGAGGCCTCCGACTCCTGGAGAGAGAACAGCGGGGGCTGGTACCCGAGGGATGACTCGAACGGAGACCTGCCAGTGGCAGCGCTGGTCAGGGCATTGAGGGAGTATTCGACCCAGGGTAGGTCCTTGCTCCAGGAGGTGGGGTGGAGAGCCGACACACATCGGAGAGCGGACTCCAGGCTCTGGTTGGCCCGTTCGGCCTGGCCGTTGGTCTGCGGGTGGTAGCCAGAGGAGAGGCTGATGGTGGCGCCGATCTCCTTGCAGAAGGCCCTCCAGACCTGGGAGGTGAATTGAGGCCCACGGTCCGAGACAATGTCTCCGGGGAGACCGTGGAGCCGGTAGACATGCTGGACGAGGAGCTCAGCTGTCTCCGCAGAGGACGGGAGCTTGGGGAGCGCCACCAGATGGACCGCCTTGGAGAACCGGTCCACCACGGTGAGGATGACCGTGTTGCCCCTGGAGGGGGGAAGACCGGTGATGAAGTCCAGGGCGATGTGGGACCAGGGACGGCTGGGGACCGGAAGAGGACGCAGGAGGCCAGCCGGGGGCTGGTGGGACGCCTTGCTGCGGGAGCAGACGGGACAGGCGACCACAAACTCCCGGACGTCGGACCTCATGGAGGGCCACCAGAACCGTCGGCTAAGGAAGGAGAGGGTGCGGTGAACCCCGGGATGGCACGCAAACCGGCTGGCATGGCCCCACTGGAGCACCCGGGACAGGACCGAGTCAGGCACGAAGAGCCGGCGAGGAGGAACGTTGGCCGGACTGGGTTGGGCGCGTTGGGCCTGCCTCACCACTGCCTCGATGTTCATGGTGACCACCCCTATGACACGTGAGACCGGCAGGATGGTCTCAGGCTCCGCGGGGGGCGCCTCGGGCGCGTGGAGGCGGGACAGCGCGTCGGCCTTGGCGTTGCGGGAGCCGGGCCGGAAGGTGAGGGTAAAGTCAAACCTCCCGAGGAACTGGGACCACCGCGCCTGGCGGGAGTTGAGGCGCTTGGCCGCCCGGATGAAGGTCAGGTTCTTATGGTCTGACCAGACGAGGGTGGTGTGTTCGGCGCCCTCAAGCCAGTGGCGCCACTCCTCCAAGGCCCCCACCACCGCCAACAACTCCCTGTTCCCGATGTCGTAATTCACCTCAGCTGGGGTGAATCGGCGGGAGAGGAAGGCACAGGGGTGCAACTTCTGGTCCTCCACTGACCGCTGGGACAGAACAGCACCGATGCCTGTGTCTGATGCGTCCACCTCGACCACGAACTGCCTGGAGGGGTCAGGATGGAGAAGGACCGGGGCGGTGGTGAAGCACTCCTTGAGCGCGGAGAAGGCAGCGCTGGCAGCCGGTGTCCAGACGAATGGACGCAGGGATGAGGTGAGGTGGGTGAGGGGAGCTGCTACCCGGCTGTAGTCCCGTATGAAACGGCGATAAAAGTTAGCGAAGCCAAGGAAGCTCTGAAGTTGCCTCCGGGTCGTGGGTGGAGGCCATTCGACCACAGTCTTGATCTTGCGGGGGTCGGGTCGTGTCAGGCCTCCCTCCACAATGAGCCCCAGGAACTCCACTGACGAGGAGTGAAAAGTGCACTTCTCCGCCTTGATATACAGGCGGTTCTCCCGGAGACGCTGGATGACCATGCGGACATGCTGGACGTGCTCCTCAGCGCTCCTGGAGAATACCAGGATGTCGTCCAGGTAAAGGACCACAAAGACGTCCAGCATGTCCCTGAGCACGTCGTTCATCAGCGCCTGGAAGACGGCGGGGGCGTTGGTGAGGCCGAAGGGCATGACGAGGTACTCGTAGTGGCCACGGGAGGTCTTGAAGGCGGTCTTCCATTCGTCCCCCTCACGGATACGCACCAGGTGATAAGCGTTCCTGAGATCCAACTTGGTGAAGATGGTGGCACCGATGAGGGGTTCGAAGTTGGAGCTCATGAGGGGGAGTGGATACTTATTCTTCACCGTGATGTTGTTGAGCAGCCGGTAGTCGATGCACGGCCTCAGGTCTCCTCCCTTCTTCTTTACAAAGAAGAACCCCGCTGCCACCTGGGATCGAGATGGTCGGATGAGACCCTCGGCCAAGCACTCGGAGATGTAGGTGTCCATGGCCGCTTTCTCCGGGAGGGAGAGGTTGTAGAGACGACTGGCTGGAAGAGGGACGCCAGGGTGGAGCTCGATGGCGCAGTCGTAGGGTCGATGAGGGGGGAGTGTGCGGGCGCGCTCCTTACTGAAGGCCTCCCCAAGGTCGTGGTACATCGAAGGGACCGTGGAGAGGTCCGGAGGAGTGGGACGGGGTCGGTCAACCCGAGTGGAGGTCTGAGCAGCTCGGAGGCAGCGGGCGTGGCAGGCGGTGCTCCAGCTGAGGATGTGCCCCGAGCTCCAGCAGACATGAGGGGTATGGAGTTCCAGCCAGGGCCTTCCTAGGATGAACGGAGCGTCGGGAGAGTGGATGACGAAGGGGCGGATGTTCTCCACGTGGTTTCCCGAGGCTGTGAGGGTGAGGGGCAGGGTCCGGTGAGTAATGGGACCCATGGGATGGCAATCCAGAGCGAAGGCCGAGAGGGGCCTCTCCAGAGGGGAGATAGGGAGCGCCGCTTTGTGGGCGAACTGGACGTCCACGAAGCTCTCGTCCGCACCGGAGTCGATGAGAGCAGGGACGGAGAGCGTGTGCCCCTGCCAGGCGAGGGTGACAGTGAACCTGGCGGCACGGGTCCGGGATTGGGGATGGATGAGCCGGCTTACTCGGTACCCCCTGGCGAGTGAGCCTACTCTTTTTGCCGTCCTGGGAGGTGCAGAGGAACAGGAGTCGACGGCGTGCGCTGGGCTAGCGCAGTATATGCACAGTCCGTTCTGTTCCCGGTGCTCACGCTCTGCAGGGGTCAGTCGGGTCCAACCCAGTTGCATGGGTTCCTCTCCAGCGGTGTTTGGGGGGGCGAGGGAGGCCGGGGCAGACCGAGAGAGACCGGCAGAGGGAGGCGGAGACGGTCTGGGTGCGCTGTGGTGTTGGTGCGCCCGCTCGCGCCTGCGTTCCCGGTGGCGCTCGTCTATGGCTATGGAGAGGGAGACGAGTTGGTTCAGGGTCGCTGGTCTGTCTCCTCCAGTCAGGCTGTCCTTCATGGCGTCCCCCAGGCCCCGTCGGAAGGTGCTGTACAGGGCAGACTCGTTCCAGGAGCAACGGGCAGCGAGGATGCGGAACTCCGTGGCGTAGTCCGCTACTGAGCTGGAACCCTGGGTGAGGGCGGAGAGAGCAGCGTCCGCGTCCTGTCCGTGGACGTCGTGGTCGAACACAGTCCTGAATTCTGCCACGAAGGCTGTGTAGTCCTGCATGTAGGCAGCTGCGCCTTCGCGACCCGCCATGACCCAGCGGCGAGCCCGTCCCGTGGTTAGGTTAGCGATGTAGGCTATGCGAGCTGACGCAGTGGAGTACATGCTTGGCTGGAGATCAAACACGTACTCACACTGCATGAGGAACTCCCGGCAGAGGGTGAATGTCCCGTCGTAGGGGGCCGGGGAGGCGAGATGGGGCTCCCGGTTTGGTGGAGCGGTGGGGTTCAGGAACGGAGCCAGGCGGGCACTGAGCGCGGTGACCTGGTCGGACAGGGTGCTGACCAGAGTAGCGAGTCCCCTCAGTCGCTCGTCCTGGGCTTGCTGTTGGCCGGATACCTGCGGCAGTTGCTCAGCTTGGGTCTGTTGGAGGGCTTGGAGTGGTCCGGGAGGTGCAGGTCTCTCCTCCATGTTGGCTGGGTCAAAACTGGCCAGATCTTACTGTTAGAGTTCGGTTTTAGGACCCAGGCGCAACAGGAAAGGAGGAGGCAAGGAACGGTAAAGCCCGGAGGGGCGATTTAATAAGATCACAAAGGGGGATGTGGTAGTCGTACAGCCGATGGTCAGGCAGGAGCGTGGTAGTCGTACAGGCGATGGTCAGGCAGGAGCGGGGTTGTCGTACAGGCGATGGTCAGGCAGGAGCGGGGTTGTCGTACAGGCGATGGTCAGGCAGGAGCGGGGTTGTCGTACAGGCGATGGTCAGGCAGGAGCGTTGTCGTACAGGCGATGGTCAGGCAGGAGCGGGGTAATCGTACAGGCGTGGGTCAGGCAGGAACTGGAGAGATGAGGAGGGGAGGCAGGGTGAGTGAGAGTAATCACAAACGGGGAACGGGAAAAAACACTACAAAATACGGGTAAGGAGATTGTAGGCTAGGCTATACTTTACCACAAGAGTTTATGGTAAGATCTGGCGATGAGTGGAGTGTAGACCAGGTTCTTGTAGAGGTTGAAGGTGATTGCAGAACGAGGGACAGGTGTGGTGATGATAATTGGGAACCGGTGAGTAGGGCCGCGCCCGCGTCATCGTCGGAGACGAGCGCGCCGTTCTTGTCTTTGCGCACGGGCCGATGTGCTGGGCATGTCGGGATCCGACTCTTCGTCACCGGAGCGGGAGGAGACTGCCGAGTCCGCGGAGCTGGCCGGAGACGGGGAACGCCCGGCAGTGGGGGGAAACTCCGGAGAGTCAGAGCATTGTATGCCCGGGCTGATGCGACGTGCGGTAGAGCGCGTAGGACGCCCCGAGCGCGCAGCGGGCCCAGAGGGGAGAGAGGGAGGCGGTTGTGGAGGCGAGGGCATGCGAGCCGTAACAAGCAGAGGCTACACACTTCATATTTCACATTCAACAGTTCAACGACGACTGTAAAAACATTGATTGTAATGTTTCAATCATGGAAAATGTTGTTAAAACATGACTCTACAAAGACAATAGATTTTGTAAAATTAAAAATTAAAAAAATAAAAATTCTGTGTTCACACCTACAGGTGCTGACACAAATATTGGAATGTAATGGTATCTTGAGGATATCTAGACAAGCCCTAGTTAGTAGTTGTCATCCAACATACAAAGTAAAAATGGTCATGGTATTTTCACCATCCTTTAGAAACAAAAGACAGCAGTGAAGCAGAAAAGCTACCTAGCATAAAGTGGATGTAAAATGCCATGAGAAAGTCATCGTTTTCAAAAAGTAACTTGCACACAGACCAGAGCAATCATCTTGGAGCTTCCATGCCATGTCACTTTACATCTCCCCTTGCTTTTATGACGTCATAGTAGACGTTACGAGGCAGACACTTAAATAGTCAGTGATCAGATTCCACCTCATCAGAGTAGCTAGTGACTTCTGGATTTGACACACTAATTTAGAGAAAACAAGTAAGTCCATAATAGGGATAGAATTTAGAGTTGGAATTTTCTACAATTATTCTGTATTACTGTCTTTGACAAAAACACCTCCAATTGAAGACAGAATACAGAACATTTCTCTCAGAACTTTGTTTAACCAGGTTAGAAATTATTTCCAGGTTGAGAGCGATACTGGTTGATTACAGGACTAGCAGTGATGTGTCTGGGTAATATGAGTTCTTGGGTGAACCTCCTCTTCATTAGTGATTTAATAATAATAATAACAATAATGATAATAATAATTTTATATTGTTTTGCTTGCTGTTTTGTAAAGTGTTATCTAGCTACAGTAGGCCTACTGTGCTGTGTGGTAAAATCCTGTATATCCAAATATAGGCTGTAGTATTGCTGTAATATAAAGTGGTATATTAACCTATTGAAGGAGCATGGTACTGTATTGCCCTGCTATTCATGCAGTAGCCAGTGCACTGTGGCATCTTGTAAAACTGAAGTTACTGTATGTGTAGGAGTACTGTACCATGATAGGAGTAGCCTGTGCACTGTGCATCTTGTAGCCTACCTTTTAGCCATATTATCATCCTACTGCTCAAATGTAGCATGCTCAATCAAGTTAGTAGTCAAGTGGAAATGAAATAAGACCTATTAGGGGACTGGAGAGGGCATGAGGTGTATGCTGTGACAGAAATCATCAGCACTAGCCTACTATCTAGCCAACTATCTAGCCTACTATTTTCCCTGTAGCGTACCAGATAGCTACAGACACTCAAAACTGACCAGCAGACTGGTAGCTTTGACCAGCAGCTTTGCTACCTTCTCATCCTGTTCCCTTTTCTCCTCTTTTCTTGCTGCTGCCTTTATGTTTGCAATACATGATGACTGTTCACTCTGCGTGCAGCTTGTTAGTCTCTTGATGCTCAGACGCTTTGCACCTAAACTACCTGTATACAGTAGCTAGGTATGGGCCCACTGTTCTGTGTTGTAAAGTGCTGTATGACTACAGTATGCTTGCTGTAATGTAAATTGGTACATAACCTATTAGGAGCAGTACTGTACTGTGATGTATTGTATTGCTCTGCTATTAATAGCAGTAGCCAGTTCACTGTGACATCCAGCCATAGGCGTAGTTTTAGGTATGGACGCTATGGACATGTCCATACCAAAGCCACGGAAACACGAATTGTCCCTACCAAAAATAATACAGAGTGAAAACTGTAGTTTTTAATTACCATTCACAACTTGCGAAAGCAAAACGGTTGGGAATTAAGACCAGGTTGCTGAGTTCAGCAAGCTATCCAATCAACAATGTACAGTAGCCTACTTCCCCCCCTCCCTCCCTCAACAATGTACAGTAGCCTACTTCCCCCCCTCCCTCCCTCAACAATGTACAGTAGCCTACTTCCCCCCTCCCTCCCTCAACAATGTACAGTAGCCTACTTCCCCCCCTCCCTCCCTCAACAATGTACAGTAGCCTACTTCCCCCCCTCCCTCCCTCAACAATGTACAGTAGCCTACTTCCCCCCTCCCTCCCTCAACAATGTACAGTAGCCTACTTCCCCCCCTCCCTCCCTCAACAATGTACAGTAGCCTACTTTCCCCCTCCCTCCCTCAACAATGTACAGTAGCCTACTTCCCCCCCTCCCTCCCTCAACAATGTACAGTAGCCTACTTTCCCCCTCCCTCCCTCAACAATGTACAGTAGCCTACTTTCCCCCTCCCTCCCTCAACAATGTACAGTAGCCTACTTTCCCCCTCCCTCCCTCAACAATGTACAGTAGCCTACTTCCCCCCTCCCTCCCTCAACAATATACAGTAGCCTACTTCCCCCCTCCCTCCCTCAACAATGTACAGTAGCCTACTTCCCCCCTCCCTCCCTCAACAATGTACAGTAGCCTACTTCCCCCCTCCCTCCCTCAACAATGTACAGTAGCCTACTTTCCCCCCCCTCCCTCAACAATGTACAGTAGCCTACTTTCCCCTCCCTCCCTCAACAATGTACAGTAGCCTACTTTCCCCCCCCTCCCTCAACAATATACAGTAGCCTACTTCCCCCCTCCCTCCCTCAACAATGTACAGTAGCCTACTTCCCCCCTCCCTCCCTCAACAATGTACAGTAGCCTACTTCCCCCCTCCCTCCCTCAACAATGTACAGTAGCCTACTTTCCCCCCCCTCCCTCAACAATGTACAGTAGCCTACTTTCCCCTCCCTCCCTCAACAATGTACAGTAGCCTACTTTCCCCCCCCTCCCTCAACAATGTACAGTAGCCTACTTCCCCCCCCCTCCCTCAACAATGTACAGTAGCCTACTTTCCCCCCCCTCCCTCAACAATGTACAGTAGCCTACTTCCCCCCCCCTCCCTCAACAATGTACAGTAGCCTACTTTCCCCCTCCCTCCCTCAACAATGTACAGTAGCCTACTTTCCCCCTCCCTCCCTCAACAATGTACAGTATCCTACTTTCCCCTCCCTCCCTCAACAATGTACAGTAGCCTACTTTCCCCCCCCTCCCTCAACAATGTACAGTAGCCTACTTCCCCCCCCCTCCCTCAACAATGTACAGTAGCCTACTTTCCCCCCCCCTCCCTCAACAATGTACAGTAGCCTACTTCCCCCCCCCTCCCTCAACAATGTACAGTAGCCTACTTTCCCCCCCCTCCCTCAACAATGTACAGTAGCCTACTTCCCCCCCCCTCCCTCAACAATGTACAGTAGCCTACTTTCCCCCCCCTCCCTCAACAATGTACAGTAGCCTACTTCCCCCCCCCTCCCTCAACAATGTACAGTAGCCTACTTTCACCCTCCCTCCCTCAACAATGTACAGTAGCCTACTTTCCCCCTCCCTCCCTCAACAATGTACAGTAGCCTACTTTCCCCCTCCCTCCCTCAACAATGTACAGTAGCCTACTTTCCCCCTCCCTCCCTCAACAATGTACAGTAGCCTACTTTCCCCCTCCCTCCCTCAACAATGTACAGTAGCCTACTTTCCCGCCCTCGTCTCTGTGACCCAGCGAGGCCTCGCGAGATCAGCAGCTCACAGCACATCGAGCATCGACTGTCGGCAACAGCGGGAATTTTGATTAAGCAGAAGTAAGATTGAAGTTATTGAACAATAGGGAATACAATATGTTGACCGACAATTATTTTTCTGTACAGAGTTGTATCAATGATAATAGTTTAGTTTGCGTCCTACTAAATGCCTGTAAACTGTAATGTGAGTGCTAGCTGGTGGTGCAGCTAGTCAGAGCTGTACGTATTAGCTATAACGTTAGGTCTCGTAAACGTTTGCTGAGGCAGAGATAAGGTGCTGTAATGTTGTCATAACAGTTGTCTTTAGCTAGTAATGAATCAGTTTTGGTATAACCGTTGCAAACTCCTAGGTTTGAGCAATGACTAGCTAGGTTCACTCGCCCACTGAATTGCATAACAGGCTAAACAAACGAGACTAGACGTCTGGTTTATGCAATTCAGTCCAAGTCCAGCGTAATTATGTTCATATTTCATATGCTACACAGAATAGGCTGTAGGCTACACGGAAAAGAGTGTTTCATGTCTGCAAGTAGTTTGATATTGTCAATCATTTCTCTTTTATGACCAGACAAAAATGGACATTGGAATTTTTTGGGTCAAAGCAGCAGAAAGGCAGGACCTGGAGAGGCAGGCAGGAGATGCATCAGGGTTACAGGTGAGATTATAGTCTGACTCAACAGATGTAGGTTTTGTGGATAAACCTTGTCATTCGTTGTCACATTGCCCAATCAGTGGCGACGGAAATTAATCTGATTCGGCCACCACCCAGATTCAATCCAGACTACGTGAAACAACAACAACCTATTGTGTCCCTACCAAAGCTCAAATCAAACCTACGCCCCTGCAACTTGCAACACTGAAACTATGTATAATCGTACTGTGCCATGCTAGGAGTAGCCAATGCACTGTGATATCTTATGATCACTGTACTACAGTGTATTGACTGCATGAATGTGACCCCGGTGTGACTGACTGGTTGTCCCTGTGCCCCCCTGACCCCCATAGCCTTTAGGAATGACAAAGCCCTGCGAGACTGTCTGGGTGGAGGAGCAGCTGCAGAACGTGGCCAGAGACATGCGCCGCCGGATGGCCATGATGAAGAGGGAGTTGAGGGAGGAAGACGAGCGGAGGAGGAGGCAGGAGAAGGAGATGAGGAGGAGCGAGACAGCCAGGATGGTAGAGGAATACCTGAAGGACAGAGAGACGCAGAGCCAGGAGAGGGAGAGGGACCTCGTCGGCTCACAGATGCCCATGATACATTGTTGAGGGAGGGAGGGGGAAAGTAGGCTACTGTACATTGTTGAGGGAGGGAGGGGGGAAGTAGGCTACTGTACATTGTTGAGGGAGGGAGGGGGAAAGTAGGCTACTGTACATTGTTGAGGGAGGGAGGGGGGAAGTAGGCTACTGTACATTGTTGAGGGAGGGAGGGGGGAAGTAGGCTACTGTACATTGTTGAGGGAGGGAGGGGGAAAGTAGGCTACTGTACATTGTTGAGGGAGGGAGGGGGAAGTAGGCTACTGTACATTGTTGAGGGAGGGAGGGGGAAGTAGGCTACTGTACATTGTTGAGGGAGGGAGGGGGAAAGTAGGCTACTGTACATTGTTGAGGGAGGGAGGGGGGAAGTAGGCTACTGTACATTGTTGAGGGAGGGAGGGGGAAAGTAGGCTACTGTACATTGTTGAGGGAGGGAGGGGGGAAGTAGGCTACTGTACATTGTTGAGGGAGGGAGGGGGGAAGTAGGCTACTGTACATTGTTGAGGGAGGGAGGGGGAAAGTAGGCTACTGTACATTGTTGAGGGAGGGAGGGGGAAGTAGGCTACTGTACATTGTTGAGGGAGGGAGGGGGAAGTAGGCTACTGTACATTGTTGAGGGAGGGAGGGGGAAAGTAGGCTACTGTACATTGTTGAGGGAGGGAGGGGGAAAGTAGGCTACTGTACATTGTTGAGGGAGGGAGGGGGAAAGTAGGCTACTGTACATTGTTGAGGGAGGGAGGGGGGAAGTAGGCTCCTGTACATTGTTGAGGGAGGGAGGGAGAAAGTAGGCTACTGTACATTGTTGAGGGAGGGAGGGGGGAAGTAGGCTACTGTACATTGTTGAGGGAGGGAGGGGGAAAGTAGGCTACTGTATATTGTTGAGGGAGGGAGGGGGGAAGTAGGCTACTGTACATTGTTGAGGGAGGGAGGGGGAAAGTAGGCTACTGTACATTGTTGAGGGAGGGAGGGGGGAAGTAGGCTACTGTACATTGTTGAGGGAGGGAGGGGGAAAGTAGGCTACTGTACATTGTTGAGGGAGGGAGGGGGGAAGTAGGCTACTGTACATTGTTGAGGGAGGGAGGGGGAAAGTAGGCTACTGTACATTGTTGAGGGAGGGAGGGGGAAAGTAGGCTACTGGCTCCTCCAAGTTCTCTCTGCGTCGGAGGCTCTTTCGCAAGAAGTGGGAGGGAGTCTATCAAGGGGCGGCCATTTCCACCTCCGACTCTCTGATGAAGAGGGCTCCTGACACAGCTCCATCTGACAAAGCCCAATCTGTCACAGCTCCATCTGTCAGTCCAACACTTTCCATGACCAGGACCAGTAGAGGAGACATCCCCGCTAGCTACTTATCCACCTCCATGGCATCTAGTGGGGTGGCGCTAAAGGGACAATCTGAGCCGGACACTCCACGATCACCCGAGCCCCACTGGAGACGAGATCTGGAGCTCTCTCTGCGTCGGAGGCTCATTTGTAAGGAGTGGGAAGAAGTCTGTGAAGGAGCGACCACTTCTACCTCGGACTCTCTGATGAAGAGGACACCTGATACAGCCCCGTCTGTCACAGGTCCATCGGACCCAGTCCTTTCTATCACAGCTCCATCTGTTAGACCACCATTCGCGATCACCACCCCCATGGTGTCTAGTGGGGTGCTGGTAAAGGGACAATCTGACGCGGACGTTTCACGATCACCCAAGCCCCACTGGAGGCCATGTCTGGATCTGACTCTCCGTCGGAGGCGCATCCGTGGGCTGTGGAGACGAGCCATCCTGATGGTCCGCATCATTGGGATGCTGCTGCCGGACAGGCTGAAGGAGGTGGCTCGCAGTGAAGAGTCCCGTCAGCACATGTCACCTGATTGTGTCCAAGACCCGCTTGTCAGAGCGAGTTGCCCCTTTGTTCAAGCGTTCAAAAGAAAGCTTGCAGTCTTTGAACGTGGGCTACCGGCTCTGAACCAGGAAAAATCCAAGGTCACATCCTGCTAACAGCCTGGCCGGAAACAAGACGTTCAAGACACAATACATAACAAATAACCCCACAATGACAGATAATTTCCCACGGCACACCTGACGATCTCTCACGGCACACTAGTGTGCCGCGGCACACTGGTTGAAAATCACTGATCTAGACCATCACCATCTACCCCATGGGCCTCAACATTTGGTTTGTTCAGTTTGGGGTTACTTGTTATGTCTTGTGCTTGTACTGATGTCATTCATGAATAAAGTCTCTGAACATTCTCTGCCTGTGTTTGGGTCCTATCTCCACTGTATCCCACGACTGTGCTCAGTGAGCTGCCTGGACTTCCTGTCACACACACATACACACAGACATACACCAGCCCGCTTCCGGCTTTAGGCCTGGGCCATAGCAAACACACACCAGTATTTGCCATGTCTCTCCTATGTCGTTTTTAGCTTCTCTTACTCTGAAAATGTAATTTATTGCTTTATAAATGTTCTTAGCTGGTAGACAAACATACTCCAGGAGCTTGCTCCATCAAAGCTTTATCTGTATAGCACATTTCATACCCAGAGACAACACAATGCGCTTTACAGAGAACAAGGGAGGTGGGCATACGACCCACCTCTACATATTCCATAGGGAAGCTAAAAAACAGTAATCACCCGGTGGCCAGATAAGTGAGCTGTAAAAATTCTTCCCTGAACCCTCTCAACGAGGCGATCGACTCCCCCAAATGGTTCTATGTTGCTCCATATCTGAATGTCTGTGTGTCATGTGACATTACTGTTAATGACGTACTGTATTTGTGAAACTGTATAAATGTACATAACCTTTAAAGTTGTCTCATGTTTCTTTCATGCGTTATGTTGCCCAGATATGGATAAAATAAGGTTAGCTCTCTCATACTTGGGCCTCAAAAGTGCAAACTGAGATAAATCTAATGCACCTCAAGTCAAATGTACAGTGTGTGTACTTGACCTAGGTTCTCAGTATGTGACTCACAATTCTCACCACTAGAGGGCGTCACACTCCAATTAATTCACCCATTCCCCCCTCTTTCTCATTCCTGTTGTGCTGCGCCCAGGAAGAGACGGGAGTGGATGGAAGTATACCAGCCGTGCATGTTTTGAGCATGGATTGAGAAAACTAGGCTTAAGGCACAAACTTCTATAGTTGATCAGATGGTTGGGAACAGGCCACAATTAAAGACTGTTTTCAAAGCAGTCAGCTTGTCACAGAGGTGCCAGGGGGTGTAGACTGAAGGAGGGCTGCCAGGTGGTGTAGACTGGTGAGGAGGGCTGTCAGGTGGTGTAGACTGGTGAGGAGGGCTGTCAGGTGGTGTAGACTGGTGAGGAGGGCTGCCAGGTGGTGTAGACTGGTGAGGGGGACTGTCAGGTGGTGTAGACTGGAGAGGAGGGCTGCCAGGTGGTGTAGGCTGAAGGAGGACTGCCAGGTGGTGTAGACTGGTGAGGAGGACTGCCAGGTGGTGTAGACTGGAGAGGAGGGCGTGGTTTGGCTACACCCTTCCATCCTGCCAGGCCAAACTGCCCTCTGTGGAGCTCTCGTCTTCAACTCAAAGCTCATTGAAGAGCCGGGGTTCCAACCAACACCCTCTCAGATAATACATCTCAGTCCTAATCTATAAACAACTATTGTATGGTATAGTGATGCATCTCATCAGGTGCTCTCTGGACAGTGTGTTGTGTTCTTCAGGTGTACTTCCTGTGCTCTCCTGCCGAGAGGGACTGCATCACTGCTACATCACACACCTGACCTCTGACCTTCTCATCCTGGGACTGCATCACTGCTTCATCACACACCTGACCTCTGACCTTCTCATCCTGGGACTGCATGGTGTACACATCGTCTTTTTGTTACTCGGTTAATCAATGTACATATAATACTCCATCTGCCTTGCCTTTTTTTCTATACATGAGCACAATAAAAAAAATAATATTACAAATAAAGTATATCCACAACATTGGTCTGTGGTGTTTATCCTCAAGCACTCATTCAATCACAGACAGACAGGAGCCGGCGTTAAAGAAAAGAAGCACTTAAGAATGTTTATTTTTTCAACAACTGGCCAAGATACTCAGTAGAACAACATTAGAATACAGCCATTTGTAACAGGACGGAAATACTTGGATTACAGTGTAACAAACGTACAAACAAGCGTTTGGAAAAATCTCTACCGGCTATTTTTGTCAGATGACACAAACTGGCGAGTCTCTCGGCATCATTTGGTCACTAGAAAAGCAGCTGTCTGCACTCGAGGTCCTCGGGATCAACTGCTTGTGCAGCCAAAGCCTTGATTATTACCACAGGCTGCCGGCCTGTCGCTTCACTCAACAGCCATTCTGGGGAGCAGGAAGGGGATTCTCTCAGTGTAACGACACCCTGGCCCGTCTCAGTAGACACATGGCCGGGCCCTTCTTAGAAACGGACTCCCGGAAGGCCGAAATAAATGCATTTTTATTTGCATAATACAACTAGGTTCACTTCTTTATGTGGCCATCAGAAGCTGTTATGACAACGTCATAGTGAAGCTAGCATGCTAGGCTATACAATACAAAAATAAATGATTGAAGGTAAAATGCACAAAGCCAGCCAATTTACTGACCCCTGTGGAATGGATTCATAGAAACACGATGCCCTTCTGGTACGAACATGGAACACAGTCCTGAGACTATTCTGGTTCACACCAGCTGACCATGCAAATCACACTCAACTACTTAACAATAAACATCCCTTGTGGGTCCACATTCCTGTGTGAAGCAGCATTAAAAGCAGCAGGAGAAGAAGAATCGCGGGCGGGGGACCTCCATTCAAGTTTGCATTAAACGTTGCCAGTGGCTGCACTGGTTGGCCCTCCTCCACACCCCTCAGCAGATGGGCTGGCTGTAGTGGACCGGCACCCCTCGCTCGCTCCTCTTTATCTCCTTCATGAGGACGGCGGCGCACGCCGACGCTGTGACCTGCGGGAGGGGGAGGGGGAGGAGGGGGGGCAAGGTCGGGGGGTTAAGCAGAGTGGGAGGGGACCAGGAGGTGCGGGAACTTTGACCCTGAACACTTTCAGGACTAGGAGGAGACAGAGAGAGGGTTAAGTAATGGAGATTCTCTGGTGTGAAGGTCATGGTGTGAAGGTCATTGTGTGAAGGTCATGGTGTGAAGGTCATGGTGTGAAGGTCATGGTGTGAAGGTCATGGTGTGAAGGTCATGGTGTGAAGGTCATGGTGTGAAGGTCATGGTGTGAAGGTCATGGTGGTGCAGGAGAGTGTGAGTAGTTGCTCAGTCTACTACAGTCTGAAACCCTCACCCAAGCCCTAACCCTATAACCCTAACCCTCACCCTATAACCCTAACCCTAACCCTATAACCCTAACCCTAACCCTAAAACCCTAACCCTAACCCTATAACCCTAACCCTCACCCTAACCCTAGCCTACTACAGTCTGAAACCCTCACCCAAGCCAAGGACAGAATGAAAACATTATCCAGTCACTAAACAGTGAAAAGAAGCCAGAGGATTGAGCTGAACACAGAGGATTGAGCTGAACACAGAGGATTGAGCTGATCACAGAGGATTGAGCTGAACACAGAGGATTGAGCTGAACACAGAGGATTGAGCTGAACACAGAGGATTGAGCTGAACACAGAGGATTGAGCTGAACACAGAGGATTGAGCTGAACACAGAGGATTGAGCTGAACACAGAGGCAAACAAAGCCGGTAGTGTGCGATATGGGAAATCAGACCTGGGTATTGTCTTATTTACAAATACTACTGAAATGCCCCTAGACTAATGAAACTACCCCTAGACTAATGAAACTGCCCCTAGACTAATGAAACTGCCCCTAGACTAATGAAACTGCCCCCAGGTCTGCAGACAGAGGGGTTAGATGCAAGCGGAGGCAGTGGTCATGGAGACGGTCAGAGGGGTGAAGACCACGGGGTCCTGGTAAGGGTCGGGCTGGGGGGGGGAGAAGGGGGCGGGGGGGGAGAAGGGGGTGGCGGGGGGGGAGAAGGGGGTGGCGGGGGGGGAGAGGAGCACGTAGGTGGAGGAGGAGGAGGAGGAGGAGTGGGAGTGCCAGATCTCCTTCCTGAGGATTGAGCTCAAGACGATGGCTGCGACCTGGGGGGGAGGGAGAGAGACGGAGGGTCATGGAGGAGGAGAGGAGGGATGGGGGGAGGAGGGAGAGAGACAGAGGGTCATGGAGGAGGAGAGGAGGGATGGGAGGAGGGAGAGAGACGGAGGGTCATGGAGGAGGAGAGGAGGGGTGGGGGGGGGGGAGAGAGACGGAGGGTCATGGAGGAGGAGAGGAGGGGTGGGGGGGAGGGAGAGAGACGGAGGGTCATGGAGGAGGAGAGGAGGGATGGGGGGGAGGGAGAGAGACGGAGGGTCATGGAGGAGGAGAGGAGGGATGGGGGGGAGGGAGAGAGACGGAGGGTCATGGAGGAGGAGAGGAGGGATGGGGGGAGGAGGGAGAGAGACGGAGGGTCATGGAGGAGGAGAGGAGGGGTGGGGGGGGGAGGGAGAGAGACGGAGGGTCATGGAGGAGGACAGGAGGGGTGGGGGGAGGAGGAAGAGGAGGAGGTGACAGACAGAGAGAGCAAGGGGGAGGAGGAGGAAGAGGAGGTGACAGACAGAGAGAGCAAGGAGAGATTGATTGATGGAGAGAGGACAAACGGATAGGAGATAGAGGTGATGGACAGAGAGAGCGAGAGGAGAGAGATGGAGGGAGGGAGAACAGAACGGAGGAGGAGGAGACGGACAGAAAGAGCAAGGAGAGAGAGAGATATGGAGGGAGAGAGAGATGGAGAGAGAGAGAGATGGAGAGAGAGAGAGATGGAGGGGGAAAGAGGCAAGGAGGGAGACAGAAAGGGAGCGAGGGAAGAAAGTCATTAGATGAGGAGGTGAGATGTAAGCGACACACAGGTAGGTAGGGGTCACAGGTCATCACACACAGGTAGGTAGGGGTCATCACACACAGGTAGGTAGGGGTCACAGGTCATCACACAAAGGTAGGTAGGGGTCATCACACACAGGTAGGTCGGGGTCACAGGTCAGCACACACAGGTAGGTAGGGGTCAGCACACACAGGTAGGTAGGGGTCACAGGTCATCACACACAGGTAGGTAGGGGTCAGCACACAGCAGAGGAGAGGAGAAGGGGGAACAAAGAGATGTTAACAATCTTGAGGTTTGGAGTTGATGTCTCTCGTCCGGGCGTCTGTAGCTCAGGAGGTAGAGCGGGTGATCGTAGGGTCGGCGGTTCGAATCCCGGCTCCTCCTGACCACATGTCGAAGTGCCCTTTTGAACCCCAAATTGCTCCCAGTGAGCAGGCTGGCACCTTGCATCTTGCAGCTGCCGCCATTGATGTGTGTGTGAGTGGGTGAATGAGAGGCCTTCGCTGTAAAGCGCTTTGGGTAAACGTGCTCTATAAGTGCCGTCCATTTAGCATTTCCATCTGCTCTGCTCCTCACTGGTTCTTTACACCATTTACCGTTATTTAACCACCTGGTGCCTTCCAAACTGACTTTCCCTCTCTTTCTCTCTCTCCCTCTCTCTCTCTCCCTCTATCTCTCTCTCTCCCTCCCTCTATCTCTCTCTCTCTCCCTCTATCTCTCTCTCTCCATCTCTCTCTCCCTCTCTCTATCTCTCTCTCTCCCTCTCTCCTCCATCTGCTCCATAGTGAACAGGTCAGTAGTTCATAGTGAACAGGTCAGTAGTTCTCAGAGCTGTGTGTTGTACCGTGGCTCTAACAGACAGTGTGGAGTGGTTTATAGTGTGCAGTACGGTGCTGGGTGTTCGGTTGCCACCAGGGGGCAGTAAAGTACAGCAGTGTCACCGGTGGAATGGGTCCTCTGTGATTGACCCAAGGAAGCTAGGAGCCGTGGGCAGGCTCAAGGAAGCTAGGAGCCGTGGGCGGGCTCAAGGAAGCTAGGAGCAGTGGGCAGGCTCAAGGAGCTAGGAGCTAGGAGCAGTGGGCAGGCTCAAGGAAGCTAGGAGCCGTGGGCAGGCTCAAGGAAGCTAGGAGCAGTGGGCAGGCTCAAGGAAGCTAGGAGCCGTGGGCACGCTCAAGGAAGCTAGGAGCAGTGGGCAGGCTCAAGGAAGCTAGGAGCAGTGGGCAGGCTCAAGGAAGCTAGGAGCAGTGGGCGGGCTCAAGGAAGCTAGGAGCCGTGGGCAGGCTCAAGGAAGCTAGGAGAAGTGGGCACGCTCAAGGACACTCCGACATGCTGCTGGGAGCTGCCATCGAACCGGGAACCTTCCACTCAGCAGACGGCTGCTCTACCTCCTGAGCTACTGTGTGTTTGTGTGTGCGCGTGTGTGTGTGTGTGTTCTATTGTGCTACTACACTAGTATAGTGCGTAGTGTATAGTATGGAAGTGCGTAGTGTATAGTATGGAAGTGGGCCCACCAGCAGGGCAGCCGTGCCCAGGAACAGACCCATCACCAGGGGGGCTTTCTCCTGGAACAGGTTCATGATGACCGTGGGACAGGCCTAGAGGAGAGGAGAGGAGGAGAGAGGAGAGGAGAGGAGAGGAGAGGAGAGGAGAGGAGAGGAGAGGAGAGGAGAGGAGAGGAGAGGAGAGGAGAGGAGAGGAGAGGAGAGGAGAGGAGAGGAGAGGAGAGGAGAGGAGAGGAGAGGAGGTTAAAGTATTAGGACAGTTATTCTGTAATCTTCCATGTTGAATTTTAATTGATATAATAATAATTAAGGTGCAGTCTGTTTACTCTGAGAGTTAGAATTGAGTTTTTTCATCTATATCTGGTGAACCATTTAGAGAAATAGATATTTAATCACAACTGAAGGCATCTTTGGTCATCGATTTTGTTGTCTTATGTGGTATAGAGAAGACAGACCTACTGTAGTTAAGTGTGACTAATACAGCTACAGTCATTCTGAGTATAAATCCTTGAGAGTAGTTGGCTGACAGTTCATATTATTATACTCACAGGTACAGTGAAGAGAGTTTATATTATTATACTCACAGGTATAGTGAAGAGAGTTTATATTATTATACTCACAGGTATAGTGAAGTGAGTTTATATTATTATACTCACAGGTATAGTGAAGTGAGTTTATATTATTATACTCACAGGTATAGTGAAGAGAGGTCATATTATTATATTATTATACTCACAGGTATAGTGAAGTGAGGTCATATTATTATATTATTATACTCACAGGTATAGTGAAGTGAGGTCATATTATTATATTATTATACTCACAGGTATAGTGAGGTCATATTAGTATACTCACAGGTATAGTGAGGTCATATTAGTATACTCACAGGTATAGTGAGGTCATATTAGTATACTCACAGGTATAGTGAGGTCATATTAGTATACTCACAGGCATGGTGAAGGTCTCCAGAAAGCTATGGTTAGGACACGTCTTTTTCACTAGGATGTCCAACGCACCCACCAGTCCACAGCACCGCAGCTATAACACAAGAGACAGAGAGAGAGACAGAGAGATAAAGAGAGAGATAGACAGAGAGAGAGAGAAAGAGAGATAGAAAGAGAGAGAGAAAGAGAGAGAGAGAAAGAGAGAGAAAAAGAGAGAGAGAGTGAGTGAGTGAGTGAGTGAGTGAGTGAGTGCGTGCGAGTGTGTGTGTGTGTGAGTGAGTGCGTGCGTGCGTGAGAGTGCGTGCGTGAGTGCGTGCGGGTGCGTGCGTGCGAGTGCGTGTGAGTGCGTGCGTGCGTGGGTGTGTGTGCGTGTGCGAGTGTGTGTGTGCGTGCGTGCGATCGAGCGAGTGCGTGAGTGAGTGAGTGCGTGCGTGAGTGAGTGAGTGCGTTCACCGTATTGTGGAAGATGGTCAGTGTGACGGCCATCGCCGGGTCTCCTTTGTCCACATAGTGAGCGTAGACCGACGCGTAGAACATGGCCAGACGCCCGCTGACCTGCACGGAGGAACACACAGTCCAGTTAAACACACAGTCCAGTTAAACACACAGTCCAGTTAAACACACAACAAGTGTCCTTCACAGTCACATCAGCCGTTTGTGTGTACCTTGTCAAATTTGTAAAGTATGGCGCAAATGAATTCTTTAATCATCATCATCATCATCATCATCATCTTCATCCGCTTATCCAGGGTCGGGTCGCGGAGGCAGCAGCTCCAGCAGGGGGCCCCAGACATCCCTTTCCCTAGCAGCATACAACCAGCTCTGCCTGGGGAATCTTTAGCCGCTCACAGGCCAGTGCGGAGATGTAGTCCCGCCACCTAGTCCTGGGTCTACCCCGCGGCCTCCTCCCACCTGGTCCTGGGTCTACCCCGCGGCCTCCTCCCACCTGGTCCTGGGTCTACCCCGCGGCCTCCTCCCACCTGGTCCTGGGTCTACCCCGCGGCCTCCTCCCACCTGGTCCTGGGTCTACCCCGCGGCCTCCTCCCAGCCGGACACGCCTGGAACACCTCCCTAGGGAGGCGCCCAGGAGGCATCCTCACTAGATGCCCGAACCACCTCAACTGGCTCCTTTCGACGCAAAGGAGCAGCGGCTCTACTCCGAGTCTCTCCCGGATGACTGAACTTCTCACCCGATCTCTCAGGGAGACCCCAGCCACCCTCCGGAGAAAACTCATTTCGGCCGCTTGTATCCGTGATCTCGTTCTTTCGGTCATGACCC
>NC_140258.1:2303895-2413895 GCF_949987555.1 Borostomias antarcticus
GTCAAATCCCACACCCCCTTCCAGAGGGCTACACATACGGGTAGGAGGTCACTGGGGTCAAATCCCACACCCCCTTCCAGAGGGCTACACATACGGGTAGGAAGTCACTGGGGTCAAATCCCACACCCCCTTCCAGAGGGCTACACATACGGGTAGGAAGTCACTGGGGTCAAATCCCACACCCCCTTCCAGAGGGCTACACATACGGGTAGGAAGTCACTGGGGTCAAATCCCACACCCCCTTCCAGAGGGCTACACATACGGTAGACACTAAGTCGTTCTCTGTTTGTTATGTTATGTTATTTTTATTTATAATGCGCCCCCCAACCAACTGTTACATCAGCCCGGGGCGCAGCCCGGGTACAAAAAGAGACAAACAAAAACAAAGGACTGCAGAGACACAAAATGAAACTACATTTAAGACACAAGACAAGGACATAAATTATAGATCGTCTGCGACAAAGAGGTGAGTTTTAAGCTGTGCTCTAAAAGAGTCCAGGGTGGTGGCGGACTTGATGTTCAGAGGAAGCTCTGTTTGTCCCTGTCCCCAGTGAGCAGGTACATCAACTAAGTGGTTCTCTGTTTGTCCCTGTCCCCAGTGAGCAGGTACATTAACGCGTTTGCGTTCACCCAGCTGTGTGGGGTTCTCTGCGCCCCCTGGAACGGCCTCATCATGGACAGACTGAAGGGCAAGCCCCGCCTCCCAGGTAGGCACACACACACACACACACACACACACACACACACACACACACACACACACACACACAGAGAAACACATTACAATCATTTAGCTGACGCTTGTGTAGCAGACTGTGTCTCTGGGTGTTTCTCTCAAAGCTTATCTCGTGTGTGTGTGTGTGTGTGTGCAGGCGAGAGCGAGCGGGAGGCGGACCTGCGTGCGTCGGTGCTGTCTCTGTTCCTGACGGCGCTGCAGTGCGTCCTGTTCTCCGTGTGCGCCTCCACCCCCGTGCTTCCCCTCCAGTACCTCACCTTCGTCCTGCAGGTCCTCAACCGCTCCTTCCTCTACGGGGGCAACGCCGCCTTCATCAGCATCGCGTGAGTCCCACACACACACACACACACACATCATCTCACACACACACACACACACACACACAAACATCATCTCACACACACACACAGAAACATCATCTCACACACACACACACACACACACACACACACAAACATCATCTCAGACACACACACACACACACACAGAAACATCATCTCAGACACACACAAACACACACACACAGAAACATCATCTCAGACACACACACACACACAGAAACATCATCTCACACACACACACACACACACGCACACACACACACACACACACACACACACACACACACACACACACACACACACACATATAATCTCAGATATACACATATAATCTCAAGACACACTGAATTTTTTTTTCACAGGAAACAGACAGCCTAATTCTCAAATGTATACACTAGTTTTAATCATGATCTGGAAATACTACTGATGAATCTCGTTGTCTTTTATTATTGTCCTTATTTCAGCTCTGCGTTGTCTTTTTTGTTTCCAATAAAAGACGGCCCCAATCTCACACAATACCACACAGTCCATTGTGAATCTCTCCAACACGGGACTTGAGCCTCAGCAAAAGCAGTTTATTCCAGAAGGTTTTACATACAAAAGACGATGGCATGCCTAATGTACAGTTGACCTCTCTGTATGCTGTCTGAACCCAAATCAAAGCATTGGTCTCGTTGCAACGTTCTTATGTGGTTTGAGTGTTCCCCCTCCCTCGTCTCTTCTCCGATAAGACCGTCTCTCTGGTCTCTTCTGTGGCCTTGTTTTGTCACGTTAACCTACGCTGCCTCGGCGCCCAGGCCTTTATCTCTAACCACAACAATGGTGTTTGGCACAGAGTTTACCAGCCATGGAATGTCTTTATCTCATAAGTCTATGGAAGAGGGACACTTCTTACCGAAAACTCAAGCCGACAGCCCTACTCAGAGGTCAATCATCATAATAAGGAAATAGCTAACAGGATCATATTAAAAGGCATTTCTCTGAAAATCAACAATATTCAACAATCCCTCCTAAGATTATACGTGAACACGCAGAATCATAATGATCAAGAGAA
Organism: Borostomias antarcticus; assembly: GCF_949987555.1. Classification (NCBI taxonomy): domain Eukaryota; kingdom Metazoa; phylum Chordata; class Actinopteri; order Stomiiformes; family Stomiidae; genus Borostomias; species Borostomias antarcticus. Next base: position 2,306,027 of record NC_140258.1, read on the forward strand.
ATGTTGACATCCAAAACCTAAACCTGAACAGCCATTATGCAGAAAGAAAAAGAATAACTGAACAGAAAAGCGTGCTTAAGATAAACAGATGAACAGTTACATAATATCCCAATCATTGCTTCCCCCAGCAAGATTACAATTTCAAAGGAAAACAAAATAACTAACAAAATAACTATCTATTAGGTTACTTCATGTATGAACCTAACATCCATACAGGTACACCCTATATAAAATAGCTTCACGTGTCCCTTAGACCATTCCTACAGAAAACCTGCGGGCACTGGATCTCATCTCCAGTCTACTGACGTACGAATGTGACCTCCCTCCGGAAAACATGCCCTGCTAAGGATACAGCAAGATCTGTAAACGCGTGTCGCTAGCTGCAGTAAGAAAGATATGAGCGGATTGCCCTGCAACCAACCAAACAGATCTGTGAAATGAGACACCTCGCCTATGTGTAGCGAATTAGTCATGGCTCTGATCTGTTCAATCTGATTCTGCAACAGGAGTTGATTATCCGCAATGGTGAAACAGCATGTCCGCCTTAATTTCTTACACTTCCTTCCGCATGCTAGACATCTCCTCATTAATCAAACCCTAAGCATCAGTTGTTCTGTTGGACAACGTCCCAAATGCCACTGCAAGTTTCTCAATGTCCGTCACTAATAATTCGACCCCCATGCTATGCGCGAAAAAGAAAAGCAAACTATCTTTCTAGACCCCATGTGAGTGAGTATGCCGTCCACAACCCCCGCCCTAGTCTCTCTCCTAGTACGGTGGATTTCAGAATGTTGAATCGGTCTTTCTCCCACTATCCCTTTAACCTCCTACCGCTGAGTCCTGCAATCCTGATGGGTAACCACCCCTGGCAAGGTAACCCCAAACAAACAGGAACCTGTCCAGTTCCTTGGTAGGACCGTCTAGGCCGTTTCCCCCAAACCCAGTACACCCCCCTAGGGTGCAAGTTCCATCTACCACATTTCGGAGCAGTACAAAGCCTAGTATGCAGACACTGGCTGTGCCCCACATTCCCTGCTCCTCTCTCTCTCTGTAGACAAAACAACCCTGGGTTTTCTGCGGAAGAGAAACTGGTGAACTGATCTGAGCCCACTTTTGCGGTCCTAACCCCACGTTCTCTGTAGGTCCCTCCAGAGTGGAATCTAACCATCAATCTGAACAATCCCTCTTTCTAATTCAGCGTCTGCTACTTCCCTGGAACAGTTGATGTATCGTAGCATTAAAGTAGAGTTAAAGGGGTGTGCCATTTGAGGCACTCCGCTCGCTTGGGAGTCTGGGATCTGCATACACACAAAACATGGTGACACATTCTTCACTGACGTAGCTACCTCATAAGCCCAATTTCAAAGCAAGGTTTTCCACTGCTGACGGTGTTGGTCTAACCATGGAAAACCACAGGATGATAAGACACAAACCCTTCATGATAGCAACTTGAAACCTAGTCTGTTAGTTCGAAATCGAAGTGTCTTCTCCCCGAGAGATGATCTTTAATTGCTGTGTGTATCTCTGCTGTGAAAGGAAAATTACTCCAGATCCGAGTGTCCCCGACCCAGAAATAAATGACCTTTTTAACAAAATACACGTCCCAATACCCCTGTCTCCGTTTTAATGAGTATATCTCAAGTGCAACCTGGAGTTTTTATTCACAGTATGACAATAACCTACACCCTCCACGTCCTGTCCCTGACCAGCAAGCTGTGAATGGAAGATGTGGTTATTGTGTGGTGTGAAAGTTCAAATGTCCCGTCTTGGTCTGTTGACGTCTCCACCCGGAGTAGTGTAGTCCTCCCTGCTGAACTCCAGCACACGTTGATCACCCGTGTCCCAAGTCAACCCGGAAGTCCTTCTCTCCAACTCCACCTGTTAGCACAGAAAAACACAAGAAAACTGCGACAGTATCATGCATTCCACGACTCTGATTGTGATAGCATATCTCTCACTCTCTCTCTCACTCAGACCAGACCTAGAGGTTATGGTTTCACAAAATCCTTATTGTTTCATTATCCTATTTCTAGAAGAGCCCCCCCCCCCCCTACTCCAGACTGTGACCTTCCGGGAAGGTCAGTTTTAAGCCTGCCTGCTGTCTTAACACCCATTCTCCTGTCCCTTTAGCAGCGCTACAGTCATCCGAGCAGTGGGCACAGGTATAGAGCATTACGTCGTAATTCTCTAAATTGTCGTCTTCATCCCGAGTCGACCCCCACCGCTAGACGGATGGTTCTTTAGCTCAAGGACTCTGCTCGAACAACAGCTGCCACAACTGTCCCTAGTTTTGGGGTGCTAAGCCTGGACGCTATTCTACCCGATGTTTTTAAGTCTGGAGTGGTTGGCTCTTCAATTTATCCAATTCAACGAGGGTGTGTTTACTTTGAGGTGTACTCAGTCTAATCTGTGTCTGGTGGCCGCTACCACCTTGCATTGACTAGCTTGGCTCCAGTTGGGTTTCCCTACTACCTTAACTGCTGTGTGGGTGATGAGCCAGATCTGATAAGGCTCCTCCCACTTTGCATCTAATTTCTCTTCTTTGAAAACTCCTTTATCATTACGTACCGGCCTGGGATTAGAGCCTGTCTCCCCTCGGAGATCTCGCTCCATGCTGCCAGCACCTGTTTGTGGGCCCTGGCCACAGCCATGCTCAATTACTCACAGTAACCACTCAACACCTCACTAGTGAGATGAACATCTGCCTGCCACAGATGACCTCGAAAGGGCTAAGGCCCATCTCCTGATTGTGTGTTGCTCGAATGGAGCAAAGCACGAGACTCAAAGCGTCGGGCCAAATCACGCCCTCCTGATGACTTTGTGAGTCTCCCCTTGATGACACGGTTCATTCTTTCAGTCTGAGTCCACTACTCTGAGGATGATAAGAACAGTGAAGTGAATCTGTGTTGCCAGATAAGGGAGCAGCCGTTGTGGTGCAACCAATTTCTGACCTTGTCGCCACACTCGTCTGAGTCCATTTCTGCCCCATTCTCCATCCATGTACACACCTCCCCCCTCTCAGTCTCTACCTGTATCACCTTGTGGTCAGTGACAGTATCAATCTGATACGGGGGTGCAGGTTGGGCTGAGGACAAATGCGCTTGTATGGTTTCTCTGTCACGAGCTGCCTGTTCTGCTGCTTGGTCAACCAGAGTGTTACCTCGACTCAAACTCCATGAGAGTGTCCTTTGACCTTAATCACTGTCACCTGATGGCCTCCATGAGCTCCCTAACCAACTCTCCATTCTTAATGGGCGTCCCTAAATGCTGACAGGAAACCTCTCTGTTTTCCAAAGTTCTCCAAAGTCATGCCATGTGCCTACCGACTGACTACATGGATGTTTGCAGTCTTGCCCTTTAAGTGGAAAGTGATGGGAGACATTTCGCGTAGGTGATTACGCAACACCTGATGCTAGGTGTCTGGGAAGCTGTGTAAACCCAATTGGCGTTCAAGTGAACTGATATTGATCTTCATCAATATTAAAAGCTGTCCCTGGTTGCACCTCTTCTGCAAGAGGGACGCTAAGCCTTGTGTCATGTTGATGACTGAAACCCATTGGTGTTCAGGTTTCAAGGCACTGAAAATGGTGGACCGGTCTCCACCAGGGGCTCTATCTTATCCCCATACTCATTGGCCACTCTGTAGTTCACACAGAGGCGCCATTCACCTGAAGGTTTCAACACAGGCCACACTGGGCTTTTGGAGGCCCTGTAAGTTTCTTCAGAAACCTTCTATCACTTCTGTCTTTTGCCCAGATTGGCAACTCTGCCAAGTCAGGTTTGTTTAACCAACTCCGACTCCATTTAACTTTCCCTTGTGGGAACTGAGGGGATGAATCTATTTGTTAACACCTCAAGGCCCAGTAGGGGTTATCCTACCGGTCCCACACACACAGAGGTCGTGAGAGACACAGATCCCAATTCCCGCAGGAATGGCCTGGTTTTTCTCACCCAAAAATAGGCTCCCCCCCCCATCACCAATGCATGCATGCCTTGCTCTCTCACCATGGTGTCGGTTCCCTCCAGACAGCGATGAGGAGTGACGGTGGCCACCCCCCCCCCCTCGCATCGAGGAGAAACTCTACATGTTTTGGCTTCCATTCAAGGTGGTTGTTACACCCAGGCCTCCTGGCTTTTGTAACAGAGCGGCCTCGGACGCGGAGCGGCATCAGCTTCTGAATAATGGGGGAGCCGTGTGAGGGTGAAAGCTGTTCTCTGAGCTTCTGCTCCCACAAAGATGACAGCGTTCTTGTCATCCCTAGCTCTGAATGGGATCTGTGGAGCTCTGGCTTTCTCCTCTACTCTCTTGATCTTGGTGGTGATTGCTTTAGTTAGTGTTACCGACCACCGGGTGACTGGCCTGAGCCATGTTCACATCAACTACATCGCATGGATATTTTACACTAGCCGACCAGCATTCTAGATTGTCATCTGCACTGACAGTAACACAGTAGGGGGCGCCAGTTCGAAACAGCTGGTGGGAGTGTTACATCTACAGTACGATACCTCCTCTCTCTCCTGAGCTTGTGAGGAGGGGGCGGAAAACTTGGGCTCCTCCTTTAACCTCTCGTCATTTCTGTCCTCATCTGACGGCATTGTCAGCCCCGCCCCCTGCAGTGGGACGAGCTCACTTTGGTAAGATGAGACAGACCTCCGACCGCCATTGACGGTGTTCTATGTCCTCCTCCGACTCCCCTCCCTAAGCCTACTCTGCTCTCGCTGATAGTCAAGCGACTGGCTGACTGTAGTTTGGCTCTGTGGCTGTGTAAGGGAGGGCTGAGTCGGGAGCGAGAAAGAACGGCTCCAGCACTCCGCTGGAGCAGATAAGGTCTTGGTTCACACAGTATGATTTTATCACAGTGACCTAACCAAACTGCTTCCCTAGACTGTGCATATATACATGTACATCTAGAATCCATGTGCGACAATACACATACATCACAAACCCATCCAAAACCCCGGTCTTTCACGGGGGCCTTCTCAATCCTTAGAAGTGAAATACCCTCCACCGATCTCTCGCGTGGGCGGGCAACCCCAGGGTGATAACCCTGCTGGTCTTCCTTAAGAAAATCTTAAGGGCCTCATACACCTGTACACAGTATTTCATGCGATAGGCACCCCAGGATGTCCAATATCCTGCTGGTCTACTTTAAGGCAATTCCCTGTCTACCACAGGCTGTCCTTAAAGGTTACATATAGAGAAGTGGTCTACTTCACATAACAAAACAATGCACGCACCTTGGCAGATACCTTGGCATTACAAACATAAGACATGTAGCTACATATAGACATATATTTACATCCAGCACTGGTTTTGTTTTACGTGTTGAGAGACTATGTGTGGTATAGTTGAGATTTACTGATTTGTTCTTTATGATCGGGATATCGAACCCACTCACCCAGTTGGGTCTGATTGTCTGTCCGGGGTCGTTCAGGTCACAGCATGACTGCCAGGCGTCTCCCGTGGCTGCAGCTGTCTGCTTTGGCTGACGACCAGTCTTGGACTTTCTCAGGGTTCGATGTCCGATCCGGGTCACGGCACCAATTGATGAATCTCGTTGTCTTTTATTATTGTCCTTATTTCAGCTCTGCGTTGTGTTTTTTGTTTCCAATAAAAGACGTCCCCAATCTCACACAATACCACACAGTCCATTGTGAATCTCTCCAACACGGGATTTGAGCCTCAGCAAAAGCGGTTTATTCCAGAAGGTTTTACATACAAAAGACGATGGCATGCCTAATGTACAGTTGACCTCTCTGTATGCTGTCTGAACCCAAATCAAAGCATTGGTCTCGTTGCAACGTTCTTATGTGGTTTGAGTGTTCCCCCTCCCTCGTCTCTTCTCCGATAAGACCGTCTCTCTGGTCTCTTCTGTGGCCTTGTTTGGTCAGGTTAACCTACGCTGCCTCGGCGCCCAGGCCTTTATCTCTAACCACAACAATGGTGTTTGGCCCAGAGTTTACCAGCCATGGAATGTCTTTATCTCATAAGTCTATGGAAGAGGGACACTTCTTACCGAAAACTCAAGCCGACAGCCATACTCAGAGGTCAATCATCATAATAAGGAAATAGCTAACAGGATCATATTAAAAGGCATTTCTCTGAAAATCAACAATATTCAACACTACATACTGTATACATGCTTTCCACTCACCAAGCCTATCAGAGATATGAGATTCATGCAGCATTGGACAGATGAAACAGTGTCTCTTAAGACTGAGTCCTTGGAAGCCAGTGGTCCAGATGTATTGTATCCCTCCTTGGTTATTAAAGCAATGTTCCGGGGACAGGAGTTCAAAAGTGATCTGATCAGATTTTGCGTATCGGATTGGATTAAATCAAACAAATGGGTGGTTCAAAAGCAAATAACAGGATTGGGAATCCGATCAGATCAGGTAATCGAATCCTAGCTTTCATCTGGATGAAATATTCAAAATGCGTAGTTCAAAACGCTAAAATAGAATTGGGATCATATTGATCAAAAATATGAGGTTGACCTTCATCCCAGTAGATGGGTGGATTTATGGTGCGTTCATTTATAACTGGGAGGTGGAAAATTGCGACTTGCTACTAGGAATTATTAAATAAAACACTGCATGAACTCGCACTTCCTAGTCGCAAATTCGGATGTTTCTCAGCCCCCAGTTGCTCGAATGCACTAGATATAACTAGGTAACTGTGATATAATGGTATATAGATATAACTAGATAACTGTGATATAATGGTATATAGATATAACTAGGTAACTGTGATATAATGGTATATAGATATAACTAGGTAACTGTGATATAATGGTATATAGATATAACTAGGTAACTGTGATATAATGGTATATAGATATAACTAGGTAACTGTGATATAATGGTATATAGATATAACTAGGTAACTGTGATATAATGGTATATAGCTCGAATGCACACAGGTCGGAGGTAGGTATTTTGCCACTTGCGACCACAAACGAACGCACCATAGAGTACAACTAGAAACGGTGCTATAAATTGTAAAAAGAAAGGCATAATGAAAATTATGCAATATATACAGAATAGAGTGTGGTGAGTGTATGTACTGTACAGTGTGTGTGCAGAGTGTGGTGTGATAGATGAGCGATGTCGTATTGTGTATATATACACAATGTGTGCAATGTGTGTGTCGTTGCACACATTTGGTATTGCTGTATTCATTAGGTCAAGTGCTGTATATATGTATCAGTCCAAACAGTGGCTGTTTCAATTTCCCCCATTGACAGTGAATGGGGCAAATTTTTCAAGTGTCAATATTTGCTAAATATGTATTTATATTTTTAATATTTTTATGTGTTGTAACTAAATATTGTTAATATGTCTTAATGTGCAATTTCAGCTCAGTGTAGAGAAATGCACCGATACTAATGGTGCGTTCAAGACAACTCCCAAGTTGGGAATCCCGACCCCCGACGTCATTGCATTCATGACAACACACATACATACCCTTACCTTGTCCTCTGCTTTGTGTGTGTGTGTGTGTGTGTGTGTGTGTGTGTGTGTGTGTGTACAGATTCCCGTCCTGTCACTTTGGGAAGCTGTATGGTCTGATCATGGCCCTGTCAGCGGTGGTGTCTCTCCTGCAGTACGCCTGCTTCTCCCTGGTCAAGGACGTGCTGGGAGGAGAGCCCCTCTATGTGAGCGCTGGGAGGAGAGCCCCTCTATGTGAGCGCTGGGAGGAGAGCCCCTCTATGTGAGCGCTGGGAGGAGAGCCCCTCTATGTGAGCGCTGAAGCTCTCATCTCAGCCACCTGCTGCACTGTAGCTCACCGCTGGACATGACTAGGAGATAGCATTACTCAGCACTATCATCACATCCACCTGCTGCACTGTAGCTCACCGCTGGACATGACTAGGAGATAGCATTACTCAAGTCCAGTTACCTCAAACCAGGTTCAGAAAGATCTTCAGTTTTAGAACTTTTGTCATTCCAGATAAGGGGTTACAAAATAATTTAATTTAGGAATTAAAAACATTTAATTCCTAAACTGTGTAAACCCCTCCTGGCTGTGGCGTCTGAACCCGGCGTTAGTAAAAACATGTCATATGTAAAGTTGTTAAGGTATTTCTCTCATGTTCTCATCATCTAATCCCCCACCCTCTCATCTCTCTCCTTTTATCTTTCACTTGACCCGCCACCCTCATTCTCTCCCCTCATTTCCTCTCTCTCTCTCTCTCTCTCTGTGTCTCTCTCTCTCTTTCTTTCTCTCTCTGTCTCTCTGTGTCTCTCTCTCTGTGTCTCTCTCTCTCTCTCTCTCTCTCTGTGTCTCTCTCAAGGGCGTAGGTTTGCGTATGGACGGTCGGGACATGTCCCTACCAACATTTTGGGAGGCCCAAATTGTCCCTACCAACTTTTAAGCAACCTTGTTCACATTATCTTTGGAGTGCACGTATATTAGATCATTTAGATTGCCTTCCCATAGTTTGGAAGGACAGAATTAGCCGTACCATTTTGAGTGAGTTAGTTTGCATTATGTTCGGAGTTACATTAGACCGTTAATCTACCCCTTTCCTCCACCGTGAATGTGCCATCCCAGTATTTTTTTTAAACTCATGTTTGATTGGCTCATTTGGCTGAGATAGATTGTTGCATTTTCGCTGGATCTGAAGACCAACAGCCTTACAGACAGACGCTGACAGCAAGCCATACTGTACAGTTGTGATTCTGACAGCCGTTTAGGTACAACCACCACAATGTCGCCTCCCCCTCCGAAGAGGATGAGGGATATCAGGAGCTTTTGCTCCGCAACTGTAAGTAACATTAGCGTTAGCTAGGTTAGCTCCCTCCTAAGCACTTATTGTATTGTTTTTATTGTATTGCACTGTACTTTAGATTGCTATTCTTGCACTTTGCCTTCAGCACTAGATTATGCTCTAGTCACTTGTTTTAGAAAGAAGATGCACTTGTGAGTTCTGGCAAGTAGTAGTACATTGGCTTTTCCTACATTAAATACAATTATTGTTAGTCGCTTTGTTTAAAGGCGTCTGCTAAATGACTGACTGTAATGTAGCTAGTTACTGGTAAACTAAGTAGCTAAAGTTTGGCATTAGCCACATGAAAACCAGCTAGGTTGGTGCTAGCTAACGTTACCTAAACTAACATCACTTGTCTTTCCATTGTGGGAAATTATCAACTAGTGATATAAGCTGGCTAGCTAGCGAACTGTTAAGATGGCTTCTATCATCCTGTAACATTAGGATTGCAGCAGCCATTACATTATCATACATTAGCTGCCCTTCAGAGATTTAATTGAATGGGACATCACGCGCTGACAACTAACGACTGTTAGTGTCGGCATACTAGCCGATGGGCTATTAGCTAGCTATAGCTTTGTCAAACTGTGCTAAACGTGATGCTAATTTCACTATATTAAATTCCCATTAACTTATGCTAAAAAACATCAGTGATATTAAAGTCGTAAGTTTTGATTAAAAAAATAAATACATTGTTTTAGCCTGACGGGTTCTTGTTACAATTATACGGGAAACTGAATACTCATAAGGTAACGTTATCTAGAGGTTAGCCAGCCCGTGAGAGCCGTTAACGTTACTTTTATGAGGACTCAGGTCTGTTTTTCTTTATACAAGCCCGTCCCTGTGTACAGTTATTAGCTAACGTATACTTGCTAACTGGAATCTCATAATTTTCCTCTCACTATATTGGCCGGAGGGTGTTTTAAATAAAGTAGTGTATGTTGAAGTACATGGGATTTATTTTTTCTAACTATGGTATCAAATTGGGTATCCAGGATTGTGTTGTTTCTAAATTAGTATTGCCTACTAAATGTCTGGTATTTTGTGACTCCCCTAATGGACAGATATATCAATTTATGAGTTGTATGTCAGTCTAAAAATCCCATGAAAATCTACATTTATATCAAATCATTTTTATATATGAAACGGCAGCAGTCGAGAGAGAGAGTGGAAGTACGCAGCAGCAACTGAGAGAGAAAGAGAGTGGAGGGATGCAGCAGCAAAAGTCGAGAGAGTGCAGCAGCAGCAGGCAGGATGTGATACACTAAATAGATTGTATTAGTATTATTCAATTTCATAAATATATGCATATTTAAGAGGTTTAACCTCTCGTCCCCAGCAAAAATTGTGTATGCAGCCTACACTGTTATATGGTCCCTACCAATGTTGAAACCAAACCTACGCCCTTGGTCTCTCTCTGTGTCTCTCTCTCTCTCTCTCTCTTTCTTTCTCTCTCTCTGTCTCTCTCTCTCTCTCTCTTTCTTTCTCTCTCTGTCTCTCTGTCTCTCTCTCTCTCTCTCTCTGTCTCTCTCTCTGTCTCTCTCTCTCTCTCTTTCTCTCTCTCTGTCTCTCTCTCTGTCTCTCTCTGTCTCTCTCTGTGTCTCTCTCTCTCTGTCTCTCTGTGTCTCTCTCTCTCTCTCTCTCTCTGTGCAGGTGAACATCGCCCTGACCCTGCTCTCCCTGACAGCCTTCATCCACCCCCTCTCCGTCTACCTGCACTGCCGTCGCCTGGCTGCCCAGAGGACCAAAGCACTCACCTCGTCCTAGACCACCAGACTAGACCCCACATGTCCTCTCAATGCACTGACTCCTCAACACAGGGACAACACATGATCCACATCTCCAGCCCCTACAACCTGCTGCTTCCTTCTTCATGTCCTCTCAATGCACTGTGCACATTGGCTTCGTATGCAGTTCACTTTGTTAAAGTCGCACAGAAATGAAAAAAGCATTCTGTCCCATTTTGGTTCACATAATTAGTCATAGTGTTCACCTATTCAACGATGTATACCAAAAAAAAATACAATATTCTACTTTTGTTGTAATCTTAAACGTAAACTTTCTGGAAAACGGTAGGTCACGTGCAATTATGACACCAGGTACCTTAGATTTTAGGCCAATAATCTCACGACATCCACCCTGTCAATCAAAACATCAACAACTCTGCAGCCTCAAGTGTTGAATATCCCGCCTGCTCGATAACGATCCAATGAAATTCATCTAAACGTATGTCCCGCCTTTGCAGCCCGTTTCAGGCGGAAATACGTCAAAGTACGGAAGCAAGATCTCCAACTTCCCTTTCAGTGTATCTTTAAAGGAGGTCCCTCTTGTTTTTGATGCCTTATTGGGTGAACTCAGATAGGGAGAGAGTTACGGGTGAGAGAGCAGCACCTAGATCCCCCGGTAAGTGAAGATGTGGGATTGCGCAGGGAGTGTTCTGAAGAACGCGCTCCGTCTCTCTCTGTCTTGCTCTTATTGCCATATTGTTCTCTCTGAACTATCCATGTACATTTACACTCTTGATGTTCCTAACAAAGTTCTCTATTCATAACCTCAACTGAAAAGGTTCAGCTATTTTAATGTACTTTAGTGTCTCGACCCTCGTATAATAAGCACCTACAACAACTGTCACACCGATGTGCTTTTGTCACAAGATAGCATCACATCGCATACGCTGTACATAACTGTTGCCTTCCTTATTCTTAAGGCCAGTCCAGTCCCTGTCATTGGTTCAGATTACTCACCAATGATGCGAAAGTGAGCGGTCAATGGAGCAGTGCAGGTCTGCCACCTACTGGCCTTATTGTGTATTACACCCTGCACCATGGTGGTGTCTGTGACGTCCCCCAGAGCAGCTTGCTAGAATGGAGCTCTATGCATTCAGGCACAACCCAGGTCTACACATGAATGGTAAAAAACGAACACATTTATGACAATAATATATCTAATGGGAATATATACAGTTTCTATTGAAACTATGAATGATGAAAGGGATTGCTTCACAGTTCTGTAATATTGTTACATAGTACTGCAGAGACTGTAGCCTGACATTGAGCTTTGTGTAGGCTACGGTATGTGAGTCACGAGTGCCGTTCTCCACTGCTGTTTTTATACGCAGTTTTTGATTTACCTTGTATTTTGCTTTTACCCTGTGTTTAGGGGAAAATGTACAATTTTATTAACAATTAGTGCCCATGGTAAATTACAGTAGCATATCAAAATCTTCCAAGCACTAACAGCATTATTTCAAAACGATGTTCAGTGGGGGTTGGAACAGTGAGGGGGGGGGGGGGGGGGGCACGGTTCCTGGAGTAAAAGTGGATTTCGAAAGTCTAGTGAAGACGTGTCCCCTTCACATTTCAAAATCCAGGTTTTGATCTTTCAAATTATATTCGGCATTGTTCTCCAAAGTTACCAGTAATGAGCATTTAAATGCTTTATTAAGATTTTTTTTATTCTGGGGAGCATACCCCCGAACTCCCGTATCATTTCAGTGTCCCTCCCAGGTTCAGAAGAAGACGTTCCACAGGGGCCTCTGCTGTCCGGGGCCCACCTACCTATTATGTGATATGTACATGTGCCACTGACTGTTTGAAAATACAAATCATAAAAAATAGACGTTTGAATGAGCTTTGTTCATGTTTCATTGGAAAGAGGCTCTACCCAAACAAATGTATTACAGTATATTAGGCCGCACCCTACACCCAAAGACATGCTTTGACAAAGGCTTGAAACGTGTCAGTGTAATTTATGGGCAACAATACATCGTGAGACGGAATCAAAACGGTCTTTGATCCTCATCGTGCTGCTCAGCACAAGACAGCGGTTCTTTGGATACCTAATGTAAATAAAAAGGAGCGCTTATGTCCCCTGCTTAACGTGTTAACACAATGATTTGATATGTCCATTCTAGTCATGTTGTAGTCAAAGAGCTCAGTGTTTTGACAAATTGAGCTCAGTGTTTTGACAATGCAATAACTGAAAACAGTCATTAATAAAATATTTCAATCACAGATCAGAAGCTTCTCTTTTTCATAATTGTACAGTATTTTCTAAAGTATTACTAGAAATGTGTTCAATGGTCTATCAAGTTATTTGAAAACAATGGAACATTGACTTTATTATAATTATGTAGGCTACTGTTTGTACCTTATTATATTAGGTTGAGTTTAATATCAATCAATCAAAGCTTTATTTGTATAGCGCATTTCATACCCAGAGGCAACACAATGCGCTTTACAGAGAACAAGGGAGGTGGGCATACAACCCACCCCTACATATTCCAGAGGGAAACAAAAAAACAGTAATCACCCGGGGGCCAGATAAGTGAGCTGTAAAAATGCTTCCCTGACCCCTCTCAACAAGGCGATCAAGCAAGCTCCTGGAGTATGTTTGTCTACCGGCTAAGAACATTTATAAAGCAATAAATAACATAAAATTACATTTACATAAATACATTTACATTACAAATAACATTAAATTACATAAGAGAGGCTAATAACATCATAGGAGAGACATGGCAAACACTGGTGTATGTCTGTGTGTGTGTGAATGTGCCTGGGCCCAGATAGAGGCAGGGGTTGGGGTAGGGTGGGAGTAGGAAAAGGATACGGACCCGGGTTAGGGTGAGGGGAAGGGGATCTGAGCCCAGGACTGGTGTATGTCAGTGTGTGTGTGAGTGTGCCTGGGTCCAGGTAGAGGCAGGGGTCAGGGGTAGAGTGGGGGTAGGAAAAGGATACGGACCCGGGTTAGGGTGAGGAGAAGGGGGGACTAGGTCCAGGCCTAAAGCCGGAAGGTGTGTACGTGTGTGTGTGTTAACTAATTGCTACGACATCCACAGCAGACACAGGGGTATCTATTGGACTCAGGGTGGTCTGCTGGTGACAGTGGGGCATCCACTGGACCTGGTTAGAAGATAGGAGGGAGAGAGAGAGGCACTAGGGAGAGGGAAGGCAGAACAGGGTTAGTAGCACACAGAGCCATAAAAGCAACACAGATATTAAAACAGGCAACCTGGAACAAGCTCCTGGAATATATTTGTTTAACGGCTAAGAACATTTATAGAGCAATAAATTACATTAAATTACATTTTCAGAGCAAGAAAGAAATATAATGTTGTTGGTCTTATTGCCTTTTTAAATGTTGTTTGTATGTGTATTTGATTGATTGATTGGTTGATTGATTGATTGATTGAAAAGAAAGAACTGTCGAGCTCAGCAACACTAAAAGACCCAGAAAAACCACAGAAAACAACTGTGGTGGATGACAGAAGAATTATTTCCCTGGTGAAGAAAGACCCCTTCACAACAGCTGGCCAGATCAAGAGCACTCCCCAGGAGTTATGGACCTAGCTGTATGTCTATTTAGATTTTGTTGTATAGTTTACAAGAGTAAGGCAGTAGAGGAGGGTGGAGACTGCTAGTCACTGTCTTGTAAGCATACCATTGAGTGAATTATGCTGTATTGCATTGTACTTATACAATTTACAGTAGTAGGCCTACCCTGCAGGAGTAGTAACTTGTATCTCTCTTTTCTCACTTTCTCTCACTCTTTGTTTACTTTCCATCTGCCTCAATTTGCCGCTAAAGCTGCTTTCTTCCGCTCTAAAATCCTAACCTCTGCTTCCAATCCTAAAAAACTCTTTGAAACCTTCTCTTCACTACTCCAGCCCCCACCTCCTACTCCCAACTCCTCCCTTCTCCTTGCTCCGGTAGAAAGACTTGCTCCGGTAGAAACACACAGCAGGTCTAGTTTTACCCGATGACGCAGTTGGGAGGCATCAAATATAGTAGTAGGCCTAGTAGAGGGAATGGGTAGTTAAGTAATCTATCTAACTATCTAGCCTATCTATCTATGGGAATCTAGATATATCATACTATTTACTTAGAGTTTTATGAATGAGAGACTGAAGAGAGAATTTTCTGTTAAGCTATTTATTGGAGTTTAGAGCTAAGCTACTCTAGCGTCTCCTGCCAGCGCGTCTGCGTCTGCTAACTCTGCTCCTCTGCGCCCTGCGCCTCCTGCGGACGGGGCGGGAAGCACCTGAACTGCGTCTGCGTCTGCGTGGCATGGTTTAACGTGAATGACGCTCAGGGCGGCGCGGGCCCCTTTTATACCCTTCCTGGACGACGTCACAGGGGTGCTCTGTGACGTCACAATTTACAAAGGCTCGTTTGACAAAAGTACTTGAGAGGCGCTGGTGAGTTGCTCCCTAGACCTGGTCCAGGGCGATATCCTACGGGTAACGCCCTGTTACTCTCAATAAAATTTGCCTATGAAAGCGCTTCATCGGCCCGGTCGTCCGAGTCTACAGACAAAACCGTTTCGTTACTCACCAAAGTATCGTTGGACAGATGAAAGCCTTTTCTCCTAAGTCGCTACAGTTTGTAGTCCCCCACCTTTCAAATAAAAGGCAAATTTGTACACTTAAATGTTTTATATCCACAGCGCATCGACTGTCTTCTTCTACCGGCGAATCGGCGCTCTCCGCTTTGTTTAGCCTACTCACTGCTGCCGCCCATGTCGGGGATGATGCATTACATCTTAAAGTCTCTCAACACCATTTAAGATGTAATGCATCATCCCCGGGTCTAGGACCAGGTCTAATTTGCTCCCATGGTTGCTCCGCAAAAAGCAGTTAGTGTAAATCAGTTGACGGGCACTTAGCTACAGTAGCCATGTCTGACTGAGCGATGCCGTTGTGGTACTGGCACTATTAGCTGCACTTCTTGTGATGAAGGGAAAGCAAAGACAGCGAAGGGAGCACAGGAGAATATGCATGATGGGACTTTGGGTTGAGAGGCTGAGAAAAGTACAGGATTATAATGTTAGCAGCCGCCACAAACACTGACCGCAGTTTTATGGACTAAATTGTGTTTGGAGTGGGCGGATTCAAGGGTTTGGACGCAGGCTACTGGAGCCTATAAGTTATGTGAATAACATTTCAATGCTAACGTCAGCTTATGAAATGGTATGAATTAGCTAGAGCGCTTTAATACCAGAGTAACGACACACATACCGTATCGGTCTGTCCCATGGAGGTACAGTATAGGTCAAGCGGAAAGTTGGTATCGCGCCTCTAGTGGCGGGATATGGGCATTGCATTTGTGACAAATCATTCACTCATGTTCGTATTGTTGTATTACATTACAGTCATTTAGCAGACGCTTTTATCCAAAGCGACTAACAATAATTGCATTTAACGTAGGAAGAGCCAATGTGCTACTACTCACCAGAACTCACAAGTGCATCTTCTTTCTAAAACAAGTGATAAGAGCATAATCTAGTGCTGAAGGCAAAGTGCAAGAATCGCAATCTAAAGTCAAACCTTCTGTGTTCCACGTTAGCCAAACTCTGTCGTTTTCTTTATTATTGGCCCTTCATCTCAATATTAATTTATTGTTTATGTAACATTACCGTTAGCGTAATTTGCATAGGGTGCGTGGGTTTGTAGAACCCACAGGCCCCTACTTAAGTATATTGCGGCGGGAAAAAAGGCAGGTGGGTTGAGTTCAACGATTGAAGCACATGAAAGCAGGGGGGTATTCCAGAAAGCGGGTTTAGTGCAAATCCTGTGTTCGCTAAGCCTCAAATCTAAACTTTAAACATCATATTGAAGCCCTAACTAAGAAACTGAAATTTACTCTTGGCTTCCTTTACACACTTAAAGCTTGTTTTTCAACATCTTCTCGTAAAAGGTTGGTCTCTGGCTTATTCCTGTTCCAGCTTGATTACGGCGATACCATCGATAGATTTGCCTGTCCCACTGTTTTGGCCAAACTTGACCCACTCTACCACGCTGCACTGAGATATATCAAATGCACCCTATAGGACTCATAATTGCACACTGTATAGCCTAACTGGGTGGCCCTCACTTACTATGCGCAGGATGCAGCACTGGTTTATATTATTGTATAAGGCCATTTTAGGCAAGCTCCCTTGGTACATATGTTCTATATATAAAACTATAAGTTTTGTACCAGTTTGTGACTCTCACAACCTCAGATCCAGTGCCTGGATACGGTTCCAGGTACCTGCTGTGCGGACTGAGGCTGGGAAAGGAGCCTTTTTTTTCTGGTCCTTGGTCTTGGAATGACCTTCAGTCAAGCCTCAAACTGATGGCACTTATTCCTTTAGCCAGCTTTAAACTGAAATGATCAGAAGTCCTTACCACCAGCTGCTCATGTAGTAATACACCTTCATTTCTTATTGTTCCCACGTGCTCTACGCCTTTTGTATATTTAGTTGTGTTGTTCTTTGTATTTTATATGTCCTTGTGTCTTTCAATGTGAAACTTTGCTGCCTTCTTGGCCAGGTAAGTACTGTAAAAGAGATTTTATCTCAATGCTTTTTATCTGGTTAAATAAAGGTTAAATAAAAAAAAAAAAGGGAATAAGCCTGGGTTTTCCGTTCCAGGAAGACAGTCGAGAAAGCAGGGCAAGTTGTGTTCGGAATCACTCCCTATTCACTATATAGTGCACTATATAGGGCTTCAGCCATTTTGTTTGTAGTGTCCGAATTCTCCACGGAATTTTCGTTCCCTATATAGTCCACTATTTATTACCCACATTTCACCTTGATTTGCAGGGAACAGTGCATGTACCCTACATTTTCTGTTCGGAATCGCTCCCTTGTTCCCTCACTCCCTATTCCCTATATAGGGATCACCATGTAGTGAACTACCTAGGGAACGGAGAAAATGTAGGGTACATGCACTGTATAGTGCACTATATAGTGAATAGGGAGCGATTCCGAACACAATGTCTCTGTCCCTCCTCGGCCCTGTCATGTCTCTGTCCCTCCAGGGCCCTGTCATGTCTCTGTCCCTCCTCGGCCCTGTCATGTCTCTGTCCCTCCTCGGCCCTGTCATGTCTCTGTCCCTCCTCGGCCCTGTCATGTCTCTGTCCCTCCAGGGCCCTGTCATGTCTCTGTCCCTCCTCGGCCCTGTCATGTCTCTGTCCCTCCAGGGCCCTGTCATGTCTCTGTCCCTCCTCGGCCCTGTCATGTCTCTGTCCCTCCTCGGCCCTGTCATGTCTCTGTCCCTCCTCGGCCCTGTCATGTCTCTGTCCCTCCAGGGCCCTGTCATGTCTCTGTCCCTCCAGGGCCCTGTCATGTCTCTGTCCCTCCTCGGCCCTGTCATGTCTCTGTCCCTCCTCGGCCCTGTCATGTCTCTGTCCCTCCTCGGCTTCCCTGTCCTGCTCTCGGCCACCATGGCCACCAGCCACCTCTCCTTCAAGTTCGTGTTCAACATGGTGTTCTGAGGCTGTAGACGTTGAAGCAGCCCCTGGCGCAAACATATCAGTAATTTTTTCACATGTTGCAGCATCCGCCTCAAGACTTTTAATCTTTTTAGCTCGTAATTTCTCTGCGCCCCCCTTGCGCTTTGGTTTACTATACTTGTCCTTATCCATCTTTCTCCATCCACTGACTTTTGGCTCTCTAACGGCCCACGCAAATGACACATGAAACTAACAGAGGGAGGGGTGGGGCCTACATATGATTGGGCCAGCCCAGTGTCAGTTTAGAAAATGGACCAATGGGCCGCTGTCCCTGCTCTATGGGCCGTTCGTTAGCCCCCAAATATATTTTTTTTTTTTTAGATCGGCCCACAAGTAGGTCCGGCCCACCGGGCATTTGCCTGGTACACCACATGGCCAGTAATGGGACACATAGGGGATATGAAAAAACATGGTTGTGTTTTGTTCTAACTCGGGTAGGGGTACCTCAAAATCTGAGGGCCCCTCCATCTAGACTATAATACCAGCTTTCATGTCTCAGGAGAGGAGAGGCAATGCCTTAACTTCACCCAACAGTATGTACTTGTGACCTGGTAATCACAAGTACGTTAGCTCAACTCAGCTGTATTTATACCACACATATAGCAACGCAATTAGGGTCACGGTTGGTAGTATAATTGTCATTTTTACTGTATTAACTTGATTATCAACTAGACTATGATGTTCTATTCCTCATTTTCTTATAGGGACACTGGCGCAGGTAGACAATCACTTCAGTACAGGAAACACACACACAGAAGCAACCAAGACGGTATACGACTGAAGACAAGAGAAAAAAAAAAGTAAGTGCAACTGATATAGCCTACTGTACAGTAACATTTTATATGTTTTCACAGTCAATTTTGTTTCTGTTAAATGTATACCTTCTCACAGGTTTGTTGGTATGTAAAAGGTCAACGTGGGTTGGGGATTGGGGACACTTCCAAGTGCCACTGTACAGTATCTAGTTCTGAAGGTGTAACATACAGTAGACCTACAGGTCAATATTTCTTGTTTTCTAATAATCCATCATGAAATCATGCAGTAATCAATCAATGATCATGCTACCAAGGTTGTCACAAACATATTGACGAAATAGTCCTCTAAAATGTCTTTGACACTTGTTTTGAGCCTTTATTCAAAAGATGGTCAACTTAATTTCCTGATTCCTGCAGCTCAAAGAGCTGTCTTTGAACAAACAGGAAATGGCGTATTCCCTACACTCTGACTCCCTCTTGTGTCTGAAAAAGAGAGGTGTACATTTGTTGACAAGAAGATGCTCAGCCCTCTGCTTTAACAGAAACGAGATGGTGCTTGAGAGAGCACAGACCTCCGCCAATTAATGCATTTTGTGGCTCTGTGCATGCGCACGTGCGAGTAGTAATGTTTGGTATTGCTGCATTCATTAGGTCGATAGCTTTATATCCAAACTCCTTGTCTCTGTGAAATTCCTACGTCGAGATATGTCCATTTCACCCCCCCAGCATTGACAATGGATGGGGAGAATTTTTCACTCCTGAGCCACATCTGGCAAACTGCTGTGTGTTACAACCTACCAATATTAGAAACATAACGTCATACCTAACTGCAGTCTTAAAGAAACTTAACTTCAATTCAACATCAATTCAATAAAGAAACATAACTTCATACCTAACTGCAGTTTGAATTCATAAAGAAACATAACTTCATACCCAACTGCAGTCGTAATTCATAAAGAAACTTCACATCATACCTACTGTAAAAGCAGTCTTAATTCCTAAAGAATAAAAACCTTAATCCAGCAGCACAATTGTATGAGAAATAGCAATTTTAGCTTTTCCCAGAGATATTGGTGATAAATGAATAGGATTTAATAATTTGTGGCCAGCCATATAATTCTATATACAATATAGATGTAGTCTGATGGTCTGGTGTTCAAGAGCTCCCCCTAGAGGCAGATCCTACACACAGCATTTTTTATGTGGATTACTGTAATATACTATCATAAATACATATACTGTAGATATGGAAACAGTCATAAACTGCATGTGTCAATGTTGTTGACACAGTGATTACAGTTTTTTTGCTTCCCTCTGGAATATGTAGAGAGTTAGGAGGGTGAGGAGGGTGAGGCCGTGTGAGAGGTGAGGAGGGTGAGGCCGTGTGAGAGGTGAGGAGGGTGAGGAGGGTGAGGAGGGTGAGGAGGGTGAGGCCGTGTGAGAGGTGAGGAGGGTGAGGAGGGTGAGGAGGGTGAGGAGGGTGAGGCCGTGTGAGAGGTGAGGAGGGTGAGGAGGGTGAGGCCGTGTGAGAGGTGAGGAGGGTGAGGAGGGTGAGGAGGGTGAGGAGGGTGAGGCCGTGTGAGAGGTGAGGAGGGTGAGGAGGGTGAGGCCGTGTGAGAGGTGAGGAGGGTGAGGAGGGTGAGGAGGGTGAGGCCGTGTGAGAGGTGAGGAGGGTGAGGAGGGTGAGGAGGGTGAGGCCGTGTGAGAGGTGAGGAGGGTGAAGCCGTGTGAGTGGTGAGGAGGGTGAGGAGGGTGAGGAGGGTGAGGAGGGTGAGGCCGTGTGAGTGGTGAGGAGGGTGAGGAGGGTGAGGAGGGTGAGGAGGGTGAGGCCGTGTGAGTGGTGAGGAGGGTGAGGAGGGTGAGGAGGGTGAGTGGTGAGGAGGGTGAGGAGGGTGAGGAGGGTGAGTGGTGAGGAGGGTGAGGAGGGTGAGGCCGTGTGAGTGGTGAGGAGGGTGAGGAGGGTGAGGCCGTGTGAGAGGTGAGGAGGGTGAGGAGGGTGAGGCCGTGTGAGAGGTGAGGAGGGTGAGGAGGGTGAGGCCGTGTGAGGAGGGTGAGGCCGTGTGAGTGGTGAGGAGGGTGAGGAGGGTGAGGAGGGTGAGGAGGGTGAGTGGTGAGGAGGGTGAGGAGGGTGAGGAGGGTGAGTGGTGAGGAGGGTGAGGAGGGTGAGGCCGTGTGAGAGGTGAGGAGGGTGAGGAGGGTGAGGCCGTGTGAGAGGTGAGGAGGGTGAGGAGGGTGAGGAGGGTGAGGAGGGTGAGGCCGTGTGAGAGGTGAGGAGGGTGAGGAGGGTGAGGAGGGTGAGGAGGGTGAGGCCGTGTGAGAGGTGAGGAGGGTGAGGAGGGTGAGGAGGGTGAGACCGTGTGAGAGGTGAGGAGGGTGAGGAGGGTGAGTGGTGAGGAGGGTGAGGAGGGTGAGGCCGTGTGAGAGGTGAGGAGGGTGAGGAGGGTGAGGAGGGTGAGGCCGTGTGAGTGGTGAGGAGGGTGAGGAGGGTGAGGAGGGTGAGGAGGGTGAGGCCGTGTGAGAGGTGAGGAGGGTGAGGAGGGTGAGGCCGTGTGAGAGGTGAGGAGGGTGAGGAGGGTGAGGAGGGTGAGGAGGGTGAGGCCGTGTGAGTGGTGAGGAGGGTGAGGAGGGTGAGGAGGGTGAGGCCGTGTGAGAGGTGAGGAGGGTGAGGAGGGTGAGGAGGGTGAGGCCGTGTGAGTGGTGAGGAGGGTGAGGAGGGTGAGGAGGGTGAGGCCGTGTGAGAGGTGAGGAGGGTGAGGCCGTGTGAGAGGTGAGGAGGGTGAGGCCGTGTGAGAGGTGAGGAGTTTTTGAGCACTTGAGTATTTCTCCCGATTGCACTGTACAACATATTTGAGGGGTTATTTTGCAATATCAGATATATTCATTGTTGGTGTCAATTTGTCATGTTCAAATGGTGTCAATTTGTTTCTCGGGTTTCACCTTTATGCCATTCTCCAACATTCTCCCGTCAAGTTTGGTTTTTATAAATGCCCAGCAGGTTTGCACAGGAAGGCGTGTTTGTGTGCATTGTTATTGTTGTATTATTGTGTTTGTCTGATGATGCAGGCTCTGATGTGTCAGGAGAAGGGTGTGTGCGTTTCTTTTCAGCGTGCTTCTCTGACAAAGTGCTGCGTGTTTGTGCTTCCATATATCCTGGTGCCCGTGCAAATAGCCTACAACAAGACATGTTAACTGTTAGTGTACCAAATACATTCACTTGATGGACAACAGTGGTTATATGTTTGAATTTTTAGATAAATAAAACATTTTATTCATGTCTTCTGCATGGCTCTGGGTGTGTGAGTCACAGGCAGACAGGTGACAGGCTGTTACTGTCCTTTGTCCAAGATGATGGCCCATTGTGACAGATCATGGGGTGTGGTAGGGGTGTGGTCTGGGTAATGAATATTCTGATTGGCTGCTAATTAGCCTGCTAAATTTGGGAACTGTTGTGACTAAACTTTTTTTTTTGGAGCTATTTAGATCTAGGATGTTCTAAATATTTTTCACATCATTGCATAACCAAGACTTTGATGAACAACTTTCATTTTGACAAAACAATTCATCACTATCATTTAGGGGGTGTTTTAACAACATTTGTGAGGGCAGAAAAAAATAGTCTTTATAACTTTTGTGTTTGTAGATCTATTTATAAGCTGAATGGTAGTGACCAATCTATTGATGGCAAATGTAGCTGCGATTGTCCTTCAACTTAAAATATAAATCACTTCGGAGTAAGTGTGCGTTAAGTTGAGGAAATTTAAATTAAGTGTAGTCCAGTTTAAAAATGCATTCAAGGCAAGGCAAGTTTATTTGTATAACACATTTCAGCCACAGGGCAATTCAAGGTGCTTTACATGAGACATTAAAAGCATTAAAACAAAAAGCAAGACATTATAGACATCTAAAACAAAAGGCAGGACAAATTAAAAGCATTAAAACAAAAAGCAAGTCATTATAGACATTTAAAACAAAAAGCAGGACAAATAGAATACAGGAATAAAAGTTACAGTGCAGTATACTGATAAACATATTAAAACACATTAAAGAATTCATTTGCGCCATACTTTACAAATTTGACAAGGTACACACAAACGGCTGATGTGACTGTGAAGGACACTTGTTGTGTGTTTAAAGGACTATGCTCGTTTTTGACAACCTGGACCTTATTTACGACATATTATAAGAAGTTTGACTCACCCAGATCACTTTTGTGTTGTTCGGAGGCCGGTAGAAGAAATTTAAAATCCAGCGCGAGCCAGTATATCCATGTAATGGCGGCGCACGGGGCAAAGGGAATGCAGTTTCTAAAAATCCATTTTCGGCCGCTAAACGGTTGTTTTCATCAATCACATTGCATGAATCGACAGTTGATATTCCTCTACGCGAGCCATTCTTTCGGTTTTCAAATACGTGGTCTGTAGCCACTGTAATATGATCTTTACACTGGCTATGCTCCCTCACATTCTCTGCGCTACGATCGGATTGTTGCTGACGAATGACGACGACAATATTCTCGGCACCAACTACGATCGTAGCGCAGAAAATGTGAGCCGGAGAATAGCAGGCTGCGCGCTGGCCTGTGCGCATGCGTGCTGGAGCAAGTGGGGGAGAGGCTTGTAAAGATCATTACAGTGGCTACAGACCACGTATTTGAAAACCAACCGAAAGAATGGCTCGCGTAGAGGAATATCAACTGTCGATTCATGCAATGTGATTGATGAAAACAACCGTTTAGCGGCCGAAAATGGATTTTGAGAAGCTGCATTCCCTATGCCCCGTGCGCCGCCATTACATGGATATACTGGCTCGCGCTGGATTTTAAATTTCTTCTACCGGCCTCCGAACAACACAAAAGTGATCTGGGTGAGTCAAACTTCTTATAATATGTCGTAAATAAGGTCCAGGTTGTCAAAAACAAGCATAGTCCTTTAACTGGACTGTGTGTTTAACTGAACTGTGTGTTTAACTGGACTGTGTGTTTAACTGGACTGTGTGTTTAACTGGACTGTGTGTTTAACTGGACTGTGTGTTCCTCCGTGCAGGTCAGCGGGCGTCTGGCCATCTTCTACGCATCCGTCTACGCTCACTATGTGGACAAAGGAGACCCGGCGATGGCCGTCACGCTGACCATCTTCCACAATACGGTGAACGCACGCACACACACACACACTCACGCGCACGCATTCACTCGCTCGCTCGCACGCACACACACACTCGCACACCCACGCACACACACGCACGCACTCACACACACACACGCACTCACGCACGCACTCGCACACTCGCACGCACGCACTCACGCACGCACTCTCACGCACGCACTCTCACGCACTCACACACACACACACACACACACACACACACACACACACACACTCGCACGCACTCACTCACTCACGCAAGCACTCACTCACTGCCTGACATCTTCTGCCTCTCGTGTGCTCTCTCTCTCTCTCTCTCTCTTTCTCTCTCTCTCTCTCTCTCTCTCTCTCTTTCTCTCTCTCTCTTTCTCTCTCTCTTTCTCTCTCTTTTTCTCTCTCTTTCTCTCTATTTCTCTCTCTTTCTCTCTCTCTCTCTGTCTATCTCTCTCTCTTTCTCTCTCTCTCTTGCTCTCTCTCTCTATTTCTCTCTCTCTCTTTATCTCTCTCTTTATCTCTCTGTCTCTTGTCTTATAGCTGCGGTGCTGTGGACTGGTGGGTGCGTTGGACATCCTGGTGAAAAAGACGTGTCCTAACCATAGCTTTCTGGAGACCTTCACCATGCCTGTGAGTATACTAATATGACCTCACTATACCTGTGAGTATACTAATATGACCTCACTATACCTGTGAGTATACTAATATGACCTCACTATACCTGTGAGTATACTAATATGACCTCACTATACCTGTGAGTATAATAATATACTAATATGACCTCACTATACCTGTGAGTATACTAATATGAACTCTCTTCACTATACCTACGTAGGCCTAGTCCTAAACTATAAGAATCTCCGTTTACTAGTCGATACATTTTTACAATGATTAGGCTAGACGTTTTTTTTATTTTTTTTATCTCAGTCGACGGTTGAATATTTATTTGACAGCTCTTGGAAAGCCCCATGGAACATAGGCCTAATAAAATGAAAAAACCTTAGTGACCGCGGTAGATGCGGTGCGCGACAGTCCTAGCTTTAACAGTGTATTTTGACAGATAGGCCTACAGATGTGTATCCTGATCGCATCGTGTTCGCCTAGTCAACAGGATCAATTGTTCCTTGGCATGAGTGAATAAGAATCTTTAATTCATCTTGGTAAGGATGGACTCGCTGACATTGAACCCCCTGTCTGGGAGCTACTCTTCTAGTTTGCACTTTATGCGGTGTTTTGATTCCCCTGTGGAATGCTGCACGAGCTCTCGCTGCCACTATGACGCCTAATTGACGTCATGTAAGAAACGTCTATAAAAGTTTATTCCCGAGAGATTCATGTCATTCTGGATTCGTGATTAATAGCTAATGGTTACATTCAGTTATTTATCGATGACTACACCGTTCAACCAGCCACCGTTGTGCGGCGCTGCTTTGGCTGACCTGGGGCCTGTTGTTGGTGCTGGTCTGGGTACAGCCATCATCACCGGCCAGTACCTCTACCGACGTTACAGTGAGTAGCCTAGTCAATACTTGCCCACTACTAGCCTACTGATGATGGTAAAGTGAGGCGTCTGCACAATTAATGCATCTCTGTCGATATGTAGACATCTACTATACTGATCCCTTGAGCTATTGAGCTGCAGGTGTTCGTCAATAACACACGAGGGAGTAGCCTAGGCCTTTATTGTGGTGATTGGCACGGCTGTGCTGGGGCACGTGCACGACGCGAACCCAATGTAAGCTCAAGGGATAGATAGATAGATGGATGTGTGTGCGTGTGTGTGTGTGTGTGCGTGCGTGTGTGTTCTTGTTCAGATACCGGCAGTGGCCCACAGCATCAGGCCCCTTACCTCAGCGCTGTCCCACATGCTCCTCCCCCTCCCTCTACCATCAGTCGCCAGCGGCTCACCGTTGACCAGCTCCTCTTCATTAAGGTGCTGGGCGAGGGAGGCTTTGGCACGGTAAGATAAGCACTACAACACTGTCCTCTCTCACTGCCAACACAAGCCACTCTCCAAGACTGGGGGCGGGGGTGGACCAACGGTGGTGGAGGGGCTTCTTAAACTTGATGAGCTCTGAATAGAATACTAGTGAAGTGTATTGAATGTAATACTAGTGAAGTGTATTGAATATAATACTAGGGAAGTGTATTGAATATAATACTAGGGAAGTGTATTCCAACCTCTCCCTCCGGTCGTCAGGTCTACCTAGCTGAGCTGAAGCGGCAGAGAGGGACGCATGTAGCCGTGAAGGTTCTGGAGAAACGGGAGGTTCTCCAGAACAACAACTTGAAGTTCATGGTGGAGAGGCAGGTGTTGACCCTGGCTAGGAACAACCCCTTCCTCGCCCACCTGTACTCCACCTTCCAGAACAAGGTGAGATCTACCTCCTCACTTCTCAAATACTACTTGGTCGTTCCGGAAACTGGATGGGGGGTTAAGTCCCTTGCTCAAGGGCACAACGGTAGCTTGGAAATGGCCTGGGGCCTCATTTATAAACGTTGCGTAAGTACAAAAGCGTGCGTAACCCATGCTGAGCAACTTTCTACGCAACTTTCGGTATTTATAAAAAACGAGCTGAGCGATAAGTTGGCGGAAGGTGTGCGTAACTCTACGCACACTCCGACCCTCCTGTAACTACGTTTCTGGAGAAAGGGGAAAACGCGACTCCGATGGCGGAGGGATGAAACTCGGGAAAGTCTGCGAAACACATGACATAAACGGAATCAATCGCCACCGTAGCCTAATCACGAAATAATGTCGGCATTGCTTTGGATGTGTCTGTGAATTGACCCATTTGTGTCATAATATAATGTTATGTTGTAGGCCTCGAGCTGCTGACCGGCCAGAAGCCCTACTACGGCATTGATGTCATCACGGTGATTCGCACCATCAAAGCCATGGACCTCGGATGCTTCTTTACTGAGGAGAGTGACCTGGCCAGTGACCTGCTGGACAAGGTCTGTTAAGCACACACACACACACACACACACACACAATATATATATATATATATATATATATATATATATATATATATATGAATGAAATTCATAATTCAGCAACATTTGTGTGGGTCACCGAGCCCCATCTCCTATCTCCCCCACAGCTGTTGGATGTGGACCCCAGGTGTAGGTTGGGAGAGGTGGGCAACATCAGGGACCACCCCTTCTATGACACCATCAACTGGTCCGCTCTGGAGAAGAGAGCGGACCAGAGAGATGATTGGTCTATTAAGTCTGTTGATTAACTGACTTCTTATTTACTGATATTAGATTTGTATTTAAAGGCATAGTATGCTTACTATGCTATTTTGGACATTTAGCCCTAATTGTGGTCTGTCCCTGTCCACTTCCATTGTAAAGACATTTGAGTCGGAAGGAAATCTCTACAGTATCTAGCTCAGTGAAATGATGGTCTCATGTGTCAGGTTCATGTTAGACAGACCGCAAATGTCCAAAATAGCATACTTATCCGTTAAGGTACAAATGACTGTTGATTTCAGAGCCTCAGTAATGTATCAGTTCTTAGACGGTCAGCAGGATGTGGTCTGCATATTAAATGCAGCAACATTAGTGTGATAATTGTCTTTCTTCCACAACAAGTGGGGACAAGTAGGGACTCTACTATGAAGCCTGTTCCAGTCATATCAGAACACATTTTAGAGAAAGGAGAACATATTACTGGGACCATAGTCCTTATTTCTAGAACATTCTAGAGAGAGAACATATTACTGGGACCATAGTCCTTATTTCTAGAACATTCTAGAGAGAGAACACATATTACTGGGACCATAGTCCTTATTTCTAGAACATTCTAGAGAGAGAACACATATTACTGGGACCATAGTGCTTATTTCTAGAACATTCTAGAGAGAGAACACATATTACTGGGACCATAGTCCTTATTTCTAGAACATTCTAGAGAGAGAACACATATTACTGGGACCATAGTGCTTATTTCTAGAACATTCTAGAGAGAGAACACATATTACTGGGACCATAGTCCTTATTTCTAGAACATTCTAGAGAGAGAACACATATTACTGGGACCATAATGCTTATTTCTAGAACATTCTAGAGAGAGAACACATATTACTGGGACCATAGTCCTTATTTCTAGAACATTCTAGAGAGAGAACACATATTACTGGGACCATAGTCCTTATTTCTAGAACATTCTAGAGAGAGAACACATATTACTGGGACCATAGTGCTTCATTCTCCATGCGACTAGTTGCTTGTTGCTCACAGCCCTTTTCTGTCAATCATCAGGAGCAAGTCTGCAGCGAGTCAAACCTGGAAGACTCTGAGGACACTGAGGACTCTGAGGACTCTGAGGACTCCGAGGACTCTGAGGACTCTGAGGACTCTGGGGACTCCGAGGACTCCGAGGACTCCGAGGACTCTGTAGATCAGGAGCTGTTTGCAGGGTTCTCGTACATTGACCCCAAAATGGAGGACCTCATGAAAGAGTCATGTCCAGCGGTCGAGGCTGATGTGGAACAGTCAAAGAGTGGTGTCAATCATCAGGAGCAAGTCTGCAGCGAGTCTGACCTGGAAGACTCTGAGGACTCTGAGGACTCCGAGGACTCCGAGGACTCTGAGGACCTCATGAAAGAGTCATGTCCAGCGGTCGAGGCTGATGTGGAACAGTCAAAGAGTGGTGTCAATCATCAGGAGCAAGTCTGCAGCGAGTCTGACCTGGAAGACTCTGAGGACTCCGAGGACTCCGAGGACTCCGAGGACTCTGAGGACTCCGAGGACTCCGAGGACTCTGTAGATCAGGAGCAGTTTACAGGGTTCTCGTACATGGACCCCAAAATGGAGGACCTCATGAAAGAGTCATGTCCAGCGGTCGAGGCTGATGTGGAACAGTCAAAGAGTGGTGAGTGGAGAAATAACTGACCGTAGAATGTGTTCGGTCAGAATCGAGTATTTCAGAGCGCCATGTAATGAAACTCTAAATGCTGGATATTTCTCTCTCTCTCTCCCTCCCTCCCTCCCTCTCTCCCCTTCACACCCTCACAGAGACCGGCGTGTCACCATGGCTGTGCTTTGGCGCTGCTGCCCTCGCCACGGGGGCTCTGTTTTGGTGGCTATCATGAGACACACACACACACACACACACACACACACACACACACACACACACACAGCCCTAGGGACAACCACAACAATTGCACATTTTATGAGAAAGGTTTTTGTGTTTCTTGGCATCATTCACTTCAGAGCTGTGATTGGTTGGTTGGTTCTTCAACACTGATCTCTCATGCAGTAACTGACCCACGTCTGACCTCACTGACCTGCATAGGAGTTCACTGAAAGCACCACTCACCTCTGGGAAAGACCTCCACGTTTCCCAGGCAGTCTTCTTTCAGTCTGGGAGAGTCACACACTGTGTTTGGACATAGGGCCTCATTTACCACTCACCCATGACGTTGTTGGTTGATTGAGGTGATTTTCAGCTGCTTCATTTCTGCCCCTCGTTTGGGCGTTCACGTCATGATAATGTTGCCCAATGTAATGATAATGCTGCCCAATGTAATGGTACCATCTTCCTGTCTGTCTGTCTATCTCAAAGTCAAAGTCAGGGATATTTGTCCCATACAGTAGAATCTCAGAGATCTGAACCCATCTGGGGTCATTCGGATTACTGAAATGTTCATAACTCTGAAAGTGACGTCAAAATACACCAATTTTACAAAATAGAATATTTATTTCATTTACACCCGGACTAAATCAATGAATGTCCTCTATAACAACCAGAGTGGCATTGAAATTGCAATTAAATAACCAGCTATACTTGTATTTTGTAGCCATTTTGTCACGTTTAAATGTAGTAAAATGTTCAATTTGACAGCTACTTCCGGTTTTGACACTCGTTCAGTTGAACGGTCTTTTTGGATCTCTGAGGTTCTACTGAGGTTTTACTGTACTACATCATATAGGCATAACAAGTAGTGAAATGTTCTTCCGTTGTCCCTGTATGATGTAGTGTGACAAATATACCTGACTATGACTTTGAGATAGATAGATTTCTATCTGTCTGTCTGTCTGTCTGTCGTTCTTTTGGTTGATCTATCTGTCTATCCGTCTGTATGTTCGTCTATCTATCTATCTATCTATCTATCTATCTATCTATCTATCTATCTATCTATCTATCTATCTATCTATCTATCTATCTATCTATCTGTCTATCTGTCTGTCTGTCTGTCTGCCTGCCTGTCTGTCTGTCTGGGGGTTAATTTGAGTTTTGTCTGGGGTTAATATCATTTTTGAAGTCAAACTATTATTGAATCATTTACTTTATTGAATCATTTACTTTATAGGGGCATATTATCTCTGCTACTTCACATTACCTACCTAATTTAGTGCTAATGTAGTGACATAGATGGATAGGCAGACAGACAGATAGGCAGGCAGACAGACAGACAGACAGACAGACAGACAGACAGACAGACAGATAGATAGATAGATAGATAGATAGATAGATAGATAGATAGATAGATAGATAGATAGATAGATAGATAGATAGATGGATAGATAGAAAGATAGATAGATAGATAGACAGACAGACAGACAGACAGATAGACAGACAAACAAACAAACAAAAAAGTTTTCAATTGCGGACTGGGGCTTTGAGTGAGTTTGGTAGCGGATGCTTGATGGTACCATTACATTGGGCAGCATTATCATTACATTGGGCAGCATTATCATTACATTGGGCAGCATTATCATTACATTGGGCATCATTATCATGACGTGAACGCCCAAACGAGGGGCAGAAATGAAGCAGCTGAAAATCACCTCAATCAACCAACAACGTCATGGGTGAGTGGTAAATGAGGCCCTATGTCCAAACACAGTGTGACTCTCCCAGACTGAAAGAAGACTGCCTGGGAAACGTGGAGGTCTTTCCCAGAGGTGAGTGGTGCTTTCAGTGAACTCCTATGCAGGTCAGTGAGGTCAGACGTGGGTCAGTTACTGCTGGAGAGATCAGTGTTGAAGAACCACCCAACCAATCACAGTTTTGAAGTGAATGATGCCAAGAAACACAAAAACCTTTCTCATAAAATGCGTGATTGTTGTGGTTGTCCCTTAAACACACACTTACACACACACACACACACACCATAAAGACACTCTTCACCCGCCACCCCCCCACCCCGCCATGAAGCCACTATGTGAGGATGCTGTTCGTTGACTACAGTTCAGCGTTCCACATCATAGTCCCCCTCAGACTCCACCAAACTCTGGGACTCAACCCCGACCTGCGCAGCTGGATCCTGGACTTCACCTCTGACCCTCAACACCGGAGCCACCAGTGTTGCATCCTGAGCCCTCTCCTCTCCTCCCTCCCCTTTCCACCCATGACTGCGTAGCCACGCACAACTCCACTATTGATTAGGTTTGCTGATGACACAATGGTAATAGGCCTGATTATGGACAACGATGAGGCGGCCTATAGGAGTGAAGTCAAGGAGCTGATCGTGGTCTACAGGAAGAGAGGAGAGAGGCTGGACCCCATCACCATCAGTGGATCCACCGTAAAGAGAGTCAGCAACTACAAGTTCCTAGTGTCCATATCACTGAGGACCTGACCTGGGAGGTGCACACCGCCCATGTGGTGAAAAAGGGACAGCAACGCCTCTTTCACCAAGTTTAACACGGGGCCCAAGATCCTAGGGGCCTTCTCCAGAGGCAGGACCCAGAGCATCCTGACCGGGAACATCACAGCGTGGTGAGGGAACCGCTCCGCCCTCAACCACAAAGCACTGCAGACTGCGGTGTGGACCGCCCCGCGCGTATCGCTGGATGTGAGCTTCCCTCCGTCCACGAGCCGTACGACAGCCGGAGCGCCGGCAGAGGGCGCAGGGTCATCAGAGAGCGCAGGGTCATCAGAGAGCGCAGGGTCATCAGAGAGCGCAGGGTCATCAGAGAGCGCAGGGTCATCAGAGACCCCGGCCCCCCGGGGGAGGGGAGACCCTGGGAGTCCAGGAGCACTGGAGAGGACATGCTGATGAGTGGAGACATGCTCATCCAGAACCACATCTGAACCACATCTGAACAATGACAAGTGCTTCATAAATACTCTATTATTATTATCATTATCATTATTATTAATGAGGCTGGCTGGTCACTGCCAGAGACACCAGGAGCTTCCAGCCAGCAAACTGGGTCCAACACACCGGCATCGATCACGAGGGCGTCCCGCACTGACGTACCGTGTGTGGACGTACCGGTACTTAAGAAATACGCAGGGGCGGAAAGTACCGGCGAGCCAGCCAGATGCAATGAGGATCGGTAGTTCTGGAAACGCCGATGGACGGCTCGTCCGAGGAGGTCCTAAAGAGAGATCTCTAACACGCCATGTTTCAGCCGCTGCCGTCTGGGAAACGGTGTCACAGCCTCAGGGACCTGCAGGTTCAGGGACAGATTTTTCCACCAGGCAACCAAGCTCTTGAATAATGGACACTAATGCCCTGTTGCCTGTCTGGCTGTGACACACACACACACTCAGACTGTGCATACACAAACACGCCAACATGTATTCAATGCACATTTGCACTTTTGATGCACTGTACACTTTGCACACGCCATATATTTCTATTGTATTTTATTGCTTTGTTTTTATTATATTGTATTTGTTTTGTATCATTATCTTATTCTATTATACTTAGTTATATAAACCCATGTTACTCTCTTATACTTGAATAATGTAACAAATAAAGAATCTAGCATCATCTTTGGGTTTTTGTTATTACTGTATATCTTTTGTTCATCCATTAAATATGTTATGTTGATATGTTCTTGGTGCGACAAGCAGCATAAATTACATGGAATCTGATCTTTTCAATTCTGATTACTTGTGTCTAGCAACAAGAACAAAGCATTATGGCACGTTCCAGGCAACCCGTAACTCGTGTTTTTCAGACCTTCTACACGTGAAAATGCACTGGAATGGCAGTCAAACCCGTAACTTCCCACCCGTGAACTCGTACCAGATCAACTCCCAGTTGCGCTCTCTGACGTCACACAGCCCTCTAAGCAAGATGGCAGCCCCCATGGGTATGGCGACAAAGATAACTTTAGGGCAACGTAAAGTAAATTTGTACCTTGTAATCAAAATAATACAAACGATTATGCACTACAATCTGCTATGTGTATTTAATGATGCACAAATATGTTGACAAGAGATAGCTAGTGCTAGCTAGCTAACATTAAGGTAAACCTGAACGTGACCATGCATACGGCGAAAAGTCGATGATGTCAATAAATAAAATGTAACGTACGATTTCTTAGCATAGCGAAATTAGGCATACAATGTTTAGCTTGCCAGCTCTGACAATGTGCCAAATCTCAAGCTTTTACCATATCGGCTTGTTTACATTTATCCAGAATGCCACGCATTCAGACAGTTTGCCTGGAACGCCGACAAAGTCGTGAGTCGTGACTTGAAGTTGTAACTTACGGGCTCAAAATCCTATCTGGAACGCGGCATTATTTTCCAAGTGTCCTCCAGCTTCTTGAAGAAGCCACCTGTGTTAACCATGGAGGTATAATATAACTGGAGACGGCATTGAAAATGGCTGCCTATTCATTTCAATGAAAGTTGCTCACCGGCGCATGAAGCCATTTGACGTAGTGGCCAAAGCTCGGTATTGCAGGTCACGTGACGGCATGCGGCCCAAGACCCTTATTTCCCATGGTTTGTGGATTGTGATAGATAGGGCTAGATTGGACATTGTCCTGTCCAATAATTATACCCCCCTCCCCCAACCGACTCGACAGTACTGACATCAGTGGACAGTTCCCACCACTGTTAGGCCAGGACAGAAAAAAGCCATGGCCACGCCAATCTGCCGTAGGGGGGCTTGGAGCAACTGGGGAACCAATCACCTCAAGGCAGCAGAGCTTGACCACAGCCTGGAGGTAGGAGGGAGCTGTTCATTTGCCCTGTAGGCTTGCACCACAGTCCTAAACTGGATGGGACAGCGCAGGGAGCCAGTGCTGAGAACGGAGTAGGGAAGTTGTGTGGAAGAGCATGGGGCCGTTGAACACCAGGTCAGCAGCAGCTTTCTCCAGGAGTCTGATGGCCAACGCTGCAGGATGGCAGCAAGTAGGGAGTTGCAGGAGTCCAGGCGGGAGATGACAACAGCCTGGATGAGCACTAGCGACGAATCACAGCCAGATTTCTTTCCTAGCACAAAGTTTGATAAAAGAGATGAGTATTAGCAAAGGCAAGGATAATGATTATATCAGTGTACAATAAGCTATGATGGGGAGGAATTACACTATTAATTTGATTTCCAGGCATGGCATATACATGGCATGCTTACTTGCAATGGTAATAATGCCTTCAGGTAATAACACTAACTATGCTTGATTAATTTGATGTATAATGTGGCAAATGCTATAGTAGCAGCAGCAAGCATCAGCCCACTATAGCTAAATAACGCCAGACAAGATTACAGACTGTAATCAATGTATGAACAATGTCACATTGATCATGCTCAACATTATGTTAAAATTGAAATACATCTGAGACCTCCGAACGTAACGTTAGCATTAACTAACGTTAACCCTAAGCCGTTAGCATTAGCTACCGTTAGCATAGCTCCCTAGCCTATCAATATAGTTGATGTTAATATAAAGAAATGTAACATTAGATAATGTTAGCTAAGTTATTCAACATTGACCCACTTACCCTCTAGATATTTTCCAACGATGTCCTAAAGTAACCACATGTCATGATCATTTGCATCATAGACATACGTTCATATCTATGATTAGCATGATCATAGCAGTTTCATTGCTAAAAGCATAGCAAATGCTTGCCGACGTCATTACATGACATCCTATCCAATCAGAGGCAGAGTAGGGCGGGTCTTCCTATGGTGACGGGTTTTCCGCCGAGCTCGCAGGACTCTTGAACGCGCGACCAGCGTCCCCGAGGCTCGTGCACAGCACATGTTTCAAATGGCTCGATACAGGTATTGGTGGCTTCAAAAACAAACAAAACCCCAAAAGTTAATATTGATAAGATTGGTCTCTGATGCTGAATGATACCGAGAAAAATTTTGTTTTCCTTTTCTAGCCCTATCTATCATAATCCACAAACCATGGGAAATAAGGGTCTTGGGCCGCATGCCGTCACGTGACTTGCAATACCGAGCTTGGCCTGAAAGCCCATGGTGGCTTCAATGCGCCAAGCTGATCCTGGGGGCTTGGTGTTAACGCCTCTCAGCTGCCAATATGGCTGACAAGGCCAGGATTGCATCATGGGAATTGCAGTTTTAAGGGGATGGGCAGATATATTCCTTCAGGCAGCCTCAGGGGTGCCACACAGTATGAAAGAAGTGACAGATTGAAAGATCGCGTTGTTTCAGGTAACCAGGTACTAAAAGGGTTATACGGCAGCAATGAGAGCTGCTGTTGTGCAAACTTTGCCAATCCACACAAACACCTACTGTACTGTAGCATAGAGGTGAAAGGTCACACTTAACCAAACCACACTAACACCTACTGTACTGTAGCATAGAGGTGAAAGGTCACACTTTATCAAACCATACAAATACCTACAGTCAGGGGTGAAAATTAACTTTTTGGCTCACGGTGAGTCACCTGCGAAGGGGACTGTAGATTAAAAAATCTACCGGCCAAGTTTTTTTTCTTTTCAGATAGCCTTCCAAAATCTAGTCGCCAATTGGAAATTTTACCTGCATTTGGCCGGTGGCAGGTGTTAATTTTCAGCCCTGCCTACAGTACTCTACTGTAGCATAGAGGTGAAAGGTCAGACTTAAACAAACCACACTAACACCTACTGTAGCATAGAGGTGAAAGGTCAAATGTTACCAAACCACACTAACACCTACAGTACTGTTGCATAGAGGTGAAAGGTCAAACTTTACCAAACCACACTAACACCTACTGTAGAGATGAAAGCAAAACAACAAGTGCATGTGTGGAGAGGACATCTTTAGACAATACTCCAATGCATTTTAATAACCTACATACTCCACACTGAGGAATGTCCATAAGCTGCCCCTGCTCGTATTTTGCAGGTAATCAAAATCAATGTGCTTCCTGTCTATCGCTGAGGTCCATCGCTGACCCTTGGTAAAGCTGCCATCTAATGGGTCCTTGCAAGAGGGAAATCGGCAAGAGAAAATTAATTGGCACAAGACAGGATGACAAAAATGGTCATACCATATATACAGATAATTGACCTTTTGGGTAAAGAGGTCCACATACCTAATGTTTTGTGGACAAGGTTACATTCTATAGAAAAGGGAATTATGATACCATTGGATTATACATACAGATCCATACCACCACAAAGCCATGCACATAAAACAGGTTAATGGAAATCTCGAGCTTTACACTAATAACTAGCTAAGACAAGAACTAGATAACTATTTACGTTAACCTAGCTGGCTACAGGCTCATTAAATAATACACAACATCACAAATAGATATGTTTTATATAAAACATAAACTAACGTTAGATCGTTGAACACAAGTTAACTAGTGGCTAACGTGCACAACGTCACGCCTTAGCAAGTGGGCATAAAGTACTGTGGCGCTGATTGTAGCTAGCTATGCTAACTATGCTAATGTTAACTAAAACTAGGGATGTGCGCAGCGACTATTTTCACTGATGACTAGACGGTGGTTTTGTAACCGATTACACGACTAGTCTAAAAACAGGATTCCTACGTTTCTACAAGTGTTAGTTAGAAAAATTGAGGATGTTTCTCAAACTCTGCAAGCTAAGATGCATGACTATTCTTGATGCTTCGCAACCACTCAGCGGCAGCCAATTTGCACGCGTTGCGCAGGGCTGTCACACACTCTCCTTTGTTTGCCAGTGCAAAACAGTAGTTCAGCCTGTCCTTACAGCTTATTACTTAGCAAATATATAAATGTGATTTATTTTGTTTAATTGAAGAAGAGTAGGCTAGCCTATAGCCTGTAATGTTTCAGTAGGCTAAAACTAGATTTCACATAAAGACCGGGGATGTCGGAGGGCAATAAGGTGTGAAGGCAAATTTATTCAAACATTGGTCCACAAAGAATGATGCAAATAATAAAGTGAAAGAAATAGTAGCCTTCTGTGCAAATATTATGTTTTATATGGACCTGCGTGTCTGCAATACATTTCCTCTATCTTTCTAACCAACATTCAGCGGAAGCCAATTTTAACTCGTTGCGCATCTCGCTCCAAGTCTGGTTTGGCTATTTAAAACACGGAATACTTTGTGACAGTTGCTTGGATGTATAACAGTATGCATAAACCTATGTTTTGCGTTAGATTGGATGATGCATTACATCTTAAATGGTGTTGAGATACTTTAAGATGTAATGCATCATCCCCGACATGGGCGGCAGCAGTGAGTAGGCTAAACAAAGCGGAGAGCGCCGATTCGCCGGTAGAAGAGGACAGTCGATGCGCTGTGGATATAAAACATTTAAGTGTACAAATTTGCCCTTTATTTGAAAGGTAGGGGACTACAAACTGTAGCTAGCTAACCTAGCTAACGCTAACGTTACTTACAGTTGCGGAGAAAAAGCTCCTGATATCCCTCATCCTCTTCGGAGGGGGAGGCGACATTGTGGTGGATGTACCTGAACGGCTGTCAGAATCACAACTGTGGCTTGCTGTCAGCGTCTATCTGTAAGGCTGTTGGTCTTCAGATCCAGCAAAATGTAAAAAAAATGCAATGATCTATCTTAGGCAAATGAGCCAATCAAACGTGAGTTTAAAAAATATCAAAATAATACTGGGATGCATATTCACGGTGGAGGAAAGGGGTAGGCTAACGGTCTAATATGTAACTCGGAACAATGCCAACTAACTCACTCAAAATGGTATGGTCAATTCTGTCTTTCCAAACTATTGGAAGGTCATCTAAATTATCTAATATAACTGCACTCCAAAGATAATGCGAACAAGGTTGCTTAAAAGTTGGTAGGGACAATTTGGGACTCCCAAAATGTTGGTAGGACATGTCCCGACCGTCCATACGCAAACCTACGCCCTTGAATCAAACCCTAAGTATCAGTTGTTCTGTTGGACAACGTCCCAAATGCCACTGCAAGTTTCTCAATGTCCGTCACTAATAATTTGACCCCCACGCTAGGCGCGAAAAAGAAAAGCAAACTATCTTCCCAGCCTCCATGTTGAGTGAGTAAGCCGTCCACAACCCCCGCCCTAGTCTCTCTCCTAGTACGGTGGATTTAAGAATGTTGAATCGGTCTTTCTCCCACTATCCCTTTAACCTCCTACCGCTGAGTCCTGCAATCCTGATGGGTAACCACCCCTGGCAAGGTAAACCCCCAAACAAACAGGAACCCGTCCAGTTCCTTGGTAGGACCGTATAGGCAGTCTCCCCCCTAGGGTGAGCAAGTTCCGTCTACCACATTTCGGAGCAGTATAAAGCTTAGTATGCAGACACTGGCTGTGCCCCACATTCCCTGCTCCCCTCTCTCTCTGTAGACAAAAACAGCCCTGGGTTTTCTGCGGAAGAGACACTGGAGAACTGATCTGAGCCCACTTTTGCGGTCCTAACCCCCCGTTCTCTGTAGGTCCCTCCAGAGTGGAATCTAACACCATCATCTGAACAATCCCTCTTTCTAATTCAGCGGGTGCTACTTCCCTGGAACAGTTGATGTATCGTAGCATTAAAGTAGAGTTAAAGGGGTGTGCCATTTGAGGCACTCCGCTCGCTTGGGAGTCTGGCATCCGCCTACACACAAAACATGATGACACATTCTTGTCTGACGTAGCTACCTCCTAAGCTCCATTTTAAAGCGAGGTTTTCCACAGCTGACGGTGTTGGTCTAACCATGGAAAACCACAGGAAGATAAGACACAAACCCTTCCTGATAGCAACTTGAAACCACCCAAATCTAGTCTGTGAGTTCGAATCAACGTGTCTTCTCCATGAGAGACGTTCTTTAATTGCTGTGTGTATCTCTGCTGTGAAAGGAAAATTACTCCAAACCCGAGCGTCCCCGTCCCAGAGATGAAACCCTTTTTAGCAAAATACACTTCACAATACCCCCGTCTCCGTTTTAATGAGTATATCTCAAGTGCAACCTGGAGTTTTTATTCACAGAATTACAATAACCTACACCCTCCACATCCTTTCCCTGACCAGCAAGCTGTGAATGGAAGATGTGGTTATTGTGTGGTGTGAAAGTTCAAATGTCCCGTCTTGGTCGTTGACGTCTCCACCCGGAGTAGTGTAGTCCTCCCTGCTGAACTCCAGCACACATAGCCACCGTGTCCCAAGTCAACCTGGAAGTCCTTCTCCCCAACTCCACCTGTTAGCACAGAAAAACACAAGATAACTGCGACAGTATCATTCATTCCACAACTCTGATTGTGATAGCATATCTCTCACTCTCTCTCTCACTCTCTCTCTCACTCAGACCAGATCTAGAGGTTATTGTTTTGCAAAATCCTTATTGTTTCATTTCTTAAGAGCCGCTGCGATTCCAGACTTCAACCTTTGGGAAGGTTTTCTAAACCTGCCTACGGTCTTAGCACCCATTCTCTCTAGCCCTTTAGCAGCGCTACAGTCATCCAAGCAGTGGGCACAAATTAGAACATTACGGGACGTAATTCTCTAATTTGTCATCTTCATCCCGAGTGGGCCCCCGTACCTAAAACGTACAGTTCTTTAGCTCAAGGAGCAACAGCTGCCACGACTGTCCCTAGTCAAACAGGTAAAGAATTGTGTACTCTTACGTTTTCCCTCACATACAAATCCAAATTTTGCATAATAGGTACTCATGATGTGGACTGCTAATATAGTGTCTTGCAAAATCTATTTAATTACTGAGGGTGAAGGGTGGTAGACATATTGCCCTGTTCCTCTAAACATGTCAGAAATCACGTGGTCCTGTGGAGTGTGCATGTCAGCCAACAAGAGGGTCACCCACTCTCACTCTCTCTCCCTCCCTCCCTCCCTCCCTCCCTCCCTCCCATGCTCTCAGTTGCCAGCCTCCCATTTCTTGTTTGAACTGAGCAAAAAGCAGGTGAACGGGACAGGAAGAGGCCCTAGGACGGGGACAGGTGTGGCCAGGGGCAGTCCTGGGACAGCCCCACAGGCTCTGTGAGTCTGTCTTGTTGTTCAGTTAAATGCCCTCATGAGTATTAACAGAAGAGCACCATATACATATGCACACATACACTCTAACATGTCGCTCTCTCCTCAGCTCAGCCCAATGGTCTCTGATGGTTCTGTCTGGCCAACCCGAGGTGGAGAAACACCTGATCATCAATATAGGCACACGTAAGTACAAATGCGCATACGTTTCCATAGACGGGATAAACAAATGGGAATATTGATATTGAGTTAATGTAAGCGGTAGACATGTGAGATTCATAAGACACATCACTGACACCAGTGACGCCACAATATCAGGGAAATTGTGAAATTGCTTCCCTGTAGTGTAAACTTGCAAGATTCGCTCAGTTATTAAAGGAGTAGTAAAGGGAAAATGCATGTTTAGCCCTGTTTAAAGGTTACTTATGATCATATACAATGGTTCAGATCAAAACGTTGACAAAACTAGTACTTTTGAGAAAGTCTGATAATTGCTCTACCACCGTTTTGGTCATACAATGGATGTGGGTGGGCACCTTGAAAAATCTTTCAAAAACATGTTAAACTCTTGATTTCAAAGACAAGAAGCTCCGCTATAGAAGCGGAACCAATTGATACGGAACCATCTTAAGGTTTTACGGTTTCCGGGGGAAGGAAAATGCAGTTGCGAACACAATGTTGCGTCAGGAAAAAATGCCGGAGTAAGCCGGCTCAAGAGGTGGAAGAAGGTGCACGAATGCATGCAGAGTCGAGTCTGGTCACTACTATATAGAGGGCACTTTGAATAATTAATGAGAATGTATGACCCTATCAATTTGATATGCAAATGAGGTCCATTTAATTTTATGACATGCAGCTGTGCTCTGTCCGGATCTGGATGCCCTCCCCCCCCATCACCGAGTGGTCAGTCTTGACATTTTGTGCCCTGTGTAAGGATTTATGACATCAGAATCTCCTAGCTAGTTCTCCCCCCTGAATGTTGCTGCCCCCTGAGAATGTTGCTGTGTGTGTGAGTGTGTGTGCTGTAGCCATTTTCATTGTCCCACATGATTTCCTGAAATTCCCCCTATCCCACATTTTGCACACCCAACCTTTCATCCTGTCCTGAATTGTGATTTAAGAGGGAAACTTAATCTAAAACATCCTACTGTCCATACCACTCTTAAAAGCATGTGTCTCAGTTTGTGGGTAGCCCTCTGCAATGGTCTTGATGTGGAAACAAAAATGAGCAATAATGTTGATACCTTTAAATGCAGTTACAAACAATCATTTATGAACATGTACGAGGGGCTCGTAAGTTGATTTTGTTTAGAAAATGTGATTAATTATTGTTATTAGTGTTTATTTATTTTTACTATTTATTTCTAGGTTTGTGAGCACACACACATGCGCACACACACACATACAAGTTGTTGATTGATTGATTGATTTAAATTGTAAGGAGGGGTAGGACAAGATGAGCTTTTGCTTCCTATTACCCCTTTCTCGAACTTATCATTTGTATTTTATAGGGACTAGGTGTTATCCTTGTATATAGAAACTTACTGTTTACTTTTATTGTGTTTTTATGTTTTGATTGTTCAAGATAAATAAAAGATCAAAACTGGTAAAAAAAATTAAATAAAAAAACAGTACAATTATTTTGTCAAAATGTACACTACTATCACTGACACTGACTAAGAGGTGTGTATCTCACAAACTGGTGAATGGCTTTGCATCCCCCCCCCCCCACACACACACCCCTTCACATCGGACAAGGATAAACCCCCAGTTTGGCATCTCTGTATATCAGGATTTATACAGTACTATAATACCATATTAATACCACAAACTAATCATGTATTTTTATTTGTAAAACACTTTACATCATAAGAAAAATGACTTTAACCCATCTTATTTTTATTTTTTATTTTTTTTTATCCCAGGGCTAAACACACACACACACATTTTCATTTTATTTATTTATTTGAACAGGGACATTAATCAACCACAGGGGTAAATGTGTCAGTCTTAGCAAAAAAGCTAAATTTTAACTGCAGTCCTTGAGGCCAGATATAATAAGCCATCGCTAAATGGAAAAAGGTTATAGTTAAGAACATAGCACACACTGTATAGACTCTGCTAAAACAGACAACAAAGACATCAACAAGGCAGACAATTGAGACAGACATTTAGTTCACTTATTCGCTTGGGAGAGTCACGATTCATGGTCACACAGTTGATTGTGAAGAAGCCAGTTCTTCAGGCTGAGTTTAAAAGAGTGATGTTTGAGCAGTGCATATGTGCAGAGGCAGGGCGTTCCAGAGGTGCGCTGCTTTTATAGAAAATGCAGACAGGCTGAAGGAAACTTTCCTATATGGAGTAGCACAATCATCTCTCTCGAAAGATCTACACATCTGGACTAGTTACAGTAATGGCTGGGGATCATTGGGGGCCCAAAGTGCCTTGATCACCCAATACACATTTGACACAGAACATGACAGATACAATAGGGGCCTGGTAGCGCGTGCGAGAGAGAGAGAGAGTGACCGCATGCTCAGGGGTGCGTAACATCGTGCGTGGAGAGACGGAGGTTGAGTAGAGAACTCGCTGCGTTTAGGAATAGTGGTCGGTCAATGGCTGACAGGGAAAAAGTGAATTTTTACAACATAGCCCCTAAGACAGCAAACTCTTTCATCACACATGGTCATAAAGCCTACTAACACACACACACACCAGCCAAACTGTCACACA
Source organism: Borostomias antarcticus (assembly GCF_949987555.1). NCBI lineage: Eukaryota > Metazoa > Chordata > Actinopteri > Stomiiformes > Stomiidae > Borostomias > Borostomias antarcticus. The sequence continues at coordinate 2,348,820 of NC_140258.1, forward strand.
CACACACACACACACACACACCAGCCAAACTGTCACACACACACACCAGCCAAACTGTTACACACACACACACACCCACCCACCCACCCACAGCCAAGGCCCCCACCCTCTGTATCTTGTCTGGATAGGAGGAAGCTAACCATGAGATCAATTGGGGGGCAAGGTGTCTACATTGATATTGTAAAATCAAGCCTATAACACATGCTCCCTCTGGGATACGAGACACCAGGATACACCCAGGGCACAGAGGTGAGGTTTTTAGAATAGCTTTTACATTAACAGTAAAAGACAACAACAACAAAACATTAAAAAAAAAAACACAAAAAAACCAAACAGGTCATCATGGGTATCACAGTTTTAACTTATCCTGAGCAATTAGCTTTGCTTTGTGGGTTACTCTGTCCATACTTTGTTCATTAACCTTAAAGGGGGAGAGGTGCTACTGTGGAGCACAGTAACATAGCTTCAAGGTGCTTCTCCAGTCCATATCAATCTTAGTCCAAATTGTCCTCAGAGGTGATCAATAAGGTTATTGTTTGACAACAGTTACTTAGTGGATCCATACAAAAACCCTGTGTTCCCCTAGAAAAACACAAGGACACAGAAGGAATATAGTAAATAAAAAACTGCATGATAAAAACAAAAGCTTAATACCAATGAGCCGTCAATATAAAGCTAAATGGGAGGGGGGGGCAGTATCCTTCTTGTATAGTAACCATTTCATCCAATACTTACAGAATTTATCAACACAGAGTCTCAGAGAGAAGGTAAGGCTCTCCATGTCAAATATCCCCTGGACTATTGCTATCCATTCTCCTTTTGTAGGGGGTTCCTTATTCAACAATTTCTTGGTTACCGCTTTTTTGTTAGCTACCAGCAAGAAGGTACTTATCCTGGGTGTTAAAGGTGGCATATTGCCTAGACACACATTGTAAAAACTACCCTCAATCTCCAGCCTCATAATCAAATGTATTTCCAATGTAACCTCTAGCCAGTAGGATTGGATTGCTGGACAACCCCAAAAAATGTGATAGCAATCAGCCATAGAATTATTACACTCTCTCCAGAAATTCCCTGCTCCCGGTCTACCGCTCTGTAAATACGTCCTTCTCGGGGTAACAAAAAATCTGATAATGTTCTGTCCATACTTTGTTCATTAACTTTAAAGGGGGAGAGGTGCTACTGTGGAGCACAGTAACATAGCTTCAAGGTGCTTCTCCAGTCCATATCAATCTTAGTCCAAATTGTCCTCAGAGGTGATCAATAAGGTTATTGTTTGACAACAGTTACTTAGTGGATCCATACAAAAACCCTGTGTTCCCCTAGAAAAACACAAGGACACAGAAGGAATATAGTAAATAAAAAACTGCATGATAAAAACAAAAGCTTAATACCAATGAGCCGTCAATATAAAGCTAAATGGGAGGGGGGGGCAGTATCCTTCTTGTATAGTAACCATTTCATCCAATACTTACAGAATTTATCAACACAGAGTCTCAGAGAGAAGGTAAGGCTCTCCATGTCAAATATCCCCTGGACTATTGCTATCCATTCTCCTTTTGTAGGGGGTTCCTTATTCAACAATTTCTTGGTTACCACTTTTTTGTTAGCTACCAGCAAGAAGGTACTTATCCTGGGTGTTAAAGGTGGCATATTGCCTAGACACACATTGTAAAAACTACCCTCAATCTCCAGCCTCATAATCAAATGTATTTCCAATGTAACCTCTAGCCAGTAGGATTGGATTGCTGGACAACCCCAAAAAATGTGATAGCAATCAGCCATAGAATTATTACACTCTCTCCAGAAATTCCCTGCTCCCGGTCTACCGCTCTGTAAATACGTCCTTCTCGGGGTAACAAAAAATCTGATAATGTTCTGTCCATACTTTGTTCATTAACTTTAAAGGGGGAGAGGTGCTACTGTGGAGCACAGTAACATAGCTTCAAGGTGCTTCTCCAGTCCATATCAATCTTAGTCCAAATTGTCCTCAGAGGTGATCAATAAGGTTATTGTTTGACAACAGTTACTTATGTTGGCTTTTGGCATTCTTATTCTGTTGCTCTGCGTTGTGTAATTTTGTATAAGCCTTAATAAAAGTTGCAGCAAATCTAATATGGACCACGATGTGAATAGCCTTTCTTGTGGGATAGTTATCGATAAAATCACCACAACACGGGATTGGAAGCAGCAAACAGTGATTTATTGGACAGAACTTAATTCTCATGGAACAGTCACTTTCTCTCCCTGTCTTTAGGCTGGCTGGAGCTGTGGGCAGAAAACGAGGTCTCAATCTTCTTCCGTACTCCCCCGCTTGATCTTATCGGGGCTGGGCAGCCACAGGCACAGAGTCTACCGCTTCCAAATCAAAGTCTCAAGGTTTAGTCAAGACATTAAATAGTTCTCTCTTGCTCTCTTGCTCCACCCCTCCTCCTCTCTTAAGGCCTAGTGAAGCCAGATTGGCTCCCCGGAGGGGTACTACTGTTCACAACGGGCCTGTCAGTCACAACCTGAAGTCTCAATCCTACGGGTTGTTGACACATAACTGGTATGGCACATAACTTGTATGGCATCCCCTGGGGATACGCATTGGACACCCCGGAGAGGAGAGGGGCCCTGCTGTGGCACCCCAAGGTGACCTCTTGACCCACGGCCCCAATCCAGCTGTCTCCTTCTATCCCTTCCACTGCACATTCCAGACCGTTCACATGAGCACCAAAACACAAAATCAGCAACATTGACTTTAAGACTCTGCAGACTTTTACCTATATTCTTCACTTAGTGGATCCATACAAAAACACTGTGTTCCCCTAATAAAACACAAGGACACAGAAGGAATATAATAAATAAAAAACTGCATGATGAAAACAAAAGCTTAATACCAATGAGCCATCAATATAAAGCTAAATGGGAGGGGGGGGCAGTATCCTTCTTGTATACAGTAGAAACCATTTCGACCAATACTTACAGAATTTATCAACACAGAGTCTCAGAGAGAAGGTAAGGCTCTCCATGTCAAATATCCCCTGGACTATTGCTATCCATTTTCCTTTTGTAGGGGGTTCCTTGTTCAACAATTTCTTGGTTACCACTTTTTTGTTAGCTACCAGCAAGAAGGTACTTATCCTGGGTGTTAAAGGTGGCATATTGCCTAGATACACACATCTCACACATGGATGCACACGCGCACGCACAAACAAACACACATACATAGACACACACACACACACACACACACATACACACACACACACATGGTTGGATACACTGAAAAAAACATTATCAACTTACCAATCAATGTCTTCAAGGATTTCATCCTAATTTATAAAGGAAATACAAGATGGATGTTGAGTTCATTAAGGCTTCATAAAGACAGAGCAGCTTCTGTAATTGTTTAAATTGTAAATGATTAAAGTACAATGAAACTTTGATTACCAACCTTAATGTTTCTTTGGCGATTTCTCGCGAGGAACATGTTGCTAAAGATCTATCTTTGCCAATATGTTCGCTAGTGTAATAACTGATCTTTTTAGAACCCGAGAGAGGGTGCCATTTTCAAGTAGACCTGTAAACCAAGGTCCTGAGGCGACGCCCTTTCAGACCCCGTTCCTGGATCTTGATGTGAAACTCCTCTGCACGGGAGTTTTTATTGCGCTCTATGTGATCCTGAACTTGCTTTGGCTATTATATAAATGGAGAAATCGCCAAAGAAACATTAAGGTTGGTAATCAAAGTTTCATTGTACTTTAATCATTTACAATTCAAACAATTACAGAAGCTGCTCTGTCTTTCTGAAGCCTTAATGAACGCAACATCCATCTTGTATTTCCTTTATAAATTAGGATGAAAACCTTGAAGACATTGATTGGTAAGTTGATAATGTTTTTTTCAGTGTATCCAACCATGTGTGTGTGTGTGTATGTGTGTGTGTGTGTATGTGTGTGTCTATGTATGTGTGTGTGTGTGTGTGTGTGTGTATGTATGTGTGTTTGTTTGTGCGTGCGCGTGTGCATCCATGTGTGAGATGTGTGTGTTTATGTGTAAAATGTGTGGTATGATGCATTTTGATTGTACAAGTGTACTGAAATCATCAAAAGTCATTTTATTTTATTGTATCTCAAAAGGGCCCAGCGGGACAGTGTGACAGCCCGGTGCATGCGTGCATGCGAGCCATTGGGACTGCATGCGAAGATGCATGCGAGCTATTGGGACTGTCCAGGACAAGATGATCCAGGTTCTGACTCCTATGATCCGGGGGGCTGTGGACAAGACATGGTGTCTGAGATGAGTTCATTTCACACGGCCCCATCTGTCACCGGTTCATTTGACACAGCCCCGTCTGTCACCGGTTCATTTGTCACAGCCCCGTCTGTCACTGGTTCATTTGACAAGGCCTCGTCTGTCACCGGCTCATTTGAAACAGCCCCATCTGTCACCGGTTCATTTGACACGGCCCCGTCCTCCTCCAAGTTCTCTCTGCGTCGGAGGCTCTTTCGCAAGAAGTGGGAGGGAGTCTATCAAGGGGCGGCCATTTCCACCTCTGACTCTCTGATGAAGAGGGCACCTGAAAAAAGCCTCATCTGACCCAGTCCCTTCTGTCACAGCTCCATCTGTCAGTCCAACACTCTCCATGACCAGGACCAGTAGAGGACACAGCCCCGCTAGCGCCTTATCCACCCCCATGGCGTCTAGTGGTGTGCTGGTAAAGGACCAATCTGAGCTAAACGTTCCACGATCACCCGAGCCCCACTGGAGACGAGATCTGGAGCTCTCTCGGCGTCAGAGGCTCATTTGTAAGGAGTGGGAAGAAGTCTGTGAAGGAGCGACCACTTCTACCTCGGACTCTCTTATGAAGAGGGTACCTGATACAGCCCTGTCTGTAACAGGTCCATCTGTCAGTCCACCACTCTCCATGACCAGGACCAGTAGAGGACACAGCCCCGCTAGCCACCTATCCACGAACAAGGTGTGTAGTGGTGTGCTGGTAAAGGACCAATCTAACCCGGACGTTCCACAATCACCCGAGCCCCACTGGAGACGAGATCTGGAGCTCTCTCGGCGTCAGAGACACTTTCGCAAGAAGTGGGAGGGAGTCTTTCAAGGGGCGGCCATTTCCACCTCGGACTCTATGGTTAAGAGGGCTCCTGACACAGCTCCATCTGACACAGCGCCATCTGTCAGTCCACCACTTTCCATGACCAGGATCAGTAGAGTTGACAGCCCCGCTAGCGCCTTGTCCACCCCCATGGCATCTAGTGGGGTGGCGCTAAAGGGACAATCTGAGCCGGACACTCCACGATCACCCGAGGCTCACTGGAGACGAGATCTGGAGCTCTCTCGGCGTCGGAGGCTCATTTGTAAGGAGTGGGAAGAAGTCTGTGAAGGAGCGACCACTTCTACTTCGGACTCTCTGATGAAGAGGACACCTGACACAGCCCCGTCTGTCACAGGTCCATCGGACCCAGTCCCTTCTATCACAGCTCCATCTGTTAGACCACCATTCGCGATCACCACCCCCATGGTGTCTAGTGGGGTGCTGGTAAAGGGACAATCTGACGCGGACGTTTCACGATCACCCAAGCCCCACTGGAGGCGATGTCCGGATCTGACTCTCCGTCGAAGGCGCATCCGTGGGCTGTGGAGACGAGCCATCCTGATGGTCCGCATCATTGGGATGCTGCTGCCGGACAGGCTGAAGGAGGTGGCTCGCAGTGAAGAGTCCCGTCAGCACATGTCACCTGATTGTGTCCAAGACCCGCTTGTCAGAGCGAGTTGCCCCTTTGTTCAAGCGTTCAAAAGAAAGCTTGCAGTCTTTGAACGTGGGCTACCGGCTCTGAACCAGAAAAAATCCAAGGTCACATCCTGCTAACAGCCTGGCCGGAAACAAGACGTTCAAGACACAATACATAACAAATAACCCCACGATGACAGATAATTTCCCACGGCACACCTGACGATCTCTCACGGCACACTAGTGTGCCGCGGCACACTGGTTGAAAATCACTGATCTAGACCATCACCATCTACCCCATGGGCCTCAACATTTGGTTTGTTCAGTTTGGGGTTACTTGTTATGTCTTGTGCTTGTACTGATGTCATTCATGAATAAAGTCTCTGAACATTCTCTGCCTGTGTTTGGGTCCTATCTCCACTGTATCCCACGACTGTGCTCAGTGAGCTGCCTGGACTTCCTGTCACACACACATACACACAGACATACACCAGCCCACTTCCGGCTTTAGGCCTGGGCCATAGCAAACACACACCAGTATTTGCCATGTCTCTCCTATGTCGTTTTTAGCTTCTCTTACTCTGAAAATGTAATTTATTGCTTTATAAATGTTCTTAGCTGGTAGACAAACATACTCCAGGAGCTTGCTCCATCAAAGCTTTATCTGTATAGCACATTTCATACCCAGAGGCAACACAATGCGCTTTACAGAGAACAAGGGAGGTGGCCATACGACCCACCTCTACATATTCCATAGGGAAGCAAAAAAACAGTAATCACCCGGTGGCCAGATAAGTGAGCTGTAAAAATTCTTCCCTGACCCCTCTCAACGAGGCGATCGACTCCCCCAAATGGTTCTATGTTGCTCCATATCTGAATGTCTGTGTGTCATGTGACATTACTGTTAATGACGTACTGTATTTGTGAAACTGTATAAATGTACATAACCTTTAAAGTTGTCTCATGTTTCTTTCATGCGTTATGTTGCCCAGATATGGATAAAAGACGGTTAGCTCTCTCATACTTGGGCCTCAAAAGTGCAAACTGAGATAAATCTAATGCACCTCAAGTCAAATGTACAGTGTGTGTACTTGACCTAGGTTCTCAGTATGAGACTCACAATTCTCACCACTAGAGGGCGTCACACTCCAATTAATTCACCCATTCCCCCCTCTTTCTCATTCCTGCTGTGCTGCGCCCAGCAAGAGACGGGAGTGGATGGAAGTATACCAGCCGTGCATGTTTTGAGCATGGATTGAGAAAACTAGGCTTTAGGCACAAACTTCTATAGTTGATCAGATGGTGGGGAACAGGCCACAATTAAAGACTGTTTTCAAAGCAGTCAGCTTGTCACAGAGGTGCCAGGTGGTGTAGACTGAAGGAGGACTGCCAGGCTGGAGAGGAGGGCTGTCAGGTGGTATAGACTGAAGGAGGACTGCCAGGCTGGAGAGGAGGGCTGCCAGGTGGTATAGACTGAAGGAGGACTGCCAGGTGGTGTAGACTGGTGAGGGGGACTGCCAGGTGGTGTAGACTGGTGAGGAGGGCTGCCAGGTGGTGTAGGCTGGAGAGGAGGGCGTGGTTTGGCTACACCCTTCCATCCTGCCAGGCCAAACTGCCCTCTGTGGAGCTCTCGTCTTCAACTCAAAGCTCATTGAAGAGCCGGGGTTCCAACCAACACCCTCTCAGATAATACATCTCAGTCCTAATCTATAAACACTATTGTATGGTATAGTGATGCATCTCATCAGGTGGTCTCTGGACAGTGTGTTGTGTTCTTCAGGTGTACTTCCTGTGCTCTCCTACCGAGAGGGACTGCATCACTGCTTCATCACACACCTGACCTCTGACCTTCTCATCCTGGGACTGCATCACTGCTACATCACACACCTGACCTCTGACCTTCTCATCCTGGGACTGCATCACTGCTACATCACACACCTGACCTCTGACCTTCTCATCCTGGGACTGCATCACTGCTTCATCACACACCTGACCTCTGACCTTCTCATCCTGGGACTGCATCACTGCTACATCACACACCTGACCTCCGACCTTCTCATCCTGGGACTGCATCACTGCTTCATCACACACCTGACCTCTGACCTTCTCATCCTGGGACTGCATGGTGTACACATCGTCTTTTTGTTACTCGGTTAATCAATGTACATATAATACTCCATCTGCCTTGCCTTTTTTTCTATACATGAGCACAATAAAAAAATAAATATTACAAATAAAGTATATCCACAACATTGGTCTGTGATGTTTATCCTCAAGCACTCATTCAATCACAGACAGACAGGAGCCGGCGTTAAAGAAAAGAAGCACTTAAGAATGTTTATTTTTTCAACAACTGGCCAAGATACTCAGTAGAACAACATTAGAATACAGCCATTTGTAACAGGACGGAAATACTTGGATTACAGTGTAACAAACGTACAAACAAGCGTTTGGAAAAATCTCTACCGGCTATTTTTGTCAGATGACACAAACTGGCGAGTCTCTCGGCATCATTTGGTCACTAGAAAAGCAGCTGTCTGCACTCGAGGTCCTCGGGATCAACTGCTTGTGCAGCCAAAGCCTTGATTATTACCACAGGCTGCCGGCCTGTCGCTTCACTCAACAGCCATTCTGGGGAGCAGGAAGGGGATTCTCTCAGTGTAACGACACCCTGGCCCGTCTCAGTAGACACATGGCCGGGCCCTTCTTAGAAACGGACTCCCGGAAGGCCGAAATAAATGCATTTTTATTTGCATAATACAACTAGGTTCACTTCTTTATGTGGCCATCAGAAGATGTTATGCCAACGTCATAGTGAAGCTAGCATGCTAGGCTAAACAATACAAAAATAAATGATTGAAGGTAAAATATACAAAGCCAGCCAATTTACTGACCCCTGTGGAATGGATTCATAGGAACACGATGCCCTTCTGGTACGAACATGGAATACAGTCCTGAGACTATTCTGGTTCACACCAGCTGACCATGCAAATCACACTCAACTACTTAACAATAAACATCCCTTGTGGGTCCACACTTCCTGTGTGAAGCAGCAGTGAAAGCAGCAGGAGAAGAAGAATCGCAGGCGGGGGACCTCCATTCAAGTTTGCATTAAACGTTGCCAGTGGCTGCACTGGTTGGCCCTCCTCCACACCCCTCAGCAGATGGGCTGGCTGTAGTGGACCGGCACCCCTCGCTCGCTCCTCTTTATCTCCTTCATGAGGACGGCGGCGCACGCCGACGCTGTGACCTACGGGAGGGGGAGGAGGGGGGGCAAGGTCGGGGGGTTAAGCAGAGTGGGAGGGGACCAGGAGGTGCGGGAACTTTGACCCTGAACACTTTCAGGACTAGGAGGAGACAGAGAGAGGGTTAAGTAATGGAGATTCTCTGGAGTGAAGGTCATTGTGTGAAGGTCATGGTGTGAAGGTCATGGTGTGAAGGTCATGGTGTGAAGGTCATGGTGTGAAGGTCATGGTGTGAAGGTCATGGTGTGAAGGTCATGGTGTGAAGGTCATGGAGTGCAGGTCATGGTGTAAAGGTCATGGTGTAAAGGTCATGGTGTGAAGGTCATGGTGTGAAGGTCATGGTGTGAAGGTCATGGTGTGAAGGTCATGGTGTAAAGGTCATGGTGTGAAGGTCATGGTGTGAAGGTCATGGTGTGAAGGTCATGGTGTGAAGGTCATGGTGGTGCAGGAGAGTGTGAGTAGTTGCTCAGTCTACTACAGTCTGAAACCCTCACCCAAGCCCTAACCCTATAACCCTAACCCTCACCCTATAACCCTAACCCTAACCCTAACCCTAACCCTAACCCTATAACCCTATAACCCTCACCCTAACCCTAACCCTATAACCCTCACCCTAACCCTATAACCCTAACCCTAACCCTATAACCCTAACCCTAACCCTACAACCCTAACCCTATAACCCTCACCCTAACCCTATAACCCTAACCCTAACCCTATAACCCTAACCCTAACCCTAACCCTATAACCCTAACCCTAACCCTATAACCCTAACCCTAACCCTATAACCCTAACCCTCACCCTCACCCTCACCCTAACGCTAACCCTAGCCTACTACAGTCTGAAACCCTCACCCAAGCCAAGGACAGAATGAAAACATTATCCAGTCACTAAACAGTGAAAAGAAGCCAGAGGATTGAGCTGAACACAGAGGATTGAGCTGAACACAGAGGATTGAGCTGAACACAGAGGATTGAGCTGAACACAGAGGATTGAGCTGAACACAGAGGATTGAGCTGAACACAGAGGATTGAGCTGAACACAGAGGATTGAGCTGAACACAGAGGCAAACAAAGCCGGTAGTGTGCGATATGGGAAATCAGACCTGGGTATTGTATTATTTACAAATACTACTGAAATGCCCCTAGACTAATGAAACTGCCCCTAGACTAATGAAACTGCCCCTAGACTAATGAAACTGCCCCTAGACTAATGAAACTGCCCCTAGACTAATGAAACTGCCCCCAGGTCTGCAGACAGAGGGGTTAGATGCAAGCGGAGGCAGTGGTCATGGAGACGGCTGGGGGGGGGAGAAGGGGGCGGGGGGGGAGAAGGGGGTGGCGGGGGGGGAGAGGAGCACGTAGGTGGCGGAGGAGGAGGAGGAGGAGTGGGAGCGCCAGATCTCCTTCCTGAGGATTGAGCTCAACACGATGGCTGCGACCTGGGGGGGAGGGAGAGAGACGGAGGGTCATGGAGGAGGAGAGGAGGGGTGGGGGGGGGAGAGAGACGGAGGGTCATGGAGGAGGAGAGGAGGGGTGGGGGGGGGGGAGAGAGAAGGAGGGTCATGGAGGAGGAGAGGAGGGATGGGGGGAGGAGGGAGAGAGACGGAGGGTCATGGAGGAGGAGAGGAGGGATGGGGGGGGGAGGGAGAGAGACGGAGGGTCATGGAGGAGGAGAGGAGGGATGGGGGGGAGGGAGAGTGAAGGAGGGTCATGGAGGAGGAGAAGAGGGATGGGGGGAGGAGGGAGAGAGACGGAGGGTCATGGAGGAGGAGAGGAGGGATGGGGGGGGGGGGGAGACGGAGGGTCACGGAGGAGGAGAGGAGGGGTGGGGGGAGGAGGGAGAGAGACGGAGGGTCATGGAGGAGGAGAGGAGGGATGGGGGGGGGGAGACGGAGGGTCACGGAGGAGGAGAGGAGGGGTGGGGGGAGGAGGGAGAGAGACGGAGGGTCATGGAGGAGGAGAGGAGGGATGGGGGGGGGAGAGAGACGGAGGGTCATGGAGGAGGAGAGGAGGGATGGGAGGAGGGAGAGAGACGGAGGGTCATGGAGGAGGAGAGGAGGGGTGGGGGGGGGGAGAGAGACGGAGGGTCATGGAGGAGGAGAGGAGGGGTGGGGGGAGGAGGGAGAGAGACGGAGGGTCATGGAGGAGGAGAGGAGGGATGGGGGGGAGGGAGAGAGACGGAGGGTCATGGAGGAGGAGAGGAGGGATGGGGGGGGGAGAGAGACGGAGGGTCATGGAGGAGGAAAGGAGGGGTGGGGGGAGGAGGGAGAGAGACGGAGGGTCATGGAGGAGGAGAGGAGGGATGGGGGGGAGGGAGAGAGACGGAGGGTCATGGAGGAGGACAGGAGGGGTGGGGGGGAGGGAGAGGAGGAGGTGACAGACAGAGAGAGCAAGGGGGAGGAGGAGGAAGAGGAGGTGACAGACAGAGAGAGCAAGGAGAGATTGATTGATGGAGAGAGGACAAAGGGATAGGAGATAGAGGTGATGGACAGAGAGAGCGAGAGGAGAGAGATGGAGGGAGGGAGAACAGAACGGAGGAGGAGGAGACGGACAGAAAGAGCAAGGAGAGAGAGAGATGGAGGGAGAGAGAGATGGAGAGAGAGAGAGATGGAGAGAGAGAGAGATGGAGAGAGAGAGATGGAGGGAGAGAGATGGAGAGAGAGAGATGGAGAGAGAGAGAGATGGAGAGAGAGAGATGGAGAGAGAGAGAGATGGAGAGAGAGAGAGATGGAGGGAGAGAGAGATGGAGAGAGAGAGAGATGGAGGGAGAGAGAGATGGAGAGAGAGAGAGATGGAGAGAGAGAGAGATGGAGGGGGAAAGAGGCAAGGAGGGAGACAGAAAGGGAGCGAGGGAAGAAAGTCATTAGATGAGGAGGTGAGATGTAGGTAGGGGTCATCACACACAGGTAGGTAGGGGTCACAGGTCAGCACACACAGGTAGGTAGGGGTCAGCACACAGCAGAGGAGAGGAGAAGGGGGAACAAAGAGATGTTAACAATCTTGAGGTTTGGAGTTGACGTCTCGCGTCCGGGCGTCTGTAGCTCAGGAGGTAGAACGGGTCACCCGGTGATCGTAGGGTCGGCGGTTCGAATCCCGGCTCCTCCTGACCACATGTCGAAGTGCCCTTTTGAACCCCAAATTGCTCCCAGTGAGCAGGCTGGCACCTTGCATCTTGCAGCTGCCGCCATTGATGTGTGTGTGAGTGGGTGAATGAGAGGCCTTCGCTGTGAAGCGCTTTGGGTAAACGTGCCGTCCATTTAGCATTTCCATCTGCTCTGCTGGTTCTTTACACCATTTACCGTTATTTAACCACCTGGTGCCTTCCAAACGAACTTTCCCTCTCTTTCTCTCTCTCCCTCTCTCTCTCTCCCTCTATCTATCTCTCTCTCTCCCTCCCTCTATCTCTCTCTCTCTCCCTCTATCTCTCTCTCTCCCTCCCTCTATCTCTCTCCCTTTCTCTCCCTCCCTCTATCTCTCTCTCTCCCTCTATCTCTCTCTCCCTCCCTCTATCTCTCTCTCCCTCCCTCTATCTCTCTTTCCCCCTCTCTTCCTCCCTCTGTCTCTCTCTTTCCCTCCCTCTATCTCTCTCCCTTTCTCTCCCTCCCTCTATCTATCTCTCTCTCTCCCTCTCTCTCCCTCCCTCCATCTATCTCTCTCTCTCCCTCTCTCTCCCTCCCTCCATCTCTCTCTCCCTCTCTCTATCTCTCTCTCTCCCTCTCTCCTCCATCTGCTCCATAGTGAACAGGTCAGTAGTTCATAGTGAACAGGTCAGTAGTTCATAGTGAACAGGTCAGTAGTTCTCAGAGCTGTGTGTTGTACCGTGGCTCTAACAGACAGTGTGGAGTGGTTTATAGTGTGCAGTACGGTGCTGGGTGTTCGGTTGCCACCAGGGGGCAGTAAAGTACAGCAGTGTCACCGGTGGAATGGGTCCTCTGTGATTGACCCAAGGAAGCTAGGAGCCGTGGGCGGGCTCAAGGAAGCTAGGAGCAGTGGGCAGGCTCAAGGAAGCTAGGAGCCGTGGGCAGGCTCAAGGAAGCTAGGAGCCGTGGGCGGGCTCAAGGAGCTAGGAGCTAGGAGCAGTGGGCAGGCTCAAGGAAGCTAGGAGCCGTGGGCAGGCTGAAGGAAGCTAGGAGCCGTGGGTGGGCTCAAGGAAGCTAAGAGCAGTGGGCGGGCTCAAGGAAGCTAGGAGCAGTGGGCAGGCTCAAGGAAGCTAGGAGCAGTGGGCAGGCTCAAGGAAGCTAGGAGCAGTGGGCACGCTTAAGGAAGCTAGGAGCAGTGGGCGGGCTCAAGGAAGCTAGGAGCAGTGGGCACGCTTAAGGAAGCTAGGAGCAGTGGGCAGGCTCAAGGAAGCTAGGAGCAGTGGGCAGGCTCAAGGAAGCTAGGAGAAGTGGGCACGCTCAAGGAAGCTAGGAGAAGTGGGCACGCTCAAGGAAGCTAGGAGAAGTGGGCAGGCTCAAGGAAGCTAGGAGCAGTGGGCAGGCTCAAGGAAGCTAGGAGCAGTGGGCACGCTTAAGGAAGCTAGGAGCAGTGGGCAGGCTCAAGGAAGCTAGGAGCAGTGGGCAGGCTCAAGGAAGCTAGGAGCAGTGGGCAGGCTCAAGGAAGCTAGGAGAAGTGGGCACGCTCAAGGACACTCCGACATGCTGCTGGGAGCTGCCATCGAACCGGGAACCTTCCACTCAGCAGACGGCTGCTCTACCTCCTGAGCTACTGTGTGTTTGTGTGTGCGCGTGTGTGCGTGTGTGTGTTCTATTGTGCTACTACACTAGTATAGTGCGTAGTGTATAGTATGGAAGTGCGTAGTGTATAGTATGGAAGTGGGCCCACCAGCAGGGCAGCCGTGCCCAGGAACAGACCCATCACCAGGGGGGCTTTCTCCTGGAACAGGTTCATGATGACCGTGGGACAGGCCTAGAGGAGAGGAGAGGAGGAGAGAGGAGAGGAGAGGACAGGAGAGGAGAGGAGAGAGGAGAGAGGAGAGAGGAGAGGAGAGGAGAGGAGAGGAGAGGAGAGGAGAGGAGAGGAGAGGAGAGGAGAGGAGAGGAGAGGAGAGGAGGTTAAAGTATTAGGACAGTTATTCTGTAATCTTCCATGTTGAATTTTAATTGTTATAATAATAATTAAGGTGCAGTCTGTTTACTCTGAGAGTTAGAATTGAGAGTTTTTTCATCTATATCTGGTGAACCATTTAGAGAAATAGATATTTAATCACAACTGAAGGCATCTTTGGTCATCCATTTTGTTGTCTTATGTGGTATAGAGAAGACAGACCTACTGTAGTTAAGTGTGACTAATACAGCTACAGTCATTCTGAGTATAAATCCTTGAGAATAGTTGGCTGACAGTTCATATTATTATACTCACAGGTATAGTGAAGAGAGTTTATATTATTATACTCACAGGTATAGTGAAGAGAGTTTATATTATTATACTCACAGGTATAGTGAAGAGAGTTTATATTATTATACTCACAGGTATAGTGAAGTGAGTTTATATTATTATACTCACAGGTATAGTGAAGAGAGTTTATATTATTATACTCACAGGTATAGTGAAGAGAGTTTATATTATTATACTCACAGGTATAGTGAAGAGAGTTTATATTATTATACTCACAGGTATAGTGAAGAGAGTTTATATTATTATACTCACAGGTATAGTGAAGTGAGTTTATATTATTATACTCACAGGTATAGTGAAGAGAGTTTATATTATTATACTCACAGGTATAGTGAAGTGAGTTTATATTATTATACTCACAGGTACAGTGAAGAGAGTTTATATTATTATACTCACAGGTATAGTGAAGAGAGTTTATATTATTATACTCACAGGTATAGTGAAGTGAGTTTATATTATTATACTCACAGGTATAGTGAAGTGAGGTCATATTATTATATTATTATACTCACAGGTATAGTGAAGTGAGGTCATATTATTATATTATTATACTCACAGGTATAGTGAAGTGAGTTTATATTATTATACTCACAGGTATAGTGAGGTCATATTAGTATACTCACAGGCATGGTGAAGTGAGGTCATATTAGTATACTCACAGGTATAGTGAGGTCATATTAGTATACTCACAGGCATGGTGAAGTGAGGTTATATTAGTATACTCACAGGTATAGTGAGGTCATATTAGTATACTCACAGGTATAGTGAGGTCATATTAGTATACTCACAGGCATGGTGAAGGTCTCCAGAAAGCTATGGTTAGGACACGTCTTTTTCACTAGGATGTCCAATGCACCCACCAGTCCACAGCACCGCAGCTATAACACAAGAGACAGAGAGAGAGACAGAGAGATAAAGAGAGAGATAGACGGAGAGAGAGAGAAAGAGAGATAGAAAGAGAGAGAGAAAGAGAGAGAGAGAAAGAGAGAGAAAAAGAGAGAGTGAGTGAGTGAGTGAGTGAGTGAGTGAGTGAGTGAGTGAGTGAGTGAGTGAGTGAGTGAGTGAGTGAGTGCGTGAGTGCGTGCGTGCGTGCGTGCGTGCGTGCGTGCGTGAGTGAGTGAGTGCGTGCGAGTGTGTGTGTGTGAGTGCGTGCGAGTGCGTGCGTGCGTGCGTGCGAGTGCGTGCGTGCGTGAGTGCGTGCGAGTGCGTGTGAGTGCGTGCGTGGGTGTGTGTGCGTGTGCGAGTGTGTGTGTGCGTGCGTATGGGGGGTGGAAAGTGCCACTTATTTGCTAACTGAGCAGACACACGTGACGAACGTCCCCACGTGTGCTATTCACTAACGTAGCTAACCCAGCAAACGCTCGTCAGGGCCGGGGGTACTTGAGCACGTGTGCTATTCGCGTACGTAGCAAACGTCGCTACGTGAGCACTTGTGCTACAGTAGGACTCCACTCATCCGAACCCAACGGGACCGCAGGTCGTTCGTATCTCTGAAATGTCCGGATGACTGGAACATATGTTAAAATGCACCAAATTCAATAAGTGGAATACTTGTTTCATATAGACTCATAATAGACCAATAAATACCCTTAATTACTTGTGAAAATGCATCAAAATTGCAATCAAATAGCCAACTAAACTCATATAGGCCAGTAGCCTATAATAAAATAACCTAATTTCCACTTGAGTGCGTGCTTTGATCAAATACAGTACTTTATTCTCAAATGAGGATTACGCTGCATCGATAGGCTACTGTATTCGCAGAACAACATGGTATAGCCTAAAACAACCCAACATTAGAACAATTAGAGCAAATGATAATCAATCAATAAATAAATGAAATGACATACAAGTTGTCGTGTTTTAGGCTATTGTAGCCTAAAAGAAAGTCTCTAAAATAACAGATGTAGGCTAACGTGGCCTAGGCTGTAGGCTATTATTTAACAAATACAGTAGGCCTAGTAGGCTAATCTACATGCTTACAACACGTCTGTGTTCCTGAAGTCCATTAACTGGGAACGAAAAATGACTCGATGCTCCTCTGCTTCAGGTTGCTGACGCGCTTTCTGGCTACCAAGGAATGCCGCTCTCGCGCAGCAGACTCGTTTGCGTTTTGCGCTCGACATTAAAGTAACAAAGAAATGAAACATGACAGTAGACTACAGCCTACAGGCAACATGTAGGTCTACATACAGTTCTGTTTTTATTCACAGTAGGATACAGTACTGTAATGAAAAGCCCACCAGTAACCAGATAGCAGGCAAAAAAAAGAAAGAAGTTTTTTAAGCCTGTCCGGTAGACCGGGAGGTTCGGATCTCTTCAGTTCGGATGAGTGGGGTCCTACTGTATTCCCTAAAGTAGCTGAGTAAACACGTCGTCACCGTCAGTTAACGTGGCTATCCCGACTTTACAAGTGAGACGGCGAGACCAGTAGTTCCTTTTTTGCTCGTTAATGCTTTGCATCCATGTAGGCTAACCTACATTTCTGTAGTTGCTGTTTAATGGTGTGTTCGTTTGTGGTCGGACGTGGCAAGTCGCAAGTGGCAAAATACCCACCTCCGACCTGTGTGCATTCGAGCTATAGCGAATGATATGATGATGATATGATATTGACATCAGCCGGCAACTGGAGGCTGAGAAACATATCCGAATTAGCGACGAGGAAGTGCGAGTTCAATTTGCCACCTCCCAGTTATAAACGAACGCACCATATACCCTGGCATAAGTGCGCTTTTTCATAACCATAGCAACCATTGCTTTATTGTACAAAGACTCAGTAAACTGTAAAAAGACAAGTTCAAGTTGGATTAGAAAGCTGTAGCTGATCGCGCCAAAAAGTATGTTTCCATACATAGCCTACCCATTCAGACCAGAGATTAAATCTTAAATGGTGGTGGTGTAGCCTACTTCATTGTGGGAATAATAGGTATGGCTACAACTACACACAGGCCACAAAATACAATAACAAAATACAGACAACAGCGGCCACTAAGGATTTTCTTTTCATTTTGGTAGGCTATCAGGGCTTTTTCCAGGACTGTCAAATAAGCCTATAGACAAAGGCTATCCGATTAATAAATGCACGGCACTAAACTTCTGGTAGGCCTATATACAGTATGTATAACATGTTAGGCCTAGCCTAAGCTTACTTTAGTGCACAGCAAACATTGCCTTTGCCCTTTAGGTCTTTATTGTTGTTGTTATTATTTTACTATGTCGAATGATTTGCCTGTTTGTGTGCTGCACGCACCATTGCATTCCTGTACCCTCATTTATTTAATGTATTTCGTTAGATAAAAACGAATAATGTAGGCCACAACTAGGCTACACACATAGGATATAGATAAAATGTAGTGTAAAACGAAATAATAAAAAAACAGCGTAAAACGCAGACCGCGGTTGAAATCTATCAATTTGAACGCTCAGGATAATTCCTAACCGTGACAGCCCTATGGTTGACAAGTAGGCTAGTCATATTGAACAATAGGCTACACTTTTATTTTGCCAATGAGCCTACTTCACAATATACTACGAATTTTCTTTCGGCTCATGGTGCATAACACAGATGGAGACATATTAGACAGGATGCAGGGACAATGTAAATAAATATAACACCTGTGAGTTAGCTACTACCACAGCACTTGGCGTGGCTGGAGAACATAAGATAAGCCAAATGACGGTGGCAATAATAATATAACATAATTTATCTTGTCAGCAACACACAGTAAGCACAATAGTAGGAATAATAACATATATTAACCAGGTTATCTGTTAGTAGCCTGCTATTATTTAGGCTCAATAATCTAACGTTAAGTTGTCATATCAGTGATCTCACTGGACGGAGGCTGGCTAGCCATATCAGAGCTAACAAGAGAACTAGCAGCTTAAGTAACCTAAT
Source organism: Borostomias antarcticus (assembly GCF_949987555.1). Taxonomy (NCBI): domain Eukaryota; kingdom Metazoa; phylum Chordata; class Actinopteri; order Stomiiformes; family Stomiidae; genus Borostomias; species Borostomias antarcticus. The sequence continues at coordinate 2,367,090 of NC_140258.1, forward strand.
GATGGTGACGGCGACGTTCCTCAATACCACTCGTTCCTCAATACCACTCGTGGACAAGTAGCGACGTTAGCTACGTTCGCAATACCACGCGTGGGCAAGTAGCGACATTCGTCAGGTTTGTCTTCTCAGTTAGCAAATCCACACGGGCCATAATTACGGGAGCTAACGTGAGCCACGCGAATGCCGCGACCAATGCACACATTGCTGACTTACTTCAGGCCGCCGCCGTCGCTAGGACAAAATGTCGTGAGTCACGTCAGTCCTCCTATCAAATACAATGGGAGTCGAATGGATTTCACTCACGTAAACACGTACGTTTGTCAGCTCCGTATGCAGCTCAGTTCGCTCCGTGCGGTAAGAAATGGCACATTTCACCCCCCATACGTGCGTGCGTGCGAGCGAGCGAGCGAGTGCGTGAGTGAGTGAGTGCGTGCGTGAGTGAGTGCGTTCACCGTATTGTGGAAGATGGTCAGCGTGACGGCCATCGCCGGGTCTCCTTTGTCCACATAGTGAGCGTAGACCGACGCGTAGAACATGGCCAGACGCCCGCTGACCTGCACGGAGGAACACACAGTCCAGTTAAACACACAGTCCAGTTAAACACACAACAAGTGTCCTTCACAGTCACATCAGCCGTTTGTGTGTACCTTGTCAAATTTGTAAAGTATGGCGCAAATTAATTATTTAATGTGTTTTAATATGTTTATCAGTATACTGCACTGTAACTTTTATTCCTGTATTCTATTTGTCCTGCTTTTTGTTTTAAATGTCTATAATGACTTGCTTTTTGTTTTAATGCTTTTAATTTGTCCTGCCTTTTGTTTTAAATGTCTATAATGTCTTGCTTTTTGTTTTAATGCTTTTAATTTGTCCTGCCTTTTGTTTTAAATGTCTATAATGTCTTGCTTTTTGTTTTAATGCTTTTAATGTCTCATGTAAAGCACCTTGAATTGCCCTGTGGCTGAAATGTGCTATATAAATAAACTTGCCTTGCCTTGAATGCATTTTTAAACTGGACTACATTTAATTTAAATTTCCTCAACTTAACGCACACTTACTCCGAATGATTTATATTTTTAGTTGAAGGACAATCGCAGCTACATTTGCCATCAATAGTTTGGTCACTACCATTCAGCTTATAAATAGATCTACAAACACAAAAGTTATAAAGACTATTTTTTTCTGCCCTCACAAATGTTGTTAAAACACCCCCTAAATGATAGTGATGAATTGTTTTGTCAATATGAAAGTTGTTCATCAAAGTCTTGGTTATGCAATGATGTAAAAAATATTTAGAACATCCTAGATCTAAATAGCTCAAAAAAAAAAAGTTTAGTCACAACAGTTCCCAAATTTAGCAGGCTAATTAGCAGCCAATCAGAATATTCATTACCCAGACCACACCCCTACCACACCCCATGATCTGTCACAATGGGCCATCATCTTGGACAAAGGACAGTAACAGCCTGTCACCTGTCTGCCTGTGACTCACACACCCAGAGCCATGCAGAAGACATGAATAAAATGTTTTATTTATCTAAAAATTCAAACATATAACCACTGTTGTCCATCAAGTGAATGTATTTGGTACACTAACAGTTAACATGTCTTGTTGTAGGCTATTTGCACGGGCACCAGGATATATGGAAGCACAAACACGCAGCACTTTGTCAGAGAAGCACGCTGAAAAGAAGGGGGTCACCAGAGGTACACACCCAGCGAAATGGCCTGAAGCCCAATGAGAAAATGTCCCTGTGGAAAAGGCAGTGACAGAGGGATCATGGACAATTTGTTGGCCTTGCGGTTTCTAGATTTTCAACTGTCTAGAGGCAAATGTTATTATTCTGCTGCTCGTTCAACTTTACCTTCAACCAAATCACAAAACTCATAACTCACCCCATAATGTGCTGGACATGGGGTAGAGGAATTCTGTAGCTCCACCACCGACCTTCTCTACCTCCGCTCCTGTGGAAAGAAAAAGTAAAAACAAGCCTCTTTATCAAACTGACATGGACTGAATGACACTAGTGATGTCTCCACTGAGTGTGTGTGTGTGTAATAATAATGATAATAAATAAAAACAAGCAGCTTATCAAAATCAAAGCAAATAGGTCTATTTTGGAGACAGAAACATCCAATCTCCAAGCCAAGGTATACAAGCCTATTGTTAAGGATTTTTATCCTTGGTTTAGTTAGATTGTCAAAGAACACGCTGAGTGGTCGATCAAGCTGGTTTTAAACAAAGGCAATAGTTTATTCTATGTTACGATTCTGCAGAGTCGGACAAGAGCACAGGAAGTGAATCCGGGCTCGTGTGAGTTCACGTGAGGACGGGGTCGTTAGGTTATACAGTGAAAAAGGAAGTGACGTGAAGACATAGTTTCAGGGGGAAGAGGACAGGGAAGTGATGTCACACAGGGAGGAATTTGTAGTTCTAACAGACTGATCAATGAGGACGAACTACAAAGTTTAGAACAACAGTCAAGGGGGAAAACAGAACACTTTGTTGAGACTTGAAATTCATTCACACTATAACTTCTCAAAACCCCTAAACAAGTGGAGACTGTCCTAGTAGTCCTACCTCACATCACCAGCAAGCGTCGGAGCAGTCCACTAGTCTCTGCGACTCTGTCTATGATTCCATCGTTGTCTAAAGTCATCAGGATCTCTTTCTCTGTGCACATTAGCATGAATGCCTCAAGACGCTCCTGTGTCAGGGTGCTCCTCAGTCTGTTCTTTACAATCTTGAGTGTGGAGAAGGTCCTCTCACAGGCCACTTGACTGAAAGAGAGTGTCAGCAGGAACTTGTAGGCCAATCCAATTACATGATAGGCATCAGTCAGTAGGTTGTATTTGGAGAGGATATGATAAACGCAAACTGCACAGTTTTTACAGGAGGTGCAGCTGGTGTCAGTCATCTCCATGTCTTCTCCAACCTCTGTCTCTTCTGCAGTCCGGACAGTGTATGACTCCAAATGGGGCATCTTAAGTCTCTCCCACTGGTTGGCCAGACTGCAGAGCTCAGCCTTGAGCCTTTCAGGTCATCAAACTTAAGGACGCATTTACTGAGTTGTCCGAGACATTCAGATGGAAGCTCCCTATCTCTCAGTGTACCAAAGTTTCTTGGGTCGAGGCACGCAAAATCCTCATAAAGCGCTCCATTTGCTGAATAGCTGGTCGTAATGCTCTGGGTCACTGTGTCCAAAATGACATTGTGTACCTTGACCCTGTATCGATCCTCTGCACTCAACGACTGCTTTTCCTCAGCTACCTCGCCTGGCATGGTCTTCTTCTTTCTGATTTTTATTTCAGGTAGAGCCGCCTGAACCACCTCTTCGGATCCGTTCTCCTCCAGCTCATTGTTAGCCCACTGAACAAAGACATTAGCAGCTTTCGTGACAGCATCCATGTCCCTAGTGCATTTGTTTAGGCTGTCTTGGGCACCCATTACTAGCCGATGAGCTGTGATTAAGTCCATGCCACTAGTCTGGAGGTATCTGGAGAGTGGTGAGGTGATCTCAAAGACCCGCAAGAATATCTGTGTTGTCAGCACTGTCTCATGCTTCAGTAGGGACTCCATGTACCCCTTAGCTCTTGCTCTGACATCTGCTTTCATTGCCCTATCTTCCTGTATCCTTTTGAGTGTTATGATTAAATCAACAAACAAGGCATTGTCTGGGTTACCAAAACAGCCAAATATCTTGCTTAGAGCCTGGTCCTTTGCCCACCACCTAGTCTCCCCGATTGGAGACAGCCGCCTGTGACGCTTGTCATCACTCACTTTCTCCCACAGATTCATACGCTTGTAAGAGTCCTTGATAAATACAGCAACATCATTCACGATGGAGAAAAGGGAGGCACTTTCTATCAGAGAGATCTGGAGCTCTCTCGGCGTCAGAGGCTCATTTGTAAGGAGTGGGAAGAAGTCTGTGAAGGAGCGACCACTTCTACCTCGGACTCTCTTATGAAGAGGGTACCTGATACAGCCCTGTCTGTCACAGGTCCATCTGTCAGTCCACCACTCTCCATGACCAGGACCAGTAGAGGACACAGCCCCGCTAGCCACCTATCCACGAACAAGGTGTGTAGTGGTGTGGTGGTAAAGGACCAATCTAACCCGGACGTTCCACGATCACCCGAGCCCCACTGGAGACGAGATCTGGAGCTCTCTCTGCGTCAGAGACTCTTTCGTAAGAAGTGGGAGGGAGTCTTTCAAGGGGCGGCCATTTCCACCTCGGACTCTATGGTTAAGAGGGCTCCTGACACAGCTCCATCTGACACAGCGCCATCTGTCAGTCCACCACTTTCCATGACCAGGATCAGTAGAGTTGACAGCCCCGCTAGCGCATTGTCCACCCCCATGGCATCTAGTGGGGTGGCGCTAAAGGGACAATCTGAGCCGGACACTCCACGATCACCCGAGCCCCACTGGAGACGAGATCTGGAGCTCTCTCGGCGTCGGAGGCTCATTTGTAAGGAGTGGGAAGAAGTCTGTGAAGGAGCGACTACTTCTACTTCGGACTCTCTGATGAAGAGGACACCTGACACAGCCCCGTCTGTCACAGGTCCATCGGACCCAGTCCCTTCTATCACAGCTCCATCTGTTAGACCACCATTCGCGATCACCACCCCCATGGTGTCTAGTGGGGTGCTGGTAAAGGGACAATCTGACGCGGACGTTTCACGATCACCCAAGCCCCACTGGAGGCGATGTCCGGATCTGACTCTCCGTCGAAGGCGCATCCGTGGGCTGTGGAGACGAGCCATCCTGATGGTCCGCATCATTGGGATGCTGCTGCCGGACAGGCTGAAGGAGGTGGCTCGCAGTGAAGAGTCCCGTCAGCACATGTCACCTGATTGTGTCCAAGACCCGCTTGTCAGAGCGAGTTGCCCCTTTGTTCAAGCGTTCAAAAGAAAGCTTGCAGTCTTTGAACGTGGGCTACCGGCTCTGAACCAGAAAAAATCCAAGGTCACATCCTGCTAACAGCCTGGCCGGAAACAAGACGTTCAAGACACAATACATAACAAATAACCCCACGATGACAGATAGTTTCCCACGGCACACCTGACGATCTCTCACGGCACACTAGTGTGCCGCGGCACACTGGTTGAAAATCACTGATCTAGACCATCACCATCTACCCCATGGGCCTCAACATTTGGTTTGTTCAGTTTGGGGTTACTTGTTATGTCTTGTGCTTGTACTGATGTCATTCATGAATAAAGTCTCTGAACATTCTCTGCCTGTGTTTGGGTCCTATCTCCACTGTATCCCACGACTGTGCTCAGTGAGCTGCCTGGACTTCCTGTCACACACACATACACACAGACATACACCAGCCCACTTCCGGCTTTAGGCCTGGGCCATAGCAAACACACACCAGTATTTGCCATGTCTCTCCTATGTCGTTTTTAGCTTCTCTTACTCTGAAAATGTAATTTATTGCTTTATAAATGTTCTTAGCTGGTAGACAAACATACTCCAGGAGCTTGCTCCATCAAAGCTTTTTCTGTATAGCACATTTCATACCCAGAGACAACACAATGCGCTTTACAGAGAACAAGGGAGGTGGGCATACGACCCACCTCTACATATTCCATAGGGAAGCAAAAAAACAGTAATCACCCGGTGGCCAGATAAGTGAGCTGTAAAAATTCTTCCCTGACCCCTCTCAACGAGGCGATCGACTCCCCCAAATGGTTCTATGTTGCTCCATATCTGAATGTCTGTGTGTCATGTGACATTACTGTTAATGACGTACTGTATTTGTGAAACTGTATAAATGTACATAACCTTTAAAGTTGTCTCATGTTTCTTTCATGCGTTATGTTGCCCAGATATGGATAAAAGACGGTTAGCTCTCTCATACTTGGGCCTCAAACTCAGAGATAAATCTAACGCACCTCAAGTCAAATGTACAGTGTGTGTACTTGACCTAGGTTCTCAGTATGTGACTCACAATTCTCACCACTAGAGGGCGTCACACTCCAATGAATTCACCCATTCCCCCCTCTTTCTCATTCCTGCTGTGCTGCGCCCAGGAAGAGACGGGAGTGGATGGAAGTATACCAGCCGTGCATGTTTTGAGCATGGATTGAGAAAACTAGGCTTTAGGCACAAACTTCTATAGTTGATCAGATGGTTGGGAACAGGCCACAATTAAAGACTGTTTTCAAAGCAGTCAGCTTGTCACAGAGGTGCCAGGTGGTGTAGACTGAAGGAGGACTGCCAGGCTGGAGAGGAGGGCTGCCAGGTGGTGTAGACTGGTGAGGAGGGCTGCCAGGTGGTGTAGACTGGTGAGGAGGACTGCCAGGTGGTGTAGGCTGGAGAGGAGGGCGTGGTTTGGCTACACCCTTCCATCCTGCCAGGCCAAACTGCCCTCTGTGGAGCTCTCGTCTTCAACTCAAAGCTCATTGAAGAGCCGGGGTTCCAACCAACACCCTCTCAGATAATACATCTCAGTCCTAATCTATAAACAACTATTGTATGGTATAGTGATGCATCTCATCAGGTGGTCTCTGGACAGTGTGTTGTGTTCTTCAGGTGTACTTCCTGTGCTCTCCCGCCGAGAGGGACTGCATCACTGCTTCATCACACACCTGACCTCTGACCTTCTCATCCTGGGACTGCATCGCTGCTACATCACACACCTGACCTCTGACCTTCTCATCCTGGGACTGCATCGCTGCTACATCACACACCTGACCTCTGACCTTCTCATCCTGGGACTGCATCGCTGCTACATCACACACCTGACCTCTGACCTTCTCATCCTGGGACTGCATCACTGCTACATCACACACCTGACCTTCTCATCCTGGGACTGCATCACTGCTACATCACACACCTGACCTCTGACCTTCTCATCCTGGGACTGCATGGTGTACACATCGTCTTTTTGTTACTCGGTTAATCAATGTACATATAATACTCCATCTGCCTTGCCTTTTTTTCTATACATGAGCACAATAAAAAAATAAATATTACAAATAAAGTATATCCACAACATTGGTCTGTGATGTTTATCCTCAAGCACTCATTCAATCACAGACAGACAGGAGCCGGCGTTAAAGAAAAGAAGCACTTAAGAATGTTTATTTTTTCAACAACTGGCCAAGATACTCAGTAGAACAACATTAGAATACAGCCATTTGTAACAGGACGGAAATACTTGGATTACAGTGTAACAAACGTACAAACAAGCGTTTGGAAAAATCTCTACCGGCTATTTTTGTCAGATGACACAAACTGGCGAGTCTCTCGGCATCATTTGGTCACTAGAAAAGCAGCTGTCTGCACTCGAGGTCCTCGGGATCAACTGCTTGTGCAGCCAAAGCCTTGATTATTACCACAGGCTGCCGGCCTGTCGCTTCACTCAACAGCCATTCTGGGGAGCAGGAAGGGGATTCTCTCAGTGTAACGACACCCTGGCCCGTCTCAGTAGACACATGGCCGGGCCCTTCTTATAAACGGACTCCCGGAAGGCCGAAATAAATGCATTTTTATTTGCATAATACAACTAGGTTCACTTCTTTATGTGGCCATCAGAAGCTGTTATGACAACGTCATAGTGAAGCTAGCATGCTAGGCTATACAATACAAAAATAAATGATTGAAGGTAAAATGCACAAAGCCAGCCAATTTACTGACCCCTGTGGAATGGATTCATAGAAACACGATGCCCTTCTGGTACGAACATGGAATACAGTCCTGAGACTATTCTGGTTCACACCAGCTGACCATGCAAATCACACTCAACTACTTAACAGTAAACATCCCTTGTGGGTCCACACTTCCTGTGTGAAGCAGCAGTGAAAGCAGCAGGAGAAGAAGAATCGCGGGCGGGGGACCTCCATTCAAGTTTGCATTAAACGTTGCCAGTGGCTGCACTGGTTGGTCCTCCTCCACACCCCTCAGCAGATGGGCTGGCTGTAGTGGACCGGCACCCCTCGCTCGCTCCTCTTTATCTCCTTCATGAGGACGGCGGCGCACGCCGACGCTGTGACCTGCGGGAGGGGGAGGGGGAGGAGGGGGGGCAAGGTCGGGGGGTTAAGCAGAGTGGGAGGGGACCAGGAGGTGCGGGAACTTTGACCCTGAACACTTTCAGGACTAGGAGGAGACAGAGAGAGGGTTAAGTAATGGAGATTCTCTGGAGTGAAGGTCATGGTGTGAAGGTCATGGTGTGAAGGTCATGGTGTGAAGGTCATGGTGTGAAGGTCATGGTGGTGCAGGAGAGTGTGAGTAGTTGCTCAGTCTACTACAGTCTGAAACCCTCACCCAAGCCCTAACCCTATAACCCTAACCCTCACCCTATAACCCTAACCCTAACCCTATAACCCTAACCCTAAAACCCTAACCCTAACCCTATAACCCTAACCCTCACCCTAACCCTAGCCTACTACAGTCTGAAACCCTCACCCAAGCCAAGGACAGAATGAAAACATTATCCAGTCACTAAACAGTGAAAAGAAGCCAGAGGATTGAGCTGAACACAGAGGATTGAGCTGAACACAGAGGATTGAGCTGAACACAGAGGATTGAGCTGAACACAGAGGATTGAGCTGAACACAGAGGATTGAGCTGAACACAGAGGATTGAGCTGAACACAGAGGATTGAGCTGAACACAGAGGATTGAGCTGAACACAGAGGATTGAGCTGAACACAGAGGCAAACAAAGCCGGTAGTGTGCGATATGGGAAATCAGACCTGGGTATTGTCTTATTTACAAATACTACTGAAATGCCCCTAGACTAATGAAACTGCCCCTAGACTAATGAAACTACCCCTAGACTAATGAAACTGCCCCTAGACTAATGAAACTGCCCCTAGACTAATGAAACTGCCCCCAGGTCTGCAGACAGAGGGGTTAGATGCAAGCGGAGGCAGTGGTCATGGAGACGGTCAGAGGGGTGAAGACCACGGGGTCCTGGTAAGGGTCGGGCTGGGGGGGGGAGAAGGGGGCGGGGGGGGAGAAGGGGGTGGCGGGGGGGGAGAAGGGGGTGGCGGGGGGGGAGAGGAGCACGTAGGTGGCGGAGGAGGAGTGGGAATGCCAGATCTCCTTCCTGAGGATTGAGCTCAACACGATGGCTGCGACCTGGGGGGGAGGGAGAGAGACGGAGGGTCATGGAGGAGGAGAGGAGGGATGGGTGGAGGGAGAGAGACGGAGGGTCATGGAGGAGGAGAGGAGGGATGGGTGGAGGGAGAGAGACGGAGGGTCATGGAGGAGGAGAGGAGGGATGGGTGGAGGGAGAGAGACGGAGGGTCATGGAGGAGGAGAGGAGGGATGGGTGGAGGGAGAGAGACGGAGGGTCATGGAGGAGGAGAGGAGGGATGGGGGGAGGAGGGAGAGAGACGGAGGGTCATGGAGGAGGAGAGGAGGGGTGGGGGGGGGAGGGAGAGAGACGGAGGGTCATTGAGGAGGAGAGGAGGGATGGGGGGAGGAGGGAGAGAGACGGAGGGTCATGGAGGAGGAGAGGAGGGATGGGAGGAGGGAGAGAGACGGAGGGTCATGGAGGAGGAGAGGAGGGATGGGGGGGGGAGAGAGACGGAGGGTCATGGAGGAGGAGAGGAGGGATGGGGGGAGGAGGGAGAGAGACGGAGGGTCATGGAGGAGGAGAGGAGGGGTGGGGGGGGGAGGGAGAGAGACGGAGGGTCATGGAGGAGGACAGGAGGGGTGGGGGGAGGAGGAAGAGGAGGAGGTGACAGACAGAGAGAGCAAGGGGGAGGAGGAGGAAGAGGAGGTGACAGACAGAGAGAGCAAGGAGAGATTGATTGATGGAGAGAGGACAAACGGATAGGAGATAGAGGTGATGGACAGAGAGAGCGAGAGGAGAGAGATGGAGGGAGGGAGAACAGAACGGAGGAGGAGGAGACGGACAGAAAGAGCAAGGAGAGAGAGAGAGATGGAGGGAGAGAGAGATGGAGAGAGAGAGAGATGGAGAGAGAGAGAGATGGAGGGGGAAAGAGGCAAGGAGGGAGACAGAAAGGGAGCGAGGGAAGAAAGTCATTAGATGAGGAGGTGAGATGTAAGCGACACACAGGTAGGTAGGGGTCACAGGTCATCACACACAGGTAGGTAGGGGTCACAGGTCATCACACACAGGTAGGTAGGGGTCATCACACACAGGTAGGTAGGGGTCACAGGTCATCACACACAGGTAGGTAGGGGTCAGCACACAGCAGAGGAGAGGAGAAGGGGGAACAAAGAGATGTTAACAATCTTGAGGTTTGGAGTTGATGTCTCTCGTCCGGGCGTCTGTAGCTCAGGAGGTAGAGCGGGTGATCGTAGGGTCGGCGGTTCGAATCCCGGCTCCTCCTGACCACATGTCGAAGTGCCCTTTTGAACCCCAAATTGCTCCCAGTGAGCAGGCTGGCACCTTGCATCTTGCCGCTGCCGCCATTGATGTGTGTGTGAGTGGGTGAATGAGAGGCCTTCGCTGTAAAGCGCTTTGGGTAAACGTGCTCTATAAGTGCCGTCCATTTAGCATTTCCATCTGCTCTGCTCCTCACTGGTTCTTTACACCATTTACCATTATTTAACCACCTGGTGCCTTCCAAACTGACTTTCCCTCTCTTTCTCTCTCTCCCTCTCTCTCTCTCCCTCTATCTCTCTCTCTCCCTCCCTCCCTCTATCTGTGTGTTTGTGTGTGCGCGTGTGTGTGTGTTCTATTGTGCTACTACACTAGTATAGTGCGTAGTGTATAGTATGGAAGTGCGTAGTGTATAGTATGGAAGTGGGCCCACCAGCAGGGCAGCCGTGCCCAGGAACAGACCCATCACCAGGGGGGCTTTCTCCTGGAACAGGTTCATGATGACCGTGGGACAGGCCTAGAGGAGAGGAGGAGAGGAGAGAGGAGAGGAGAGGAGAGGAGAGGAGAGGAGAGGAGAGGAGAGGAGAGGAGAGGAGAGGAGAGGAGAGGAGAGGAGAGGAGAGGAGAGGAGAGGTATCTGAACACAGTCCAGTTAAACACACAACAAGTGTCCTTCACAGTCACATCAGCCGTTTGTGTGTACCTTGTCAAATTTGTAAAGTATGGCGCAAATGAATTCTTTAATGTGTTTTAATATGTTTATCAGTATACTGCACTGTAACTTTTATTCCTGTATTCTATTTGTCCTGCTTTTTGTTTTAAATGTCTATAATGACTTGCTTTTTGTTTTAATGCTTTTAATTTGTCCTGCCTTTTGTTTTATATGTCTATAATGTCTTGCTTTTTGTTTTAATGCTTTTAATTTGTCCTGCCTTTTGTTTTAAATGTCTATAATGTCTTGCTTTTTGTTTTAATGCTTTTAATGTCTCATGTAAAGCACCTTGAATTGCCCTGTGGCTGAAATGTGCTATATAAATAAACTTGCCTTGCCTTGAATGCATTTTTAAACTGGACTACACTTAATTTAAATTTCCTCAACTTAACGCACACTTACTCCGAATGATTTATATTTTTAGTTGAAGGACAATCGCAGCTACATTTGCCATCAATAGTTTGGTCACTACCATTCAGCTTATAAATAGATCTACAAACACAAAAGTTATAAAGACTATTTTTTTCTGCCCTCACAAATGTTGTTAAAACACCCCCTAAATGATAGTGATGAATTGTTTTGTCAATATGAAGGTTGTTCATCAAAGTCTTGGTTATGCAATGATGTAAAAAATATTTAGAACATCCTAGATCTAAATAGCTCCCAAAAAAAAAGTTTAGTCACAACAGTTCCCAAATTTAGCAGGCTAATTAGCAGCCAATCAGAATATTCATTACCCAGACCACACCCCTACCACACCCCATGATCTGTCACAATGGGCCATCATCTTGGACAAAGGACAGTAACAGCCTGTCACCTGTCTGCCTGTGACTCACACACCCAGAGCCATGCAGAAGACATGAATAAAATGTTTTATTTATCTAAAAATTCAAACATATAACCACTGTTGTCCATCAAGTGAATGTATTTGGTACACTAACAGTTAACATGTCTTGTTGTAGGCTATTTGCACGGGCACCAGGATATATGGAAGCACAAACACGCAGCACTTTGTCAGAGAAGCACGCTGAAAAGAAACGCACACACCCTTCTGACACATCAGAGCCTGCATCATCAGACAAACACAATAATACAACAATAACAATGCGCACAAACACACCTTCCTGTGCAAACCTGGGCATTTATAAAAACCAAACTTGACGGGAGAATGGCATAAAGGTGAAACCCGAGAAACAAATTGACACCATTTGAACATAACAAATTGACACCAACAATGAATATATCTGATATTGCAAAATAACCCCTCAAATATGTTGCACAGTGCAATCGGGAGAAATACTCAAGTGCTCAAAAACTGCTCAAAAACTGTTGTGAATGACTTGAGTTGCCTTTATATTTGTTTTGTTCCCTCTCACACGGCCTCACCCTCCTCACCTTCCTCACCTCTCACACGGCCTCACCCTCCTCACCTCTCACACGGTCTCACCCTCCTCACCTTCCTCACCTCTCACACGGCCTCACCCTCCTCACCTCTCACACGGCCTCACCCTCCTCACCTCTCACACGGCCTCACCCTCCTCACCTCTCACACGGCCTCACCCTCCTCACCTCTCACACGGCCTCACCCTCCTCACCCTCCTCACCTCTCACACGGCCTCACCCTCCTCACCTCTCACACGGCCTCACCCTCCTCACCTCTCACACGGCCTCACCCTCCTCACCTTCCTCACCTCTCACACGGCCTCACCCTCCTCACCCTCCTCACCTCTCACACGGCCTCACCCTCCTCACCCTCCTCACCTCTCACACGGCCTCACCCTCCTCACCTTCCTCACCTCTCACACGGCCTCACCCTCCTCACCCTCCTCACCTCTCACACGGCCTCACCCTCCTCACCCTCCTCACCTCTCACACGGCCTCACCCTCCTCACCCTCCTCACCTCTCACACGGCCTCACCCTCCTCACCTTCCTCACCTCTCACACGGCCTCACCCTCCTCACCTCTCACACGGCCTCACCCTCCTCACCCTCCTCACCTTTCACACGGCCTCACCCTCCTCACCCTCCTCACCTCTCACACGGCCTCACCCTCCTCACCCTCCTCACCTCTCACACGGCCTCACCCTCCTCACCTCTCACACGGCCTCACCCTCCTCACCTCTCACACGGCCTCACCCTCCTCACCCTCCTCACCTCTCACACGGCCTCACCCTCCTCACCCTCCTCACCCTCCTCACCTCTCACACGGCCTCACCCTCCTCACCCTCCTCACCCTCCTCACCCTCCTAACTCTCTACATATTCCAGAGGGAAGCAAAAAAACAGTAATCACTGTGTCAACAACATTGACACATGCAGTTTATGACTGTTTCCATATCTACAGTATATGTATTTATGATAGTATATTACAGTAATCCACATAAAAAATGCTGTGTGTAGGATCTGCCTCTAGGGGGAGCTCTTGAACACCAGACCATCAGACTACATCTATATTGTATATAGAATTATATGGCTGGTCACAAATTATTCAATCCTATTCATTTATCACCAATATCTCTGGGAAAAGCTAAAATTGCTCTCTCATACAATTGTGCTGCTGGATTAAGGTTTTTATTCTTTAGGAATTAAGACTGCTTTTACAGTAGGTATGATGTGAAGTTTCTTTATGAATTAAGACTGCAGTTAGGTATGAAGTGAAGTTTATTTATGAATTAAGACTGCAGTTAGGTATGAAGTGAAGTTTTTTTATGAATAACGACTGCAGTTGGGTATGAAGTGAAGTTTCTTTATGAATTAAGACTGCAGTTAGGTATGAAGTTATGTTTCTTTATGAATTCAAACTGCAGTTAGGTATGAAGTTATGTTTCTTTATGAATTCAAACTGCAGTTAGGTATGAAGTTATGTTTATTTATTGAATTGATGTTGAATTTAAGTTAAAGTTTCTTTAAGACTGCAGTTAGGTATGACGTTATGTTTCTAATATTGGTAGGTTGTCACACACAGCAGTTTGCCAGATGTGGCTCAGGAGTGAAAAATTCTCCCCATCCATTGTCAATGCTAGGGGGGTGAAATGGACATATCTCGACGTAGGAATGTCACAGAGACAAGGAGTTTGGATATAAAGCTATCGACCTAATGAATGCAGCAATACCAAACATTACTACTCGCACGTGCACATGCACAGAGCCACAAAATGCATTAATTGGCGGAGGTCTGTGCTCTCTCAAGCACCATCTCGTTTCTGTTAAAGCAGAGGACTGAGCATCTTCTTGTCAACAAATGTACACCTCTCTTTTTCAGACACAAGAGGGAGTCAGAGTGTAGGGAATAAGCCATTTCCTGTTTGTTCAAAGACAGCTCTTTGAGCTGCAGGAATCAGGAAATTAAGTTGACCATCTTTTGAATAAAGGCTCAAAACAAGTGTCAAAGACATTTTAGAGGACTATTTCGTAAATATGTTTGTGACAACCTTGGTAGCATGATCATTGATTGATTACTGCATGATTTCATGATGGATTATTAGAAAACAAGAAATATTGACCTGTAGGTCTACTGTATGTTACACCTTCAGAACTAGATACTGTACAGTGGCACTTGGAAGTGTCCCCCATCCCCAACCCACGTTGACCTTTTACATACCAACAAACCTGTGAGAAGGTATACATTTAACAGAATCAAAATTGACTGTGAAAACATATACAATGTTATTGTACAGTAGGCTATATCAGTTGCACTTACTTTTTTTTTTCTCTTGTCTTTAGTCGTATACCGTCTTGGTTGCTTCTGTGTGTGTTTCTTGTACTGAAGTGATTGTCTACCTGCGCCAGTGTCCCTATAAGAAAATAAGGAATAGAACATCATAGTCTAGTTGATAATCAAGTTAATACAGTAAAAATGACAATTATACTACCAACAGTGACCCTAATTGCGTTGCTATATGTGTGGTATAAATACAGCTGAGTTGAGCTAACGTACTTGTGATTACCAGGTCACGAGTACAGCTACTGTTGGGTGAAGTTAAGGCATTGCCTCTCCTCTCCTGAGACATGAAAGCTGGTATTATAGTCTAGATGGAGGGGCCCTCAGATTTTGAGGTACCCCTACCCGAGTTAGAACAAAACACAACCATGTTTTTTCATATCCCCTATGTGTCCCATTACTGGCCATGTGGTGTACCGGGCAAATGCCCGGTGGGCCGGACCTACTTGTGGGCCGATCTAAAAAAAAATATATATATTTGGGGGCTAACGAACGGCCCATAGAGCAGGGACAGCGGCCCATTGGTCCATTTTCTAAACTGACACTGGGCTGGCCCAATCATATGTAGGCCCCACCCCTCCCTCTGTTAGTTTCATGTGTCATTTGCGTGGGCCGTTAGAGAGCCAAAAGTCAGTGGATGGAGAAAGATGGATAAGGACAAGTATAGTAAACCAAAGCGCAAGGGGGGCGCAGAGAAATTACGAGCTAAAAAGATTAAAAGTCTTGAGGCGGATGCTGCAACATGTGAAAAAATTACTGATATGTTTGCGCCAGGGGCTGCTTCAACGTCTACAGCCTCAGAACACCATGTTGAACACGAACTTGAAGGAGAGGTGGCTGGTGGCCATGGTGGCCGAGAGCAGGACAGGGAAGCCGAGGAGGGACAGAGACATGACAGGGCCGAGGAGGGACAGAGACATGACAGGGCCAAGGAGGGACAGAGACATGACAGGGCCGAGGAGGGACAGAGACATGACGGGGCCAAGGAGGGACAGAGAAATGACAGGGCCGAGGAGGGACAGAGACATGACAGGGCCGAGGAGGGACAGAGACATGACAGGGCCGAGGAGGGACAGAGACATGACAGGGCCAAGGAGGGACAGAGACAAGACAGGGCCGAGGAGGGACAGAGACATGACAGGGCCAAGGAGGGACAGAGACATGACAGGGCCGAGGAGGGACAGAGACATGACAGGGCCCTGGAGGGACAGAGACATGACAGGGCCGAGGAGGGACAGAGACATGACAGGGCCGAGGAGGGACAGAGACATGACAGGGCCCTGGAGGGACAGAGACATGACAGGGCCCTGGAGGGACAGAGACATGACAGGGCCGAGGAGGGACAGAGACATGACAGGGCCGAGGAGGGACAGAGACATGACAGGGCCGAGGAGGGACAGAGACATGACAGGGCCGAGGACGGACAGAGACATGACAGGGCCCTGGAGGGACAGAGACATGACAGGGCCGAGGAAGGACAGAGTGAGCAGGAGGAGTGTGTAGTTGAAACGGTAAGGAAATATAGCTGAAAGCTAAAAAAGCTATAGCTAAATATGAATATGGGTGACGGCTATCTGCTGGCTAGAGCCAGCTAGCATTAGCTAGGTACAGCTAGCTAGCATTATCTAGCTACCCACCTCCCTGCCAAGCAAACCGGGTCGTAGCTAGCTACGTTTGAGCTAGCTAGCGTTAACACTGTTTGTCTAGGCCAGCCAGATAACGTCAGTACTAGTAGTGCTAACGTTAGCACGTTAGCTTGGCAATTAGCACTAGCGCTATTACTAACGTTATCTATTCTGGCCTAGCCTAGCAGTGTTGCTGCTGCTGGGCTACTTAACGTTATATCTTCGAAGAAAAAGAGGAGCAGGCTAACGTTAGCTGTGTGTGGCCATGGTCCAAAATTAACCCTAGCCATTTACTAGCCAATGGCTGGCTGCTAAAAACCTATTGGTAATGGATAATTGACCAGCCAGTTGACTGGTAAGCCTAGCTCCTTTCAGGACTGTTACTAAGGGGCTAGGTTAAAAAAGTTCGTTTTGGACCCTTCTAGTACATTACTACTGTTATGCACACACTATAATATTGATTGAGGATCACATGTGAGACCAAGATAACATGCTAAATAATAATAAGAGCAAATTGGACACAGACACTGTCATTGACAAAGTGTCAGAGAAGAGTGAGCTACTGAGGAAACTTATAGTAAGTTGATATGAAATTGTTGTTATTATTATAAAATTATTCATAATAATGTAGCAGCTTTTTAGACTGAAGATGGTGTGATCATGTGACTCATTATTACCCCCCCTCCCCTGTCTCTCATAGGATGCCCGGCCCTAACTTGTGTGGTTCATTGTCCATTGTTGATGAGGGTATTCAGAGGGCCATGCAGCCTTTTCCACTAAGTAAGTATACAATACATGCAACTATGTTTTTATATTTTCTAGAATCTGTCATTTAATCATTTATAATTTAAAAATGATCATTGATCATGTCTCATCTCTCTCTCACTCCCCCCCTCTCTCTCTGTCAGGATATTATTGTTGAGGGTATCCAGAGGGTCATGCAGCCTTTTCCAGTAAAGATAAAGGTATTATGATCATGTAATTACCAGTACTGTGATCAACTCAATCAATTATAATGTCTCAGTCTCACCTTTCTCTCTGTCTCCCCTTTTCTCCCTCTCTCTCTATCAAAGGTTGCCCTCATTTGTTTGAAAAGAAGCACTTTGCTTTTAACTGGAGTGGACTTCACAGGCATCCTTTTTTATGTAAGTAGTGAGTTTACAATCTATGCAACTGCTTACATTTTCTAGAAGATATTGTTACTATCTGAATCTATAGTTTATCTCACTTATCGTGCCTCATCTCTCTTCCTCCCTCTTTCTCACTCAGGATGCCATTGTTGATGAGGGTATTCAGAGGTCCATGCAGCCTTTTTCCAGTAAGTAAGTATACAATTCATGCAACTCTGATCATCTGAATCTGTCATTTAATCATGTATGACTTATCATTGATCATGTCTCATCTCTCCCTCTCTCTCTCTCTCTCCCCCCCTCTCTCTCTCTATCTCTCTCTTTCTCTCTCTCTCTCTCTCTCTCTCTCTCTCTCTCTCTCTCTATCTCTCTCTTTCTCTCTCTCTCAGGAGATGCCATTATTGTTGAGGGTATCCAGAGGGCCATGCAGCCTTTATTACTAAGTAAGTATCAAATACATGCAACTATCTCTCTACATTGTTCTCAATTGAAGATACTGGACCAGTACTGTGATCATTTAACTCCATCAATTATCATTCTCACCTTTCTCTCTTTGTCTCTCCCTCTCACTCTTTTAAAGGTTGCCTTGTTTGAGGAGGAGATCTTTTCAGCCCAGTGGAGTTCACAGGCAACATTTTGAGTTACTTGTATACTTTGTACATATATTTCTATACTTACATTTGAATAATAATAATAATAATAATTTAATAAATAATTTGAAATTATACTTTGACTTCTATCAGAGCTTTTTCTTTGACAATTTCTTGTACTTCTACTGTAACTTACTTGAGTATGGAGATGGTGTACTCCACGGCCACGTCTGACCACCAGGGAGTCAAGAGTGAGTGAGTACACTCGTCCATTTGCACTGGTACACTTGTCCACGGAACTTACTCATCTTTGTAGTGGTTTGGGGAAATAGTACGGTGGTATTGCATATTTAAAGGGGCCGCAAGGATTTCGTACTGGTGGGTGGTGTCCGACCGATTGTGGTGGGCCGGTCTGGGCCAAAAATGCCAGGGCCGATTTTTTGTCCCAGTCCAGCCCTGTTCAGAAGGCTCTTAGGTCATTTGGAGAATTCACACATGCATCTGCTCGATTTGGGGACTCTATGTTGGGATCTAGGTCAAGTCCCTAAACGTGGGCTGCATCTCAATTGTGTATGGTGGCTTCCCCTCCTCATCTCCTTCATTGTACTTCATCTGTCCTGGTGAATATGAGATGAAAGGTCCTTGTGGGCAACATCAATGTTGCTTGAATCGATCCTTTGTTCCCATATCAGTTCTAAAAAAAAGGAGAAGAGATAAGCAGCAAGACTATTGAGACATAACCTAGTTTGTCTTTGTCAGATCCATTATTGTAAAGGAAGACAGTTTCCTGTCAGTCAGCCAGTTCAAAGTGAGCTCTCAACAGGAAGTTGCCATGCAACAGCTTAGTGATGCACTTCCTGATCATGTTGTTTTTTCTTATAAGGTAGGTTACAGCAAGGTCCATCATTTCAGTACAGGAAACAAACACGCAACAGACAACAAATACCAATTACAAAAAGACAAGAAAAAATAAAGTAAGTGAAAGCTACATATTATACTGTAAAATATGACTTAGAAACATAAATTCTTAATTGTACAGACTTAATTTTTGGTGCTGTGTTCACCTGAGTTTACCTGTTCTTAAGCGCATTTCAAATTCACTGAACTGTTATCTGTGTTCCTGCGAAAAATCTTCTCACAAATAACATAGTGGTTTTATGTTGTCTGAATCACCCCAACTTTTTGATTCTGTGGAATCTCCTTGAAACTTTATATAGTTCCCTGGAGGCAATTGATAAATCAAAGAAAAAAAGGACCTTTTGCACAATTAGGTCACTATAACTTCAGAATATTACTGAACTTTAGGTCAGAGACCCTATGGGAGGAACAGAGCTACTCTCATGGGTACACTGCAAAAAACATTAGTTAAAATACAAGACATAAACACTGAATTTGAGGAGAAATTACTTAATATCAGTGAAATTATCTGTCCATACATGCTCGGTGAAACATGCACTTCACGAAGTAATGCGCTTCCTCATCTGGTAGGGAGAGACCACGGATGTATTAAGAGAATAGAGAGACGGGGAGACAGTCTGGGTTTTAAGAGTAAACCTGCTAGCAGGTTTGGTTCCCAGAGTGAGTTACCATGGTAACGCTGTCAACTCTCTTCCTGGAACGGTTGACTCATGAGTTGTGTTCGGAATCGCTCCCTATTCACTATATAGTGCACTATACAGTGCATGTACCCTACATTTCCTCCGTTCCCTAGGTAGTTCACTACATGGTGATCCCTATATAGGGAATAGGGAGTGAGGGAACAAGGGAGCGATTCCGAACATGAGAAAATGTAGGGTACATGCACTGTTCCCTGCAAATCAAGGTGAAATGTGGGTAATAAATAGTGGACTATATAGGGAACGAAAATTCCGTGGAGAATTCGGACACTACAAACAAAATGGCTGACGCCCTATATAGTGCACTATATAGTGAATAGGGAGTGATTCCGAACACAACTTGCCCTGCTTTCTCGACTGTCTTCCTGGAACGGAAAACCCAGGCTTATTCCCTTTTTTTTATTTATTTAACCTTTATTTAACCAGATAAAAAGCATTGAGATAAAATCTCTTTTACAGTACTTACCTGGCCAAGAAGGCAGCAAAGTTTCACATTGAAAGACACAAGGACATATAAAATACAAAGAACAACACAACTAAATATACAAAAGGCGTAGAGCACGTGGGAACAATAAGAAATGAAGGTGTATTACTACATGAGCAGCTGGTGGTAAGGACTTCTGATCATTTCAGTTTAAAGCTGGCTAAAGGAATAAGTGCCATCAGTTTGAGGCTTGACTGAAGGTCATTCCAAGACCAAGGACCAGAAAAAAAAGGCTCCTTTCCCAGCCTCAGTCCGCACAGCAGGTACCTGGAACCGTATCCAGGCACTGGATCTGAGGTTGTGAGAGTCACAAACTGGTACAAAACTTATAGTTTTATATATAGAACATATGTACCAAGGGAGCTTGCCTAAAATGGCCTTATACAATAATATAAACCAGTGCTGCATCCTGCGCATAGTAAGTGAGGGCCACCCAGTTAGGCTATACAGTGTGCAATTATGAGTCCTATAGGGTGCATTTGATATATCTCAGTGCAGCGTGGTAGAGTGGGTCAAGTTTGGCCAAAACAGTGGGACAGGCAAATCTATCGATGGTATCGCCGTAATCAAGCTGGAACAGGAATAAGCCAGAGACCAACTTTTTACGAGAAGATGTTGAAAAACAAGCTTTAAGTGTGTAAAGGAAGCCAAGAGTAAATTTCAGTTTCTTAGTTAGGGCTTCAATATGATGTTTAAAGTTTAGATTTGAGGCTTAGCGAACACAGGATTTGCACTAAACCCGCTTTCTGGAACACCCCCCTGCTTTCATGTGCTTCAATCGTTGAACTCAACCCACCTGCCTTTTTTTCCCGCCGCAATATACTTTAGTAGGGGCCTGTGGGTTCTACAAACCCACGCACCCTATGCAAATTACGCTACTGGTGGTGGTTAATTATCTACGTCAAGACTGATATTCTATTCCTCATTTTCTTATAGGGACACTGTCGCAGGTAGACAATCACTTCAGTACAAGAAACAAACACACAGAAGCAACCAAGACGGTATACGACTAAAGACAAGAGAAAAAAAAAGTAAGTGCAACTGATATAGCCTACTGTACAATAACATTTTATATGTTTTCACAGTCAATTTTGATTCTGTTAAATGTATACCTTCTCACAGGTTTGTTGGTATGTAAAAGGTCAACGTGGGTTGGGGATGGGGGACACTTCCAAGTGCCACTGTACAGTATCTAGTTCTGAAGGTGTAACATACAGTAGACCTACAGGTCAATATTTATTGTTTTCTAATAATCCATCATGAAATCATGCAGTAATCAATCAATGATCATGCTACCAAGGTTGTCACAAACATATTTACGAAATAGTCCTCTAAAATGTCTTTGACACTTGTTTTGAGATTTTATTCAAAAGATGGTCAACTTAATTTCCTGATTCCTGCAGCTCAAAGAGCTGTCTTTGAACAAACATGAAATGGCGTATTCCCTACACTCTGACGCCCTCTTGTGTCTGAAAAAGAGAGGTGTACATTTGTTGACAAGAAGAGGGTCGTATGCCCACCTCCCTTGTTCTCTGTAAATCGCATTGTGTTGCCTCTGGGTATGAAATGCGCTATACAAATAAAGCTTTGATTGATTGATTGATTGATTGATTGATTGATTGTTCTAATGTGTCATGTGTAATGTTATTCCAGCCCAGGCTTTAGCCCTCACTAGTGATGTTCGACAAGTCTACCCAGAGGTTTGTCTGTGTAATCCAGGGATCCAACTCAAAGGGAGGTCTTATCCCCAACACCCGACTCAACGACTCCAGCAAACTGCTGGATTCCACCAGGCTGGTTATACAAACCAAACCCAGATGGCCGATATTTCAGAAGAACAGTTACCGGGTGTCTGACTACAAGCTGGAAGACCTCATAGGTGGCCCACCATGTCCAGGTAGGTTGTGTCATAGAAATTATAGTTTCATCACCTACTTTTGTAATTCACCACCTCCCTCAACCTTTCACATAGCTGTGCTAACCTAATTCATGACAGGATGACCTCCAGGAGGTCCACACACCTAGAAATCTGTCTACTCCAGAATAACCATCCTTTGCCCCTTTGTCCCTCTTAGAAATTACCGCCTTTTCTCATGTCATGTGTCTGCATTCTCGACCACTGTTGATGACGCCTGCCATTTATAAGGCAGCGCAAGACCAGGGGGCGGCACTTCTTGGGATACCACTCACGTGCGTTGTCCGGAAGTCCTTGCGCTCGTATGTTTTCTCAATAAACCAGACTTAACCTGTTTGAGCAAATCTTGGTAAATCCTTTTTGACTAGATCAGTTAAAAATCCATCACAGATGTTGGACTGAACAAACTCCCTGATTTTAACGCTATATGGTTCAATGATGGTTATCGCTAGCCTTATGATTAACTCTAACATAACCCCAAAGTCTCTCTCTCTCTCTCTACACATTGTTCCTCAGAATGGTTCCAGATATCCCCCATCGTGGATCAATGTGAACACTTGTTTGAGCAGAAAGTAGCAGGGAAGATGGGTGGAGATGTACTGGATGCTGGGGGGAAGGTGATGGGGCATGGAACTACTAAGCTCCAATCAACATTTGGCCCACTGAATAAACATGGAGTGGATATAATGAAATTGAAGAGGTCCATTAAAAAGTATGTAAAACGTGTTTTACAGTATGTACAAACCTCTCCGCGGCTGCTATATGACAACTCCACTTTAATTTCTGTATTCCTTTTCTCTCTCTCTCTCTCTCTCTCTCTCTTACCCTCCTTTTACTCCCAGCTCGCTCTGTTATTCTTCCTTGTTAAATGATAATAATACCTTTTCACTGCATGGCAATAAGGTGTTCTGAATCCCAATCCCCCGTTAGCAAGACCATGCATGAGGACCCTGGGCTGGAGGAGCGTGAGATGCTTGTTCTGGTGAAGGACAGGATTGTGACCACCACTTCCATCACCCTTAAAGGCGCTGACCAGGTGGACACCTGTTATATGGCAAAGGGGATGGTTAAATTGTTCCAGCTGTTCGTAGGCGGAGTGAGTCATGGGCGTGTCCCTGTGTTTCATTGCATATCTACTGCATATTATCCATATCTATGTATGTATGTATGTATGTATGTATGTATGTATGTATCTGTCTGTCTGTCTGTCTGTCTGTCTGTCTATACTGTATATATTTGTATCATTATTACTGTGTTATTTTGTGCATTATGGTGGTCATTATTTGGTGTTTGTTGTCAGGCTCATTCTAGCTCTGAGAAGTGTTCCTTGGAGATTCCACCTAATGCTGTCATCGCTTACAGTGTCACAGAACTCAAAGGTACAGGGTTTATTTGTTGAGTTGAATTGGTTATACTCACACCTCAGTATATGATGAGAGGTGGACCAGCTCTGTGGCCTAGTGGTAGAGTGTCAGCCCAGAGACTGGAAGGTTGTGGGTTCGATCCCCGGCCGGGTCATACCAAAGACTATAAAAATGGGATCCATTGCCTCCCTGCTTGGCACTCAGCATCAAGGGTTGGAATTGGGGGGCCACATCACCAAATGATTCCAGAGCGCGGCGCTGCTGCTCACTGCTCCCCCAGGGGATGGGTGGAATGCGGAGAACAAATTTCACACAATCAGTGGAACTTAGTCTTAGGTGATCACAGGTTTTTGTGAGTCAGAGGACCCAAGATCGAGCCCATCGCGTGGCACGCGAATGTGGAAGCAGTACTGACGAGTAACGCAGCGACACTTGTTACTGTACTTATTTGGTGTTTGTATTGTAGAATGTTTTAACTGTTGTTTTCTATACAATTTACATGCTTAATTCTCTCTTTCTATGTGTTTGTGTATGTATGTTTTCAGAGCTGAAAGTCCAGGACCGCACCAACATGGATGACAACGACATGGAGGACTTGGAGGCGGACTGCATATCTGATGATTTAAAATTGCTGTTTGGGGACGCCACATCACAGGATAATATCCTAGACCGAGTATGGAAAGGTATGTTCTTTTCATGTTAGTTTGGTTGCTCAAATGGTTAGTTTACTGACAGTTCCCAGTATGTTACTTCCACCCCCTTGAGTGCTGATATCACTTAATGCCCCCCTTCTCTCTCTCTCTCTCTCTCTCAGCCTTGCAGGAGTTTGAAGAGGTTCTTCAGCCATTAGCTGGTCTCCCACAGGAGACCAAGTCATCTCTGTTTCTGCAGCTTCGTGAGGTTCTACAGGACAGGACGGACTTTCGGAAGCTTCTAGAACACGCGGTTAGAGACAATGTATCTGACAATGTAGTTGATACCAAACTTAAACCCTACACTCCAAGTTACAGTAAACAATGTGGCCAACGCGGTTCACAGCATTGGTCATTTGTTTGTGTGAGTGTGTGTGCATACATATGTGCACACTGCATGCACATAGAAGACTAGCATTCTTGAGGTGAGGAGACACTCCCCAAGGGGGCCCCAAAGAAATTCAGGGGAGGCACGGAGGGATGGTTAGAAGAGGGGGAAAAAAGGAAAACATTTTTTATTTTTGAATTTTCTATGGTTTTTATTAATGAAACGTGATTTTAAAGGTCAGAAAATCAAAATAAATAATGGGAGAGATGTATACTAAATTTGTGGATAGTGCAGAGAGAGCCTCCCCCCGCAGGCATGAATGTATACATATTGTGCAAAAACGTCATAACGTTAACTAGCAACAGGTGCCACCGAGCTAACTTAGCTGTGTAACGTTATGGGCTAGCTAACGCTGCCTTGCAAAATGGACAAATTTGGGGGGTTGGGGGGGCGCAGGTGTGTCACTGTTTTCAGAGGAGAGGCCCACATTGATGGAGTTTGGGAACCATTGTCCTCTAAGTTGTGACATTGTACTGTAACTGTACTGTAATAGGTGACAATAGCTGCCATGCGACCCTCTCCTAGTTACAGTATTCTACAAGCTCTTCAAGCTCTGCGAAATGAGGCATTAATAAGATACATTTCTCAAAATATTGACAAATTATTTCAAATTGTGTGTGTGTATGTGTGTGTGTGTGTGTACCAGGGTGGGACTGCTCATGAATCTGCTGTTGATCTGCTGGTCAGCTCCTTAGGAAGGTGAGAGACAATTCCACACTCACCGATGATGGCATCTTTCCAATGATGTCATCTCATCTCACCTCACCTCATCTTGTTTGCTATGACATCAAACTTCATCAGATATTAGTCCTCATTCCCTCTGAGTTAAGATTGTGTGTGTGTGTGTGTTGGCGTTTGGGCGTGCCTGTACATGGTTCCACAGAGTTACCGGATGTTGCTCTGGACATGCTGGCTATGTGCAGTCCTGAAGACCTCCATGCCCTCAACATCCTGGTCAGTCTGCTCATCATTATTATAGTGGCACAGAGTTAAATGGTAAATGGACTGCACTTATATAGTGGTTTTCCACCTCAGCGGCACTCAAAGCGCTTTACAATGGCCTCTCATTCACGGTAGCTGCCATGCAAGGTGCTAACCTGCTCATTGGGAGCAATTTGGGGTTAGGTGTCCTGCTCAAGGACACTTCGACATGTGGACAGTCGGAGCTGGGATTCGAACCGCTGACCCTTCGATCACTGAACGACCCGCTCTACCAACTGAGCTACAGCAGCCCCCAGTTACTCCTGTTCCAAACCTTATTCCCATGGTTATCTTTGTAATGCACATTGCTATTGCATTTATAAGATTAGAAGGATATCAGTTATTTTCTGTGCTTTCCTCTACCTTCCTTCTTTACGCTCTCTGCCATAGGTGAGCAGAAGGAAGACCGGTAGAGAGACTGACCGAGAGCCGGTCTCTCTGGAGTTCCTGCCCCGCCCCCTGCAGGACGGGGGGAAGTTCAACTGGGCGACGCAGTTCCTCTGCTCGTCCACTGAAACACTGCGAGACATGGACACCCTGTGGGTGGAGACCGGTGTCCACCCAGGAGTGTTGCTATTGGTCCTGTGCATCGCTGTCCAAGGACTGGCCTCTGTGTGTGCTTGTGCATTGCGTGTGTAGACGTATGTGAAGGCTTAAAAATATATATATTATTACTGGCCTATTACTATTCCTTGCATGTTTCAGATTCTTATTTTCTTTTTTTTGACATTTAGAAATATGATAGACATACAGATGAAAAGCTGACCATGGGGTGTGGTTTGGTGTAGCATATGAAGTTCTGCTTCTTATTCATATTAATTTCTGCTTCTCTCGAATGTATTATCCAACACATCTTTCTGAGCCCAGTAACAACATTACTTGTCTCAAAACTTGTCAGAAATGAATAACAGTCAGCAAATTGACACCCGACAAAGCATGTTCCAGCGCAGACTGTAGACATGGCATCCTGCCCTTCCGACGTGTACAGTATGAACACACTGTACCCGGCAATGTTCAGGCCGTGTGTGAAAGAGAGAATCCATCCACACCTAGAACTCGCACTGACAGATAGTCTGACACCGCACCACACATAGTAAATTACACACGCGTGTGTTACAGTATATTCAGTATGTGTTACATTGCATTCAAGTCATTTAGCAGACACTTTTATCCAAAGTGACTTATTACAATAATTGCATTAAATGTAGATACTGTAGTAAACATACTACTACTCGTACTACTGGAGGGGAAATGGGTGGGGAGAGAGAGAGAGTGAAATAAAGTTTGATTCAAATGCAACTTCGTGATGTTGAATAAATGTAGTAATTCTGTTAAGTGCGCCCATCTGTGTTATGATGAATGATATGGTCAGACTAGGCTGCTCCTGCAGCTGTTGGCTGTCATGACTGAACAATGAATTCGTACATTTTCAACGATGATCACATGAATGAGAAATGGGTAATTTTCAATAGTAGGGGAGAACCGGGTCAAAAGTCGCACTTTTTGGTTTTATTCCATTTACTCCGAAATTAATAGAGATAGAGATTCCACATGTTATGACACACAACTTGCACATGTCCTTCACTATTATCAACTGTAATGTTCGTGCTAGGATATAAGAGCTTAACATAAATAGGGCGAGAACGGACCGAGTGCAATGCGACATTTGTCCCTGCCGAGCGGGACAGAAGTCTCATAGGAGAGGGGCAAACGTCGCACGGCTGCAAAATGTGTCCTATCTCTGTTTTTTGGGCATGTAATTCTCTTTACTTTCAACGAATGTATTATTAGACATAATATCATGTTTGTATCAAAGTAATCAATGTTATAGGTTCAAAATCCATAGAAATAATGCGGGGTTAACAGCAATGGTTGGCGATAGGATAGCCTATTGGCAGGAAATTAATTTATTAGACGAATGGTTAGTCTGCACTAGTCATTTCCTTGTCTCGTTTCCACTTGAATATAACAGCCTATGAGCTGTCTTTCTTCCAGGAATTTAACAGCCTATCAGCTATCATCCTTTCAGGAAAGACCACCCCTAGTTGACCTCACTTATCCAGGTGCGCGCGGAGACCCTTACCAGTCAGTTGCCAGTGCGTTCGCTCGAAGTGAAATGTCAATTTATCACATCAAGTTCCGTCTGCTTCTCCACAACATTTAGGCTATAGGTAAGTGATAATCTGCATACAAAGTTGGTCAATAGCATTAGAAAGATCTTTAAGAGAGCTTTCATTTGACCTGTTCATTCTGCCCAAATGTCACTCGCGCACCCCTCTGGTTCTAAGCCATCACAACGCGACTTCTGTCCCTCTACGGGACGCGACTTCTGCCCCGCCACGGTCTCCTGTCATTTCTCCCTGGCTTGCAGGCACGACTTGATCGCACGAAACTTGAAACCTATGCTATCATGTAGCCAGCAGATGTGCTAAGAAAAGTGCATATGTTTGCAAACTAATACAAGTGAACACAATTTTACAATCGAAAAATGCTTATGAGACCATTATTTTACTTATATGGGGCAAAAGTGGTTTTCCGTCGTTCTCTCCGTCAAATATGCTGCGATCGCGCCCCAAATTTGAACGGAGCTCGTACACGGTAATATGTGCAGGCATGTTTAACCACGTGATTGCAGGTCCAGTCATTCTGGAGAAAATGGCAACGCGACTTTGGTCCCGCGCGACTTTTGACCCGGTTCTCCCCTATACAGTAGGGTGCTCCTACATCCATAGCACTGGTCTCCAAACGGTCTTCATCAAAACTATGTTTTGGTTGGGTTCTCTATTCAGGGACTGAGTTGGGCCTAATATTAACGGAACGAGTAGCCAAACCGTTTCGTCAGCACTTTGAGGTTGTGTCTCAAAGTAGGCTACTTTATGAACAGAATAACAGGACCCGGGGGCTTTAATCGGCCACACGACACCGCTCTCTCTCATGGGATCATGGGCTGTGCACTCGGGGGTCAGGAGCGCATGCGCGCCTCTGTCTTGGGCTCCTTTCAAATCCTACTGGCCTACGAGTAGTCTTCAAAATAACAAAACACCCTTGAATATGAATGATTCATAGAGAGCGATTACTCTTTATTTAATTTCGCCAATAATGCCTATCCATCTCTATCGAAGGAACAATGCGGATTTCGTCCTGGTCGTGGAACTACCGACCAGCTCTTCACTCTCGCAAGGATCTTGGAGGGGGCTTGGGAGTTTGCCCAACCTGTCTACATGTGTTTTGTGGACTTGGAGAAGGCTTACGACCGGGTCCCCCGAGAGGTCTTGTGGAGAGTTATGCGGGAGTATGGGGTGAGGGGGTCCCTACTTAGGGCCATCCAATCCCTGTACACCCAGAGCGAGAGCTGTGTCCGGGTCCTCGGCAGTAAGTCGTCTGCCTTTCCGGTGGGTGTTGGCCTCCGCCAGGGCTGCGCTTTGTCACCAATCCTGTTTGTGATTTTCATGGACAGGATATCGAGGCGTAGCCGGGGGGAGGTGGGTTTGCAGTTCGGTGAGCTGGGGATCACGTCACTGCTTTTTGCAGATGATGTGGTCCTGATGGCATCAGCTGCCTGCGACCTCCAGCACTCTCTGGATAGGTTCGCAACTGAGTGTGAAGCGGCTGGGATGAGAATAAGCACTTCTAAATCTGAGGCCATGGTTCTCAGCAGGAAACCGGTGGACTGTCCGCTCCGAGTAGGAAATGAGTCCTTACCCCAAGTGAAGGAGTTCAAGTATCTGGGGGTCTTGTTCACGAGTGAGGGAACCATGGAGAGGGAGTTTGGCCGGAGAATCGGAGCAGCTGGTGCGGTTCTGCAGTCGCTATACCGCACTGTTGTGACGAAAAGAGAGCTGAGCCAAAAGGCAAAGCTCTCGATCTACCGGTCTATCTTCGTCCCCACCCTCACCTATGGTCATGAAGGATGGGTCATGACCGAAAGAACGAGATCACGGATACAAGCGGCCGAAATGAGTTTTCTCCGGAGGGTGGCTGGGGTCTCCCTGAGAGATCGGGTGAGAAGTTCAGTCATCCGGGAGAGACTCGGAGTAGAGCCGCTGCTCCTTTGCGTCGAAAGGAGCCAGTTGAGGTGGTTCGGGCATCTAGTGAGGATGCCTCCTGGGCACCTCCCTAGGGAGGTGTTCCAGGCGTGTCCGGCTGGGAGGAGGCCGCGGGGTAGACCCAGGACCAGGTGGCGGGATTACATCTCCGCACTGGCCTGTGAGCGGCTAAAGATTCCCCAGGCAGAGCTGGTTGATGCTGCTAGGGAAAGGGATGTCTGGGGCTCCCTGCTGGAGCTGCTGCCTCCGCGACCCGACCCTGGATAAGCGGATGAAGATGATGATGATGATGATGATCTCTATCGAAAACGTGGACAATTAACGACTGGATTTAACGGACTGATTCCGACCAGCCTTTTAAGCGCACCTTTTTAATTCTGAATGTGGCGGTGTATCGTTGGGTCTCAAGCAAAAAGAAAATAGCTTAAATCTATTTAAATCTAGTATACATTTATTTCAATTAGCTGGCCGCCTGGACTAGCCGTCAAGTCAGTGTTGCCGCTGTGACGTGTACACCTTACGCCGTAGTGCCCGTGATGTCACAGACCGGATAGAATTATATCCGGTCTGTGACATCACGGGCACTACGGCGTAACGTGTACACGTCACAGCGGCAAGGTACATATACTGCTGTAACAAGTGGACAAGCCTCAGTGCGGTGTTTGCGACGAGAGGAACATGTTGCTAAAGATCTATCTTGGCCAATATGTTCGCTAGTGTAATAACTGATCTTTTTAGAACCCGAGAGAGGGTGCCAGTTTCATGTAGACCTGCAAACCAAGGTCCTGAGGCGACGCCCTTTCAGACCCGGTTCCTGGAACTTGAGGTGACACACCTCTTCACGGGAGTTTTGATTGTGCTCTATGTGACCCTGATCGCGCTTTGGATATTAGCAATCATCAAAAGTCATTTTATTTTTTGGAATCCCAAAAGGGCCCGGCTGGACAGAGTGACAGCCCGGTGCATGCATGCATGCGAGCCATTGGGACTGCATGCGAAGATGCATGTGAGCCATTGGGACTGTCCAGGACAAGACGATCCAGGTTCTGACTCCTATGATCCGGGGGGCTGTGGACAAGACCTGGTGTCTGAGATGAGTTCATTTCACACGGCCCCGTCTGTCACTGGTTCATTTCACACAGCCCCGTCTGTCACCGGCTCATTTGACACGGCCCCGTCCTCCTCCAAGTTCTCTCTGCGTCGGAGGCTCTTTCGCAAGAAGTGGGAGGGAGTCTTTCAAGTGGCGGCCATTTCCACCTCCGACTCTATGGTTAAGAGGGCTCCTGACACAGCTCCATCTGTCACAGCTCCATCTGTCAGTCCACCACTCTCCATGACCAGGACCAGTAGAGGACACAGCCCCGCTAGCGCCTTATCCACCCCCATGGCATCTAGTGGTGTGCTGGTAAAGGACCAATCTGAGCCGGACACTCCACGATCACCCGAGCCCCACTGGAGACGAGATCTGGAGCTCTCTCGGCGTCGGAGGCTCATTTGTAAGGAGTGGGAAGAAGTCTGTGAAGGAGCGACCACTTCTACCTCGGACTCTCTTATGAAGAGGACACCTGACACAGCCCTGTCTGTCACAGCTCCATCTGTCAGTCCAACACTCTCCATGACTAGGACCAGTAGAGGACACAGCCCCGCTAGCCACCTATCCACGAACAAGGTGTGTAGTGGTGTGTTGGTAAAGGGACAATCTGGGCTGGACGTTCCACGATCGCCCACGGCCCACTGGAGACGAGATCTGGAGCTCTCTCTGCGTCAGAGGCTCTTTCGCAAGAAGTGGGAGGGAGTCTTTCAAGGGGCGGCCATTTCCACCTCGGACTCTATGGTTAAGAGGGCTCCTGACACAGCTCCATCTGACACAGCTCCATCTGACACAGCTCCATCTGTCAGTCCCCCACTTTCCATGACCAGGACCAGTACAGGAGACAGCCCCGCTAGCGCCTTATCCACCCCCATGGCATCTAGTGGTGTGCTGGTAAAGGGACAATCTGAGCCGGACACTCCACAATCACCCGAGCCCCACTGGAGATGCAATCTGGAGCTCTCTCGGCGTCGGAGGCTCATTTGTAAGGAGTGGGAAGAAGTCTGTGAAGGAGCGACCACTTCTACCTCGGACCCTCTTATGAAGAGGACACCTGACACAGCCCCGTCTGTCACAGGTCCATCGGACCCAGTCCCTTCTATCACAGCTCCATCTGTTAGACCACCATTCGCGATCACCACCCCCATGGTGTCTAGTGGGGTGCTGGTAAAGGGACAATCTGACGCGGACGTTTCACGATCACCCAAGCCCCACTGGAGGCCATGTCCGGATCTGACTGTCCGTCGGAGGCGCATCCGTGGGCTGTGGAGACGAGCCATCCTGATGGTCCGCATCATTGGGATGCTGCTGCCGGACAGGCTGAAGGAGGTGGCTCGCAGTGAAGAGTCCCGTCAGCACATGTCACCTGATTGTGTCCAAGACCCGCTTGTCAGAGCGAGTTGCCCCTTTGTTCAAGCGTTCAAAAGAAAGCTTGCAGTCTTTGAACGTGGGCTACCGGCTCTGAACCAGAAAAAATCCAAGGTCACATCCTGCTAACAGCCTGGCCGGAAACAAGACGTTCAAGACACAATACATAACAAATAACCCCACGATGACAGATAATTTCCCACGGCACACCTGACGATCTCTCACGGCACACTAGTGTGCCGCGGCACACTGGTTGAAAATCACTGATCTAGACCATCACCATCTACCCCATGGGCCTCAACATTTGGTTTGTTCAGTTTGGGGTTACTTGTTATGTCTTGTGCTTGTACTGATGTCATTCATGAATAAAGTCTCTGAACATTCTCTGCCTGTGTTTGGGTCCTATCTCCACTGTATCCCACGACTGTGCTCAGTGAGCTGCCTGGACTTCCTGTCACACACACATACACACAGACATACACCAGCCCACTTCCGGCTTTAGGCCTGGGCCATAGCAAACACACACCAGTATTTGCCATGTCTCTCCTATGTCGTTTTTAGCTTCTCTTACTCTGAAAATGTAATTTATTGCTTTATAAATGTTCTTAGCTGGTAGACAAACATATTCCAGGAGCTTGCTCCATCAAAGCTTTATCTGTATAGCACATTTCATACCCAGAGGCAACACAATGCGCTTTACAGAGAACAAGGGAGGTGGCCATACGACCCACCTCTACATATTCCATAGGGAAGCAAAAAAACAGTAATCACCCGGTGGCCAGATAAGTGAGCTGTAAAAATTCTTCCCTGACCCCTCTCAACGAGGCGATCGACTCCCCCAAATGGTTCTATGTTGCTCCATATCTGAATGTCTGTGTGTCATGTGACATTACTGTTAATGACGTACTGTATTTGTGAAACTGTATAAATGTACATAACCTTTAAAGTTGTCTCATGTTTCTTTCATGCGTTATGTTGCCCAGATATGGATAAAAGACGGTTAGCTCTCTCATACTTGGGCCTCAAAAGTGCAAACTGAGATAAATCTAATGCACCTCAAGTCAAATGTACAGTGTGTGTACTTGACCTAGGTTCTCAGTATGAGACTCACAATTCTCACCACTAGAGGGCGTCACACTCCAATTAATTCACCCATTCCCCCCTCTTTCTCATTCCTGCTGTGCTGCGCCCAGCAAGAGACGGGAGTGGATGGAAGTATACCAGCCGTGCATGTTTTGAGCATGGATTGAGAAAACTAGGCTTTAGGCACAAACTTCTATAGTTGATCAGATGGTGGGGAACAGGCCACAATTAAAGACTGTTTTCAAAGCAGTCAGCTTGTCACAGAGGTGCCAGGTGGTATAGACTGAAGGAGGACTGCCAGGTGGTGTAGGCTGGTGAGGGGGGCTGCCAGGTGGTATAGACTGAAGGAGGACTGCCAGGTGGTGTAGGCTGGAGAGGAGGGCGTGGTTTGGCTACACCCTTCCATCCTGCCAGGCCAAACTGCCCTCTGTGGAGCTCTCGTCTTCAACTCAAAGCTCATTGAAGAGCCGGGGTTCCAACCAACACCCTCTCAGATAATACATCTCAGTCCTAATCTATAAACACTATTGTATGGTATAGTGATGCATCTCATCAGGAGGTCTCTGGACAGTGTGTTGTGTTCTTCAGGTGTACTTCCTGTGCTCTCCCGCCGAGAGGGACTGCATCACTGCTACATCACACACCTGACCTCTGACCTTCTCATCCTGGGACTGCATCGCTGCTACATCACACACCTGACCTCTGACCTTCTCATCCTGGGACTGCATCACTGCTACATCACACACCTGACCTCTGACCTTCTCATCCTGGGACTGCATGGTTTACAGATCGTCTTTTTGTTACTCGGTTAATCAATGTACATATAATACTCCATCTGCCTTGCCTTTTTTTCTATACATGAGCACAATAAAAAATAAATATGAAAAATAAAGTATATCCACAACATTGGACGTGGTGTTTTTCCTCAAGCACTCATTCAATCACAGACAGACAGGAGCCGGCGTTAAAGAAAAGAAGCACTTAAGAATGTTTATTTTTTCAACAACTGGCCAAGATACTCAGTAGAACAACATTAGAATACAGCCATTTGTAACAGGACAGAAATACTTGGATTACAGTGTAACAAACTGTAACGGGATAGACCTTCTTAAGTTGTTCGCCGGGGTGCCAGTCAGAGTCAAGTCTGACAAATAAAGTCGGTCAACCCTTACAAAATGCAAATACAATACTTCAGGTAATAGTATATATCATATGGAACATCACACCGCAAGAAATAACCACACAACAGCACAACAGACAGTTTGCATGATATGTTCATTATATTCATAGTAAACACAACATTGCGTGCGTGAGGTTAGGTGCGAGTGTGGGGTTCAGTCCATCAGAGTCCAGAGTCCATTTCCACACAATAATCCAACTGGATCGTGATGGGTGATCTTGGGTGTCCTTTGTTTATCTGATCATGTTATACGAGACCTCAGCCAGGGTTAATTGTGTTCTCCCAGCTCGTGTCCCACCTGGGGTGCCATTTTGTAACGGGATAGACCTTCTTAAGTTGTTCGCCGGGGTGCCAGTCAGAGTCAAGTCTGACAAATAAAGTCGGTCAACCCTTACAAAATGCAAATACAATACTTCAGGTAATAGTATATATCATATGGAACATCACACCGCAAGAAATAACCACACAACAGCACAACAGACAGTTTGCATGATATGTTCATTATATTCATAGTAAACACAACATTGCGTGCGTGAGGTTAGGTGCGAGTGTGGGGTTCAGTCCATCAGAGTCCAGAGTCCATTTCCACACAATAATCCAACTGGATCGTGATGTGGGTATATATATAGTCCACTCCGGGTTTTACCACAGATCCCCGTCCCTACAGCGAACAGAAAGTCACCATCACCACATTGCGATTGGAATTTACAACCAGATACACAGCAACAACAACAGCATGGGAAAATACCAACAGACAAATAAAATAACAGCAAGTACCTCCCGTTTACTTGTAATGTCCGTAAGTCAGTCAGGGGCGTCAAGGCAGCTCGTCTGGAGTCTTTTGTTGGGCGCTCAAGGCTCCGTTTGGTGTTGGCTAGCGTAGCCAGCTAACACCGGCTAGCCTGTTGACTGCCGATGCGTCGCGATTGAATATGATCGTAGAGGTAAGCTTTGTTTGTCCGTCCTGCTGGTATGGGGGTGCTGGTGCTGAGCAGACATGATGTTTTCCGGTAGGCAGGGTTTATAGTACGCGGGCTGTGGGGATTGGATGGACGGCCGAAGAAGTGGGGTGTGCCCCGTGATATTCGTGATGCTAGTTACCCATGTGAGCGGTGACGTACAGACACAAACGTCCTGGGCGCTACACTCCTCCCCCCTTAGCAGAAGCCGACCAAAGGTAAGGCGCTGTAGTGTTCCGGGCCTTCAAGGACAGAGTCTGCGGAACAATCATGTCTTGTCTCTTCTGGACCAGGGTCACCTCCACCGGGTGCAGAACAGGCAGCATCAGAGAAGCCGAGGAAGTCCTCATCATCAGACTCCTCCATAAAAATATCCAGGACACGCCGGCGCTCCTGCTCCTCAAGGGGATTACCTTCACTGGGAGCAGAACAGGCAGCGTCAGAGAAGCCGAGGAAGTCCTCATCATCAGACTCCTCCATAAAAACATCCAGGACACGCTGGCGTTCCTGCTTCTCAAGGTCCTGAGCAGTGGGGTAGCAGGGCTTCAGGCGGGAAATGTGTACGACTTTCAGGTCTTCACCGGACTCCTCCAAAACTACCTGATAGTTAACAGGCCCAACCTCCTGCACCACACGATAGGGTCCCTGCCACTTGGGGGCTAGCTTTGCCGTGAAGGCCTTAGCTGCTTTGGAGAAGGGATGGGCTCGTACCCAGACTCGATCCGGTTCAGCAAACTTCCCGTCTCTTCTCCCTTTGTCATAGTTCCTCTTCTGACGACGTCGCGCAGCGTCCAAGTTCCTGGTAACCAGGGAACTTAGCTCCTCAAACTGGGCGACCTTGCGGTAGACGGCGGAGCCTGGTGTAGGCTCTCGAGGCTGCAGCACGACGTCCAGAGGTCCTCTGAGTACACGTCCAAGGTTTAGCTCAGCCGGGGAAACACCGGTGGATTCCTGGACCGCAGAGTTTATGGCAAACCGGAACTCAGGGAGGTATTTATCCCACTGTCTATGCTGTTGGCCCACATAAGAGGCTATCATGGTCTTCAGGGTACGGTTCACTCGCTCTGTCAGGTTTGTTTGTGGGTGGTATGCAGATGTCATCCTGTGACCCACATTCCAGGTTTGGCACAGGTCCTGGAAAACCGCTGAGACGAACTGTGTTCCACGATCCGAAAGCAGGTAGTCCGGCACACCCCATCGGGTGAAGATGTCCCTCACCAGGACCCGGGAGACGCTGTCCGCAGTCGCCGTCCTTAAGGGAAATAATTCCACCCACCTGGTATAGTAATCCACGAAAACCAGCAGGTAGACATTCTGGTTGGAGCTTCTGGGAAATGGTCCCATTAGGTCCATCCCCAGCATTTCCCAGGGTCGTTGGACCAGAGTCTGCTGAAGTTTGCCTGCCTGTTTTCTGTTCTCCGGCTTGTAGGCCTGACACACCTGACAATTCCGTACATACTCTCTTACATCCCAGCTCAGCTTCGGCCAGTAGACCAGGTTTTGCAGTCTCCGGTAGGTCTTGTGCCTTCCAAGGTGTCCAGACAGGGGGTCCTGGTGGAAGTATTCCAGAAGCGGTGTCCTGAATCCGGCAGGTATGTATAGCTGATACTGGGTCTTGTAAGGAAGTGTAACAATCCGGTAAATGAGGTCCTCTCTTATATCCATGCATGTACTAGCATTAATATTGATCTTGCCATTCTCCATAACCTTCAGGTATAAGGCCTGACACTCCTCATCCTCCTGCTGCGCTCTCCACAGGGTCTCGACGGAAATGGGTAATTCTTTTGTTGGTCTGGCTGCGGCTGACATGACGGTCGCACACACAGGCACGGAGGGCTGGTCGGTCGGAGCTCGAGAAAGGGCATCTGGCAGGGTATTGTACTTCCCTTTTCGATATTCCACTGTAAAAGTGAACTCCTGGAGCCTGAGGGCCCATCTGATCAGCCGTGAGCTGGGTTTGGTGGTCTTGAACACCCACAGCAGGGAGGCATGGTCTGTCACCACTGTGAACAGGCGGCCTTCCAGATAATGCCTCCACCTCTCCAAAGCCCACACCACGGCCAGGCATTCCAACTCGGTGGCAGCATAGTTCTTCTCAGCAGGGTTCAGGCTGCGGCTGGCAAACGCGAGGACTTCCTCTGTCCCAGCAGACTTCTGGACCAATACTGCGCCGAGTCCGATTTCGCTGGCATCGGTGTAGACCACGAAAGGAATATTGAAGTTCGGGTGACCCAGAACAGGTGGAGTTATCAGATGTCCTTTCAGTGTCTCAAAGGCAGTTTGACAGGCTGGTGACCAGACGAACTTTGCCCCTTTTCTTTTCAGGGCATTGAGTGGCTCAGCGATTGCTGAGAAGCTAGGGACAAAGCGGTGATACCACCCGGACATGCCGAGGAACCTCTGCAAAGCCTTCATGTTGGTGGGGACTGGGAAGTTGCGCACAGCTTCAGTCTTGTCCGGGTCAACATGAACACCAGCGGCAGACACAACGTGTCCCAGAAACTTCAGAGAGGTCCTGAACAGTTTGCTCTTCTTCATGTTCACGGAGAGGCCTGCAAGTCGGAGCCGGTCGAGGACAGCCTGAACGTCGTAGAGATGCTGCTCCCAGGACCGGGAGAAAATTATAATGTCATCCAGGTAGACGAAACAGATGACAACTTTCAATTCTCCCAGCACCCTCTCCATAAGCCTCTGGAAGGTGGCTGGGGCATTCTTCAGCCCAAATGGCATGACCCGGAACTGAAATAGACCAAGAGGGCAGATGAAGGCAGTGATTTCCTGCATCTCTGGGTCCATCTCAACCTGCCAATACCCGCTATTTAAATCCAGGGAGGTAAAGACGGCAGCACCTGCAAGGCTGTCCAGTATCTCCTGGATGGTGGGCATAGGGTAGGCATCCGTGACAGTGTTTTCATTCACCTTTCTGTAGTCAACGCAGAACCTGATTTGACCGTTTTTCTTGGGGATCAGGACTACAGGGGAAGCCCAAGCAGAGTATGAAGGTTCGATAACCCCTTTCTCCAGCATATCATCCACGAGCCCCCTCATCACCTGCAGCTTAGGTGGCGAGACCCGATAGGGTTTCTGTCGGATGGGATGTGGGTTGGTGAGAAAGATCTGATGTTTCAGTAGACCTGTACGTCCCACTGTTGTTCTGCACACATCTGCATTATTGCATAGGAGAGTCTTTAACTGCGGTTTCATGTGGTCCTCCAGATGAGACTCCTGGATTGCCCTCAGGGACAAGTCGGAGTCCTCCCGTGTGGCCAGAGCAGGTGTCAGTGCAGAGGCTGATGGAGCTTCCACTGAGAAGAAGGAGAGTGAGTTGTCGTCAACCTCCCCTCCCCCCCTGGGCAAGGACTCTGCACTGAAGGGATACTTCCTCCTCTCATCGTCCCTGAACCAGAACAGCCCCTCAACAACATCCCATAGCATACCAGTGAAATACATGAAGTCCAGCCCCAACAGAGCAGGAAAGACGAGGGACGCGGAATCCAACACCACCACAGGAATCATCCAGACTCTATCCTGCAGACATAGCTCCAACTCCACCCAACCAAGAGGCATCTTAGACTGCCCGTCAGCCAGATACAGGGGACTGCCTGTCCATGGGGTGAGCTTGTCATCTGGGGCCTTAGCGGCCATCCACAATTGCTCACTGAGCAGAGTGTATGATGACCCTGTATCCACAACCACAGTCCCCCTCCAGTTCCTTACTGATATTGTCACTTTCAGCTGCCGGGGTAGGGTGGAGCCACAGCTCAGACCAGGAAACGCGTTAGACCCCAGACCCTGCACAAATGAAGGGGAGGTAATGCATGGCGCCGAGGGTGTCGTATGGGCTACGGTCAGTGAAGCTGCATCCCGACGGTCAGCAGAGTGAGAGGGTGGCGGGCGGTACTGCTGAGAACCCAGGGGTGGCTGAGATCTATGGGGCTGCTGAGGTTGATTACGTTGCTCCGAATTGGATGGGTAAGAGGGCTTGGAATCCCTGTACTGTTTGTAGTTGGGACAGGAATAAGGAACATGACTGTCCTTACATCTCCAACAGTAAACCACAGGGGCAGGCTTGTTCTTCTGGGGCAGGGTATCAGTACTGGGTGAATCCACCTTCTCCATTGGTCTCATTGATTGTTTTTTACGTTGTTCATACAGTACTTGACTGGCCTTATCTTTCTCCAGCTGTTGACCCAGTCTCACCAGTTCATCCACTGTAGTGACTCTGCCTCGGAGCTGGCTGGCTATCCGAGGATTGAGGTTCCTGAAAATCAGTTTGAGGACAGCATCCTCCTCAAGGTCTGGCTTCCACCGCCTGCACAAGGAGCGAAACATGTAGGCGAAATCCCGGATGCTTTCTCTATCACCCTGAACTCTCGCCCTCACTCTCTCCGCCAGTTCATCTTCATAGTCTTCGGACAGAAAGGCAGCTCGGAACTTCTTCTGGAAGTCTGACCAGGTATGTGTGTTTAAACGAGCCACATCCAGCCAGTCCCTTGCAGTTCCATGTAGGACATTTCTCAAAGTTGCCATCACTTCCTGATCATTCAGTGGGTTTAAGTCCAGGAAATCATTGCATTTCTCCAGATATATCAGAGGGTCCGTTTCATCCCCCATTTTCCCAAAGGTGGGAAAGAGCAGTTTCACAGGGCATTTACCAGGCGCCCGTCCCCTGCCATCAGACAGAGCCGAGGGATTCTGAGGGGTTTCCAGCAGTTCATGCATCACCTCAGGTAACACCGTAGATTGGAGGCGCTGCCTCTGAGCCTCCATATGCCCAGGAGCGGGGGTCTCAGCTACCTGGACAGGGACAGACCCAAGGGCGGACATATTGAGGGTGTCTCTCATTGTTACCATGTCTTGGGACATCAAATCCATGCTGTGTGTCAGTTTCCCAATGTTATCCTCTAGGCTGTCCACCGCCTGCACCACCGGGGTCATGGATTCTCTGACGCCCTTCAATAACTCTCCGTGGTGGTGTGACAACCGCCAGTTGAGGCTTGCGGCAACCTGGTCTCTCAGATAAATACTCTGCTTCTCCATGGTCTGCTCCATTTTGTCATGGACGTCCTTTAACAAAGTCTTTACTGTACCCAGGAGCTCCTCCTTGTGTTTGGTTTGGGCGTCCATGAGTAAGTGCAATTTCTCTTCCATATTCATATTGGAAGTATCCTTAGGCTCATTCAGCGTCAGGTCCATATCCTTTATGGACAGATTCGTTCCATCCTGTGGTTGGGCTGGTCCATCAGCACGTTCCTCCTGTTGTTCTGCAGGGGGCACCAGCAGCGGTTGGTACGCTTTGGCTGGGGGTGCAGCCCACTGTTGTTCCTCCTGACCACCAGAGGGCAGGCTCCCTTGGCGGGGGTAGGGTTGTGTGGTAGGGACCAGAGGTGTCAATAACTGGCCCCCTGGGCAGACTGGGGGCAGCCCAGCCCAGGATAGATCCAGAAGGTCGAATGCGTCAGCCATTTCACCTTCACTCATTATGTTACAAGTGATTTTATTTATAACCACTTTTATAGATACTCTTATTTGATGGGTGATCTTGGGTGTCCTTTGTTTATCTGATCATGTTATACGAGACCTCAGCCAGGGTTAATTGTGTTCTCCCAGCTCGTGTCCCACCTGGGGTGCCATTTT
Source organism: Borostomias antarcticus (assembly GCF_949987555.1). Lineage (NCBI taxonomy): Eukaryota > Metazoa > Chordata > Actinopteri > Stomiiformes > Stomiidae > Borostomias > Borostomias antarcticus. The sequence continues at coordinate 2,407,982 of NC_140258.1, forward strand.
GTAACGGGATAGACCTTCTTAAGTTGTTCGCCGGGGTGCCAGTCAGAGTCAAGTCTGACAAATAAAGTCGGTCAACCCTTACAAAATGCAAATACAATACTTCAGGTAATAGTATATATCATATGGAACATCACACCGCAAGAAATAACCACACAACAGCACAACAGACAGTTTGCATGATATGTTCATTATATTCATAGTAAACACAACATTGCGTGCGTGAGGTTAGGTGCGAGTGTGGGGTTCAGTCCATCAGAGTCCAGAGTCCATTTCCACACAATAATCCAACTGGATCGTGATGTGGGTATATATATAGTCCACTCCGGGTTTTACCACAGATCCCCGTCCCTACAGCGAACAGAAAGTCACCATCACCACATTGCGATTGGAATTTACAACCAGATACACAGCAACAACAACAGCATGGGAAAATACCAACAGACAAATAAAATAACAGCAAGTACCTCCCGTTTACTTGTAATGTCCGTAAGTCAGTCAGGGGCGTCAAGGCAGCTCGTCTGGAGTCTTTTGTTGGGCGCTCAAGGCTCCGTTTGGTGTTGGCTAGCGTAGCCAGCTAACACCGGCTAGCCTGTTGACTGCCGATGCGTCGCGATTGAATATGATCGTAGAGGTAAGCTTTGTTTGTCCGTCCTGCTGGTATGGGGGTGCTGGTGCTGAGCAGACATGATGTTTTCCGGTAGGCAGGGTTTATAGTACGCGGGCTGTGGGGATTGGATGGACGGCCGAAGAAGTGGGGTGTGCCCCGTGATATTCGTGATGCTAGTTACCCATGTGAGCGGTGACGTACAGACACAAACGTCCTGGGCGCTACAAAACGTACAAACAAGCGTTTGGAAAATCTCTACCGGCTATTTTTGTCAGATGACGCAAACTGGCGAGTCTCTCGGCATCATTTGGTCACTAGAAAAGCAGCTGTCTGCACTCGAGGTCCTCGGGATCAACTGCTTGTGCAGCCAAAGCCTTGATTATTACCACAGGCTGCCGGCCTGTCGCTTCACTCAACAGCCATTCTGGGGAGCAGGAAGGGGATTCTCTCAGTGTAACGACACCCTGGCCCGTCTCAGTAGCCACATGGCCGGGCCCTTCTTAGAAACGGACTCCCGGAAGGCCGAAATAAATGCATTTTTATTTATAATGCAATACAACTAGGTTCACTTCTTTATGTGGCCATCAGAAGCTGTTATGCCAACGTCATAGTGAAGCTAGCATGCTAGGCTATACAATACAAAAATAAATGATTGAAGGTAAAATGCACAATGCCAGCCAATTTACTGACCCCTGTGGAATGGATTCATAGAAACACGATGCCCTTCTGGTACGAACATGGAACACAGTCCTGAGACTATTCTGGTTCACACCAGCTGACCATGCAAATCACACTCAACTACTTAACAATAAACATCCCTTGTGGGTCCACACTTCCTGTGTGAAGCAGCAGTGAAAGCAGCAGGAGAAGAAGAATCGCGGGCGGGGGACCTCCATTCAAGTTTGCATTAAACGTTGCCAGTGGCTGCACTGGTTGGTCCTCCTCCACACCCCTCAGCAGATGGGCTGGCTGTAGTGGACCGGCACCCCTCGCTCGCTCCTCTTTATCTCCTTCATGAGGACGGCGGCGCACGCCGACGCTGTGACCTGCGGGAGGGGGAGGGGGAGGAGGGGGGGCAAGGTCGGGGGGTTAAGCAGAGTGGGAGGGGACCAGGAGGTGCGGGAACTTTGACCCTGAACACTTTCAGGACTAGGAGGAGACAGAGAGAGGGTTAAGTAATGGAGATTCTCTGGTGTGAAGGTCATGGTGTGAAGGTCATGGTGTGAAGGTCATGGTGTGAAGGTCATGGTGTGAAGGTCATGGTGTGAAGGTCATGGTGTGAAAGTCATGGTGTGAAGGTCATGGAGTGAAGGTCATGGTGTGAAGGTCATGGTGTGAAGGTCATGGTGTGAAGGTCATGGTGTGAAGGTCATGGTGGTGCAGGAGAGTGTGAGTAGTTGCTCAGCCTACTACAGTCTGAAACCCTCACCCAAGCCCTAACCCTATAACCCTATAACCCTAGCCCTATAACCCTAACCCTAACCCTATAACCCTATAACCCTAGCCCTATAACCCTAACCCTAACCCTATAACCCTAACCCTATAACCCTAACCCTATAACCCTATAACCCTATAACCCTAACCCTAGCCTACTACAGTCTGAAACCCTCACCCAAGCCCTAACCCTATAACCCTAACCCTAGCCCTAACCCTATAACCCTAACCCTAACCCTAGCCTACTACAGTCTGAAACCCTCACCCAAGCCAAGGACAGAATGAAAACATTATCCAGTCACTTAACAGTGCAAAGAAACCAGAGGATTGAGCTGAACACAGAGGATTGAGCTGAACACAGAGGATTGAGCTGAACACAGAGGATTGAGCTGAACACAGAGGATTGAGCTGAACACAGAGGATTGAGCTGAACACAGAGGCAAACAAAGCCGGTAGTGTGCGATATGGGAGATCAGACCTGGGTATTGTATTATTTACAAATACTACTGAAATGCCCCTAGACTAATGAAACTGCCCCTAGACTAATGAAACTGCCCCTAGACTAATGAAACTGCCCCCAGGTCTGCAGACAGAGGGGTTAGATGCAAGCGGAGGCAGTTGTCATGGAGACGGTCAGAGGGGTGAAGACCACGGGGTCCTGGTAAGGGTCGGGCTGGGGGGGGGAGAAGGGGGCGGGGGGGGAGAAGGGGGTGGCGGGGGGGGAGAAGGGGGTGGCGGGGGGGGGAGAGGAGCACGTAGGTGGCGGAGGAGGAGGAGGAGGAGGAGTGGGAGTGCCAGATCTCCTTCCTGAGGATTGAGCTCAAGACGATGGCTGCGACCTGGGGGGGAGGGAGAGAGACGGAGGGTCATGGAGGAGAGGAGGGGTGGGGGGGGGGAGAGAGACGGAGGGTCATGGAGGAGGAGAGGAGGGGTGGGGGGAGGAGGGAGAGAGACGGAGGGTCATGGAGAAGGAGAGGAGGGGTGGGGGGGGGGGGGGGAGAGACGGAGGGTCATGGAGGAGGAGAGGAGGGGTGGGGGGGGAGGGAGAGAGACGGAGGGTCATGGAGGAGGAGAGGAGGGGTGGGGGGGGGGGAAGAGGAGGAGGTGACAGACAGAGAGAGCAAGGAGAGATTGATTGATGGAGAGAGGACAAACGGATAGGAGATAGAGGTGATGGACAGAGAGAGCGAGAGGAGAGATGAGGGAGGGAGGGAGAACAGAACGGAGGAGGAGGAGACGGACAGAAAGAGCAAGGAGAGAGAGAGAGATGGAGAGAGAGAGATGGAGAGAGAGAGATGGAGAGAGAGAGAGATGGAGAGAGAGAGATGGAGAGAGAGAGAGAGAGATGGAGGGGTAAAGAGGCAAGGAGGGAGACAGAAAGGGAGCGAGGGAAGAAAGTCATCAGATGAGGAGGTGAGATGTAGGTAGGGGTCAGCACACACAGGTAGGTAGGGGTCATCACACACAGGTAGGTAGGGGTCACAGGTCATCACACACAGGTAGGTAGGGGTCATCACACACAGGTAGGTAGGGGTCACGGGTCAGCACACACAGGTAGGTAGGGGTCATCACACACAGGTAGGTAGGGGTCACGGGTCATCACACACAGGTAGGTAGGGGTCATCACACACAGGTAGGTAGGGGTCACAGGTCAGCACACACAGGTAGGTAGGGGTCAGCACACAGCAGAGGAGAGGAGAAGGGGCAACAGAGAGATGTTAACAATCTTGAGGTTTTGAGTTGACGTCTCTCTTGTCCGGGCGGCTGTAGCTCAGGAGGTAGAGCGGGTCACCCGGTGATCGTAGGGTCGGCGGTTCGAATCCCTGCTCCTCCTGACCACATGTCGAAGTGCCCTTTTGTAACCCCAAATTGCTCCCAGTGAGCAGGCTGGCACCTTGCATCTTGCAGCTGCCGCCATTGATGTGTGTGTGTGTGAGTGAGTGAATGAGAGGCCTTCGCTGTAAAGCGCTTTGGGTAAAAGTGCCGTCCATTTAGCATTTCCATCTGCTCTGCTCCTCACTGGTTCTTTACACCGTTTACCCTTATTTAACCACCTGGTGCCTTCCAAACTGACTTTCCCTCTCTTTCTCCCTCTATCTCTCTCTCTCCCTCCCTCCCTCTATCTCTCTCTCTCCCTCCCTCCCTCTATCTCTCTCTCTCTCCCTCTATCTCTCCCTCCCTCCCTCTATCTCTCTCTCTCTCTCTCCCTCTATCTCTCCCTCCCTCTATCTCTCTCTATCTCTCTCTATCTCTCTCTCCCTCCCTCTATCTCTCTCTCTCCCTCCCTCCCTCTATCTCTCTCTCTCCCTCTCTCTATCTCTCCCTCCCTCCCTCTATCTCTCTCTCTCCCTCTCTCTCCTCCATCTGCACCATAGTGAACAGGTCAGTAGTTCATAGTGAACAGGTCAGTATTTCATAGTGAACAGGTCAGTAGTTCATAGTGAACAGGTCAGTAGTTCATAGTGAACAGGTCAGTAGTTCATAGTGAACAGGTCAGTAGTTCTCAGAGCTGTGTGTGTTGTACCGTGGGTCTAACAGACAGTGTGGAGTGGTTTATAGTGTGCAGTACGGTGCTGGGTGTTTATAGTGTGCAGTACGGTGCTGGGTGTTTATAGTGTGCAGTACGGTGCTGGGTGTTTATAGTGTGCAGTACGGTGCTGGGTGTTTATAGTGTGCAGTACGGTGCTGGGTGTTTATAGTGTGCAGTACGGTGCTGGGTGTTTATAGTGTGCAGTACGGTGCTGGGTGTTTATAGTGTGCAGTACGGTGCTGGGTGTTCGGTTGCCACCAGGGGGCAGTAAAGTACAGCAGTGTCACCGGTGGAGTGGGTCCTCTGTGATTGACCCAAGGAAGCTAGGAGCCGTGGGCGGGCTCAAGGAAGCTAGGAGCCGTCGGCGGGCTCAAGGAAGCTAGGAGCCGTGGGCGGGCTCAAGGAAGCTAGGAGCCGTGGGCAGGCTCAAGGAAGCTAGGAGCAGTGGGCAGGCTCAAGGAAGCTAGGAGCAGTGGGCAGGCTCAAGGAAGCTAGGAGCCGTGGGCGGGCTCAAGGAAGCTAGGAGAAGTGGGCACGCTCAAGGAAGCTAGGAGCAGTGGGCACGCTCAAGGACACTCCGACATGCTGCTGGGAGCTGCCATCGAAACGGGAACCTTCCACTCAGCAGACGGCTGCTCTACCTCCTGAGCTACTGTGTGTGTGTTTGTGTGTTCTATTGTGCTACTACACTAGTATAGTGCGTAGTGTATAGTATGGAAGTGCGTAGTGTATAGTATGGAAGTGGGCCCACCAGCAGGGCAGCCGTGCCCAGGAACAGACCCATCACCAGCGGGGCTTTCTCCTGGAACAGGTTCATGATGACCGTGGGACAGGCCTAGAGGAGAGGAGAGGAGGAGAGAGGAGAGGAGAGGAGAGGAGAGGAGAGGAGAGGAGAGGAGAGGAGAGGAGAGGAGAGGAGAGGAGAGGAGAGGAGAGGAGAGGAGAGGAGAGGAGAGGAGAGGAGGTTAAAGTATTAGGACAGTTATTCTGTAATCTTCCATGTTGAATTTTAATTGATATAATAATAATTAAGGTGCAGTCTGTTTACTCTGAGAGTTAGAATTGAGTTTTTTCATCTATATCTGGTGAACCATTTAGAGAAATAGATATTTAATCACAACTGAAGGCATCTTTGGTCATCCATTTTGTTGTCTTATGTGGTATAGAGAAGACAGACCTACTGTAGTTAAGTGTGACTAATACAGCTACAGTCATTCTGAGTATAAATCCTTGAGAGTAGTTGGCTGACAGTTCATATTATTATACTCACAGGTACAGTGAAGAGAGTTTATATTATTATACTCACAGGTATAGTGAAGTGAGTTTATATTATTATACTCACA
>NC_140258.1:2418895-2503895 GCF_949987555.1 Borostomias antarcticus
CACACAAACACACCTTCCTGTGCAAACCTGGGCATTTATAAAAACCAAACTTGACGGGAGAATGGCATAAAGGTGAAACCCGAGAAACAAATTGACACCATTTGAACATGACAAATTGACACCAACAATGAATATATCTGATATTGCAAAATAACCCCTCAAATATGTTGTACAGTGCAATCGGGAGAAATACTCAAGTGCTCCAAAACTGCTCAAAAACTGTTGTGAATGACTTGAGTTGCCTTTATATTTGTTTTGTTCCCTCTCACACGGCCTCACCCTCCTCACCTTCCTCACCTCTCACACGGCCTCACCCTCCTCACCTTCCTCACCTCTCACACGGCCTCACCCTCCTCACCCTCCTCACCCTCCTCACCTCTCACACGACCTCACCCTCCTCACCTCTCACACGGCCTCACCCTCCTCACCTCTCACACGGCCTCACCCTCCTCACCCTCCTCACCTCTCACACGGCCTCACCCTCCTCACCTCTCACACGGCCTCACCCTCCTCACACGGCCTCACCCTCCTCACCCTCCTCACCTCTCACACGGCCTCACCCTCCTCACCTCTCACACGGCCTCACCCTCCTCACCCTCCTCACCTCTCACACGGCCTCACCCTCCTCACCCTCCTCACCTCTCACCCTCCTCACCCTCCTCACCTCTCACACGGCCTCACCCTCCTCACCCTCCTAACTCTCTACATATTCCAGAGGGAAGCAAAAAAACAGTAATCACTGTGTCAACAACATTGACACATGCAGTTTATGACTGTTTCCATATCTACAGTATATGTATTTATGATAGTATATTACAGTAATCCACATAAAAAATGCTGTGTGTAGGATCTGCCTCTAGGGGGAGCTCTTGAACACCAGACCATCAGACTACATCTATATTGTATATAGAATTATATGGCTGGTCACAAATTATTCAATCCTATTCATTTATCACCAATATCTCTGGGAAAAGCTAAAATTGCTCTTTCTCATACAATTGTGCTGCTGGATTAAGGTTTTTATTCTTTAGGAATTAAGACTGCTTTTACAGTAGGTATGATGTGAAGTTTCTTTATGAATTAAGACTGCAGTTAGGTATGAAGTGAAGTTTCTTTATGAATTACGACTGCAGTTGGGTATGAAGTTATGTTTCTTTATGAATTCAAACTGCAGTTAGGTATGAAGTTATGTTTCTTTATTGAATTGATGTTGAATTGAAGTTAAGTTTCTTTAAGACTGCAGTTAGGTATGACGTTATGTTTCTAATATTGGTAGGTTGTCACACACAGCAGTTTGCCAGATGTGGCTCAGGAGTGAAAAATTCTCCCCATCCATTGTCAATGCTGGGGGGGTGAAATGGACATATCTCGACGTAGGAATTTCACAGAGACAAGGAGTTTGGATATAAAGCTATCGACCTAATGAATGCAGCAATACCAAACATTACTACTCGCACGTGCGCATGCACAGAGCCACAAAATGCATTAATTGGCGGAGGTCTGTGCTCTCTCAAGCACCATCTCGTTTCTGTTAAAGCAGAGGGCTGAGCATTTTCTTGTCAACAAATGTACACCTCTCTTTTTCAGACACAAGAGGGAGTCAGAGTGTAGGGAATAAGCCATTTCCTGTTTGTTCAAAGACAGCTCTTTGAGCTGCAGGAATCAGGAAATTAAGTTGACCATCTTTTGAATAAAGTCTCAAAAGAAGTGTCATAGACATTTTAGAGGACTATTTCGTAAATATGTTTGTGACAACCTTGGTAGCATGATCATTGATTGATTACTGCATGATTTCATGATGGATTATTAGAAAACCAGAAATATTGACCTGTAGGTCTACTGTATGTTACACCTTCACAACTAGATACTGTACAGTGGCACTTGGAAGTGTCCCCCATCCCCAACCCACGTTGACCTTTTACATACCAACAAACCTGTGAGAAGGTATACATTTAACAGAATCAAAATTGACTGTGAAAACATATAAAATGTTATTGTACAGTAGTATATATCAGTTGATCTTACTTTTTTTTTCTCTTGTCTTTAGTCGTATACCGTCTTGGTTGCTTCTGTGTGTTTGTTTCCTGTACTGAAGTGATTGTCTACCTGCGACAGTGTCCCTATAAGAAAATGAGGAATAGAACATCATAGTCTGAATGATAATCAAGTTAATACAGTAAAAATGACAATTATACTACCAACCGTGACCCTAATTGCGTTGCTATATGTGTGGTATAAATACAGCTGAGTTGAGCTAACGTACTTGTGATTACCAGGTCACGAGTACAGCTACTGTTGGGTGAAGTTAAGGCATTGCCTCTACTCTCCTTCTGAGACATGAAAGCTGGTATTATAGTCTAGATGGAGGGGCCCTCAGATTTTGAGGTACCCCTTCCCGAGTTAGAACAAAACACAACCATGTTTTTTCATATCCCCTATGTGTCCCATTACTGGCCATGTGGTGTACCGGGCAAATGCCCGGTGGGCCGGACCTACTTGTGGGCCGATCTAAAAGAAAAAAAAATTATTTGGGGGCTAACGAACGGCCCATAGAGCAGGGACAGCGGCCCATTGGTCCATTTTCTATACTGACACTGGGCTGGCCCAATCATATGTAGGCCCCACCCTCCCTCTGTTAGTTTCATGTGTCATTTGCGTGGGCCGTTAGAGAGCCAAAAGTCAGTGGATGGAGAAAGATGGATAAGGACAAGTATAGTAAACCAAAGCGCAAGGGGGGCGCAGAGAAATTACGAGCTAAAAAGATTAAAAGTCTTGAGGCGGATGCTGCAACATGTGCAAAAATTACTGATATGTTTGCGCCAGGGGCTGCTTCAACGTCTACAGCCTCAGAACACCATGTTGAACACGAACTTGAAGGAGAGGTGGCTGGTGGCCATGGTGGCCGAGAGCAGGACAGGGAAGCCGAGGAGGGACAGAGACATGACAGGGCCGAGGAGGGACAGAGACATGACAGGGCCGAGGAGGGACAGAGACATGACAGGGCCGAGGAGGGACAGAGACATGACAGGGCCCTGGAGGGACAGAGACATGACAGGGCCGAGGAGGGACAGAGACATGACAGGGCCGAGGAGGGACAGAGACATGACAGGGCCGAGGAGGGACAGAGACATGACAGGGCCCTGGAGGGACAGAGACATGACAGGGCCGAGGAGGGACAGAGACATGACAGGGCCGAGGAGGGACAGAGACATGACAGGGCCGAGGAGGGACAGAGACATGACAGGGCCCTGGAGGGACAGAGACATGACAGGGCCGAGGAGGGACAGAGACATGACAGGGCCGAGGAGGGACAGAGACATGACAGGGCCGAGGAGGGACAGAGACATGACAGGGCCGAGGAGGGACAGAGACATGACAGGGCCGAGGAGGGACAGAGACATGACAGGGCCCTGGAGGGACAGAGACATGACAGGGCCGAGGAGGGACAGAGACATGACAGGGCCGAGGAGGGACAGAGACATGACAGGGCCGAGGAGGGACAGAGACATGACAGGGCCCTGGAGGGACAGAGACATGACAGGGCCCTGGAGGGACAGAGACATGACAGGGCCGAGGAGGGACAGAGACATGACAGGGCCGAGGAGGGACAGAGACATGACAGGGCCCTGGAGGGACAGAGACATGACAGGGCCCTGGAGGGACAGAGACATGACAGGGCCGAGGAAGGACAGAGACATGACAGGGCCGAGGAGGGACAGAGACATGACAGGGCCCTGGAGGGACAGAGACATGACAGGGCCGAGGAGGGACAGAGACATGACAGGGCCGAGGAAGGACAGAGTGAGCAGGAGGAGTGTGTAGTTGAAACGGTAAGGAAATATAGCTGAAAGCTAAAAAAGCTATAGCTAAATATGAATATGGGTGACGGCTATCTGCTGGCTAGCGCCAGCTAGCATTAGCTAGGTACAGCTAGCTAGCATTATCTAGCTACCCACCTCCCTGCCAAGCAAACCGGGTCGTATGAGCTACGTTTGAGCTAGCTAGCGTTAACACTGTTTGTCTAGGCCAGCCAGATAACGTCAGTACTAGTAGTGCTAACGTTAGCACGTTAGCTTGGCAATTAGCACTAGCGCTATTACGAACGTTATCTATTCTGGCCTAGCCTAGCAGTGTTGCTGCTGCTGGGCTACTTAACGTTATATCTTCGAAGAAAAAGAGGAGCAGGCTAACGTTAGCTGTGTGTGGCCATGGTCCAAAATTAACCCTAGCCATTTACTAGCCAATGGCTGGCTGCTAAAAACCTATTGGTAATGGATAATTGACCAGCCAGTTGACTGGTAAGCCTAGCTCCTTTCAGGACTGTTACTAAGGGGCTAGGTTAAAAAAGTCATTCTCAACACTGAAATATATCAAAAGCAGACTGAGGAGCAGCTGTCTGCCAGCAAATTGGAAGCCTTCATGTTGATGGCCACTGAAAAAGACGTCCTTGTTGCTTTGGACACAGACACTGTCATTGACAAAGTGTCAGAGAAGAGTGAGCTACTGAGGAAACTTATAGTAAGTTGATATGAAATTGTTGTTATTATTATAAAATTATTCATAATAATGTAGCAGCTTTTTAGACTGAAGATAGTGTGATCATGTGACTCATTATTACCCCCCCTCCCCTGTCTCTCATAGGATGCCCGGCCCTAACTTGTGTGGTTCATTGTCCATTGTTGATGAGGGTATTCAGAGGGCCATGCAGCCTTTTCCACTAAGTAAGTATACAATACATGCAACTATGTTTTTATATTTTCTAGAATCTGTCATTTAATCATTTATCATTTAAAAATGATCATTGGTCATGTCTCATCTCTCTCTCACTCCCCCCCCTCTCTCTCTGTCAGGATATTATTGTTGAGGGTATCCAGAGGGTCATGCAGCCTTTTCCAGTAAAGATAAAGGTATTATCATCATCATCATCATCATCATGATAGGTATAATAAAGGTATTATGATCATGTAATTACCAGTACTGTGATCAACTCAATCAATTATAATGTCTCAGTCTCACCTTTCTCTCTGTCTCCCCTTTTCTCCCTCTCTCTCTATCAAAGGTTGCCCTCATTTGTTTGAAAAGAAGCACTTTGCTTTTAACTGGAGTGGACTTCACAGGCATCTTTTTTATGTAAGTAGTGAGTTTACAATCTATGCAACTGCTTACATTTTCTAGAAGATATTGTTACTATCTGAATCTATAGTTTATCTCACTTATCGTGCCTCATCTCTCTTCCTCCCTCTTTCTCACTCAGGATGCCATTGTTGATGAGGGTATTCAGAGGTCCATGCAGCCTTTTTCCAGTAAGTAAGTATACAATTCATGCAACTCTGATCATCTGAATCTGTCATTTAATCATGCATGACTTATCATTGATCATGTCTCATCTCTCCCTCTCTCTCTCTCTCTCTCTCTCTCTCTCTCTCCCCCCCCCTCTCTCTCTATCTCTCTCTCTCTCTCTCTCTCTCTCTCTCTCTCAGGAGATGCCATTATTGTTGAGGGTATCCAGAGGGCCATGCAGCCTTTATTACTAAGTAAGTATCAAATACATGCAACTATCTCTCTACATTGTTCTCAATTGAAGATACTGGACCAGTACTGTGATCATTTAACTCCATCAATTATCATTCTCACCTTTCTCTCTTTGTCTCTCCCTCTCACTCTTTTAAAGGTTTCCTTGTTTGAGGAAGAGATCTTTTCAGCCCAGTGGAGTTCACAGGCAACATTTTGAGTTACTTGTATACTTTGTACATATATTTCTATACTTACATTTGAATAATAATAATCATAATTTAATAAATAATTTGAAATTATATTTAGACTTCTATCAGAGCTTTTTTTTGACAATTTCTTGTACTTCTACTGTAACTTACTTGAGTATGGAGATTGTGTACTCCACGGCCACGTCTGACCACCAGGGAGTCAAGAGTGAGTGAGTACACTCGTCCATTTGCACTGGTACACTTGTCCACGGAACTTATTCATCTTTGTAGTGGTTTGGGGAAATAGTACGGTGGAATTGCATATTTAAAGGGGCCGCAAGGATTTCCTACTGGTGGGTGGTGTGATAGTTATTTTAGACTTGTCTAGTCCAAAGATTTACCAAGATACGTTCAAAAGGTTGAGTCTGGTTTATTGAATGAAAACATTACGAGCGCAAGGACTTCCTGACCTACGCAGCAAAGGTGGTTCAGTCAGAGAAGTGAAGTCAGTCACCTCTGCCCTGGCTTATATTCAGTCTATGCGTCATCGTGAGGGGACGGATGTCACACAGTGAAAGAAAGGAATGTGGGATGAAACTCACTTTGCTTTGAATAGAGACAAAGGTCTGAGTCAGGGCAGGAAGGACAAGGTGTGGCCTTTTTGACTTGGACAAAAGAGCGAGGCAGAGCTATGCAGAGTGTGTTTACAATCACAAAGGGGGGGGAGAGTTGGTGTTTTACATTAGACTGAAACTGGGGTTTTGCAGGGGACTTGGGGGGAGGTGATAATTACAAAGACAAAGGCTTAAGGTGTTTGGATGTAAATTCCTGGACAATCCCTCATTTGTGCCTGAACAGGCACACAAAAATAAAATATAAAATCCAAACACAGTGTAAACAGTCAGCTATGCTATACATGTGGAAAGGAAATAATCTCTCCACTAGGTGGAAACTTTAATTATTTTCTCTCAACGTGCAAAATCACACACCAAAACCCCTTGCTTCAGAAATTTGACAGGAAACAAGATAAAAAATTGACATGATTATATACTATTTATAGTCTAAGAGTGGACAACCATTCACCAAAAAACAAACTTGATTTAACAAGGCAAAAAAAAGATAAAATGGTTACCAGTGTAAGAGGGGCAAAAAACCTCTTGGTCAATTTAGAGGAAAAACCCAAACTTATTTATCAACTCATGTTTCAACAATTGCAACTCTTGTAAACAAATATGATATTTTCCAGATTATTTCAAAGTTCATTAACTCTTGTGAGGAGGTGACCGGCAAGGTCAGTCTCCGATTGCTCATCAGAGGAGGGGAGAGTGTGGCGGTGACTGTCAAGGTCACTCTTGTTCACAGTGTATCCCAACAGTCATTTAGGTGGCACTTCTCTTTTGGGCAATAGAATGTCATTGGGGAATGCAAGGCGTCTTCTCTTCTAGATCGCAACTTCAATGTCGCGTTGTTCGAAATCAGTTATGTTCAATGTTAGTGTGTGCAGGTGTGTGTGCGTGTGTGGTGCATCTTGTCAGGAGGTGACCAGCAAGGTCATTTTTCCTCCGATTCCTCGTCAGAGGAGAGGACAGTGTGATGGCCCATGGTTTTGGCCTCTGAGCCCTCTGGTTCAGCTGCATTCAGATCTCCTGGTGTTTGCGATCCCTTGGTGGACCGTCCTCTGCTGCTTGGACCCGTCGGCAATGCTTGCATGGATCCAACGAAGTCCTCTCAGATCGCTGTCTGCGTGATGAGTAGAAACTGGTACGGCCCGAGCCACCTCGGCGAGTTCCAGCTCCTTCGTCTGTGGTCGTGGATTAGGACCCAATCCCCAGGAGAGATGTGATGCAGGAACCCCTCCTTAGCCTCAGGAAATGGCGGTCCTCACTCTGTTGGAGACATCTGTTAACATCCTCCGCCACCCCTGTTTTTGAAACATGATCTGGCCCGTGGGCTAGTTTGAAAGCATAATGAAAACATGAACGAGGTAGTACAGGTTTGTCATTAGGCCCTAGATACAGGTTAGTTTGGTGGTGGAAATGTGCACTTAGTCCTTCATTTCTTTTCTCCGCAGGTGGAGCAAATGCTTGTAGGTCAGAAATGTAGGCTCTTGAACTGAACCCGGTCCATCCCTGTACTGCTCCACTTAGGGCCGGCCCGGGTCGTGCTGCCGGAGGGCTCACCTCGGCGCTCCCGCCTCCAGCACAGGCTGATGAAGTGCTCCGTCTGTGGATCCACAGATGAGAGAGACAAACAGAGACAAAACAGAGCAAAAGAGAGTCCTCTGGTCTGGTCTCCCTGTTCCCTTCTTTGGTCAGGAACGGTTATTCAACAGTCTGTAGGAGATACTCAGAAACATGGTTAAGCGCAAGCTCCTGCTTTGGGGAAAAAATTTTGTTATTCTGTCAGGAAAACTTAAACAGGGTGACTGTTCAAGTGTCATTTAGAGCCAGTCTGCAGTAGCCTACAGTGACATCAGGGGCAGTGTTAGAATGACTTCAACACGCTTAGTCCCCAGTCATGATCAAGGCAATTGGATTTGGCTCTAGCAGTTCTCTTGCGATTTTTATGAAAATAAAATACGCTATATTCTCGTCTCAACAAAACAACACCCCCTAAGGGTGAAAGCAAAAATTCCCTGAAGTCAGGATAAAAATAGAGATGGGTCAAAGAAAATGACACTAAAATGAACTGGCTTCATTTACAATTAACTAATCAAAATACTCCATCAAAGCTTTATTTGTATAGCTAAAATTTGTATATCTAAAACCTCCCTCTTCTGCATTTGAGGACAGAGTATTTGGGCACTGCTCCTGTTTTATACTTATCTGTCGCTCACAGTGAGTAGGTGACATGGCGTTGGTCTGCATCTCACGAACCCCAGATCGCCCATCTGTAGGGAAACAGGCCAGTAACCTCCGGTGTCCTGTGCCCGTCTCCTGGTTCGGCATTCACCCATCACTCCCGGAACGACAGTTGTCTGTAAAATACCACTCAGAAAAAACACTCAGGCCCGATGAATGTGCCTCAAACTATAAACATGAGATATTTAACATACTCATTTAAAAAAAATATATAATTGGGTTATGAGATGGTGCATTCAGATTAAGACACTAGCAACCCTTATCTATTCCCCCCACTATTATGCACAAACCTTATGTCTTAAGCTACATATCAGAAAGAGAGACAAAACAAACAGTTAAACAGACCAACAGCAGGTTCCAAGCAGTCCCCAGGAAGGCATGATCCAGGCTCCTCAAAGACCTGCCGCCCAGGGTCCATAGCACCTGAAAATTAAGACTCAAAACACAGACTGGGTTCAATAGCAGAGGAGAAGGCCTAATGCCAGCTCCTCAAAAAACACATTATCATTATATGAATGAAAATTCATACAGTAGAAATGCATAAAACGAACAGCTTATGGCCATTCATTGACTATTGAAACAAAACTCCTGAATCAAACACCTATTCAACCCTGTCAGACTTTTGAGTTCGCTCTACATCTATTTTATCCTGTTTATTTACCTTAAAAATTAAAACTCTCTATCTTGGCTAGTTTAAAATCACCCTTATGGGTTGTTCAAGGGAAGTCCAGCAGGTGGCGCTCGACTTCAAAATCGGAGGCTCTTCCTTCCGGCCCTGTTCGGACAAATACCTCGTAGAAAGGGGTGGCTTAACTCGTAGAGAGAAAGGGGCGTGGCTAATGGCGCAACAAGTCGAGGGGGTAATCTAATTTTAAAACAGAGTTATTCTGCTGGGGAAATGGCGGAGAGACTGTTTGCTGAATCTCCTTATCTTTCCTTCCTGACCTAAAAAAAACTCTCTCGTGCTACTCTCCCAAATCTTAAAAACAGACCAGTCTAGAGAATTAACAGGCTTTTCCCTTAACCCTCTAGCTGAGCCCGAAATCTTAGAATTTAACACTAAAATGTCAGATGTGGATGTAAGAAATCGAAAATGCTTTAGCACATAACGAAATTCTGCCAACAAACGCTCGCAGAGTAATGCTTCAGCGCAACAATCTCCTCAGGCTAGCAGTAGAATCCTGTGACCTCCTCTAGCCCTATCTTAATAACTAGTGTTACAGGGACACCTAGTGGTGATCCCAAAATGTTGCATGTATGACCCGGATGTGGTCTTTGGTTGTGCGCGGGGAAATTTAAAGAAACAAATCCCAAATAATCATGACGCAGCCTAAAAACCCCAAAACAGCAACGAAAAGAAACCTTATGGTTAACTCACGGCGGGAAAGAATACAATTTCGAAGAAACAAACATTAAGACACATTAAAATTCGCTTAGTACTCACCCAGTCAGGAATCTCTTTGTTCTCCCTCTGGCTCAAGGCGGATCACCGGGAGTTGTTTTCCTTATCTCCTAGGCAACCAGCTAGCTAGCCTACTGGGAATCTAGCAGAAATGTAACAGTCTAAAAAGGGTACAAAACAATACTTTACCTGGATCCATGGCGCGCATAACAAACAATAATCAAGAGCCGAGGCTCAACAGTGAACACATAAGACGAACAACCCCCCCGTGCACATGCAAGAGAGAACGTAGCAGACACACGGGAACGCAAACAAAGAGCGACCAAACGACGACCAAAACCGACTAATATACGACTTAACACACAAACATGAAACAAAAAGCCCACGTTTACAACAACACTCTCGGCTGCACTAGCAATTTGGTCCAGGCTAAACCATGATGTCTAGATCCTACCAAATATGTACAGCCCCTCTGGTCAAAATCTCTACCAGAAAACGCGGATTGCAAAACTCTCAATTCCGCCCTGTAGCTACCTCTCCATTGAGCAAAACTCTCTCAACGTGCTCGCGGTTAAAACTCTCCGCGACCGGCCAAAAGGAAACCTGTTCTGTGCGAAACTCTCACTTGAACAGCTGATACCCTCGTAACGAAACAAGGACGAAGTCAAAAGAAAAAACGATATAAAATCTATTGCTGTTCACATCTCCTTAGATAGTTACTTACTAAATACCCACGCTGGGGTTTTCCGTTTTCAAACAATCCAGACCAACAAGCTGAACCAAATCAAGGCAAATACAACTCAACCCATAAGAGGGTTCGTTTAAACGTACCTGTGAGCCTCAGGAATCCAGTGGAAGAACTGAGGAAATAATCTCGGCATGCGCTCTAGCGCAAGAGAGAAAATTGATTTTCCAACGCCCATATGGACCGACACGTCTGCCGATCAGTCCTCTCCACTGGAATCCCGAAGCAAACGCAGGCAGTGATCCCATCCCCGTCGCCAAACTGTGATAGTTATTTTAGACTTGTCTAGTCCAAAGATTTACCAAGATACGTTCAAAAGGTTGAGTCTGGTTTATTGAATGAAAACATTACGAGCGCAAGGACTTCCTGACCTACGCAGCAAAGGTGGTTCAGTCAGAGAAGTGAAGTCAGTCACCTCTGCCCTGGCTTATATTCAGTCTATGCGTCATCGTGAGGGGACGGATGTCACACAGTGAAAGAAAGGAATGTGGGATGAAACTCACTTTGCTTTGAATAGAGACAAAGGTCTGAGTCAGGGCAGGAAGGACAAGGTGTGGCCTTTTTGACTTGGACAAAAGAGCGAGGCAGAGCTATGCAGAGTGTGTTTACAATCACAAAGGGGGGGGAGAGTTGGTGTTTTACATTAGACTGAAACTGGGGTTTTGCAGGGGACTTGGGGGGAGGTGATAATTACAAAGACAAAGGCTTAAGGTGTTTGGATGTAAATTCCTGGACAGTGGTGTCCGGCCGATTGTGGTGGGCCGGTCTGGGCCAAAAATGCCAGGGCCGATTTTTTGTCCCAGTCCAGCCCTGGTTCTTGTGTTTCTTTGACAGAAGAAACAACAACTGACGAGTTGTAACCAGACCAATCGAAAGTCCACTGTGAGCAGTGATGCTTTTACAGATGTCGTATAATAAATGATCATCTGAAAACAAAAAAACGGACTACCAGGCCGTCTGTACACCCCACTAATGTTTGGCGCATTGCATCCAATCCTTCCGCTGCCCTAATAATAATATAATATAATACCAGCTTTCATGTCGCAGAAGGAGAGGAGAGGCAATGCCTTAACTTCACCCAACAGTAGCTGTACTCGTCACCTGGTAATCACAAGTACGTTAGCTCAACTCAGCTGTATTTATATCAATCAATCAATCAATCAATCAAAGCTTTATTTATATAGCGCATTTCATACCCAGAGGCAACACAATGCGCTTTACAGAGAACAAGGGAGGTGGGCATACGACCCACCTCTACATATTCCAGAGGGAATCAAAAAAACAGTATCACCCGGGGGCCAGATAAGTGAGCTGTAAAAATTCTTCCCTGACCCCTCTCAACAAGGCGATCAAGCAAGCTCCTGGACTATGTTTGTCTACCAGCTAAGAACATTTATAGAGCAATAAATAACATTAAATTACATTTTCAGAGTAAGAGAGGCTAATAACATCATAGGAGAGACATGGCAAACATTGGTGTATGTCTGTTTGTGCATAAATGTGCCTGGGCCCAGATAGAGGCAGGGTCAGGGGTAGGATCGGGGTAGGAAAAGGATACGGAACTGTTGTGACTAAACCCCTTTTTTGACTATTTAGATCTAGGATGTTCTAAATATTTTTTACATCATTATATAACCAAGACTTTGATGAGCAACTTTCATTTTGACAAAACAATTCATCACTATCATTTAGGGGGTGTTTTACCAACATTTGTGAGGGCAGAAAAAAATAGTCTTTTTAACTTTTGTGTTTGTAGATCTATTTATAAGGTGAATGGTAGTGACCAAACTATTGATGGCAAATGTAGCTGTGATTGTCCTTCAACTAAAAATATAAATCACTTCGGAGTAAGTGTGCGTTATGTTGAGGAAATTTAAATTAAGTGTAGTCCAGTTTAAAAATGCATTCAAGGCAAGGCAAGTTTATTTATATAGCACATTTCAGCCACAGGGCGATTCAAGGTGCTTTACATGAGACATTAAAAGGATTAAAACAAAAAGCAAGACATTATAGACATTTAAAACAAAAGGCAGGGCAAATTAAAAGCATTAAAACAAAAAGCAAGTCATTATAGACATTTAAAACAAAAGGCAGGACAAATAGAATACAGGAATAAAAGTTACAGTGCAGTATACTGATAAACATATTAAAACACATTAGAGAATTCATTTGCGCCATACTTTACAAATTTGACAAGGTACACACAAACGGCTGATGTGACTGTGAAGGACACTTGTTGTGTGTTTAACTGGACTGTGTGTTTAACTGGACTGTGTGTTTAACTGGACTGTGTGTTTAACTGAACTGTGTGTTTAACTGGACTGTGTGTTTAACTGGACTGTGTGTTTAACTGGACTGTGTGTTTAACTGGACTGTGTGTTTAACTGGACTGTGTGTTTAACTGGACTGTGTGTTTAACTGGACTGTGTGTTCCTCCGTGCAGGTCAGCGGGCGTCTGGCCATCTTCTACGCATCCGTCTACGCTCACTATGTGGACAAAGGAGACCCGGGGATGGCCGTCACGCTGACCATCTTCCACAATACGGTGAACGCACGCACACACACACACACTCACGCACGCGCACGCATTCACTCGCTCGCTCGCACGCACGCACACACACACTCGCACACCCACGCACACACACCCACGCACGCACTCACACACACGCACGCACACACACACTCGCACACACGCACACACACCCACGCACGCACTCACACACACACACGCACTCACGCACGCACTCTCACGCACGCACTCTCACGCACTCACACACACACACACACACACACACTCGCACGCACTCACTCACTCACTCACGCAAGCACTCACTCACTGCCTGACATCTTCTGCCTCTCGTGTGCTCTCTTTCTCTCTCTCTTTCTCTCTCTCTCTTTCTCTCTCTCTCTTTCTCTCTCTCTTTCTCTCTCTCTCTTTTTCTCTCTCTTTCTCTCTCTATTTCTCTCTCTTTCTCTCTCTCTCTCTGTCTATCTCTCTCTCTTTCTCTCTCTCTCTTTCTCTCTCTCTCTATTTCTCTCTCTCTCTGTCTCTCTCTCTCTTTATCTCTCTGTCTCTCTCTCTATTTCTCTCTCTCTCTTTATCTCTCTCTTTATCTCTCTGTCTCTTGTCTTATAGCTGCGGTGCTGTGGACTGGTGGGTGCGTTGGACATCCTGGTGAAAAAGACGTGTCCTAACCATAGCTTTCTGGAGACCTTCACCATGCCTGTGAGTATACTAATATGACCTCACTATACCTGTGAGTATACTAATATGACCTCACTATACCTGTGAGTATACTAATATGACCTCACTATGCCTGTGAGTATACTAATATGACCTCACTATACCTGTGAGTATAATAATATAAACTCTCTTCACTATACCTGTGAGTATAATAATATAAACTCTCTTCACTATACCTGTGAGTATAATAATATAAACTCTCTTCACTATACCTGTGAGTATAATAATATAAACTCACTTCACTATACCTGTGAGTATAATAATATAAACTCTCTTCACTATACCTGTGAGTATAATAATATAAACTCTCTTCACTATACCTGTGAGTATAATAATATAAACTCACTTCACTATACCTGTGAGTATAATAATATAAACTCTCTTCACTATACCTGTGAGTATAATAATATAAACTCTCTTCACTATACCTGTGAGTATAATAATATAAACTCTCTTCACTATACCTGTGAGTATAATAATATGAACTGTCAGCCAACTACTCTCAAGGATTTATACTCAGAATGACTGTAGCTGTATTAGTCACACTTAACTACAGTAGGTCTGTCTTCTCTATACCACATAAAACAACAAAATGGATGACCAAAGATGCCTTCAGTTGTGATTAAATATCTATTTCTCTAAATGGTTCACCAGATATAGATGAAAAAACTCAATTCTAACTCTCAGAGTAAACAGACTGCACCTTAATTATTATTATATCAATTAAAATTCAACATGGAAGATTACAGAATAACTGTCCTAATACTTTAACCTCCTCTCCTCTCCTCTCCTCTCCTCTCCTCTCCTCTCCTCTCCTCTCCTCTCCTCTCCTCTCCTCTCCTCTCCTGTCCTCTCCTCTCCTCTCCTCTCCTCTCCTCTCCTCTCCTCTCCTCTCCTCTCCTCTCCTCTCCTGTCCTCTCTCCTCCTCTCCTCTCCTCTAGGCCTGTCCCACGGTCATCATGAACCTGTTCCAGGAGAAAGCCCCCCTGGTGATGGGTCTGTTCCTGGGCACGGCTGCCCTGCTGGTGGGCCCACTTCCATACTATACACTACGCACTTCCATACTATACACTACGCACTATACTAGTGTAGTAGCACAATAGAACACACACACACACACGCGCACACACAAACACACAGTAGCTCAGGAGGTAGAGCAGCCGTCTGCTGAGTGGAAGGTTCCCGGTTCGATGGCAGCTCCCAGCAGCATGTCGGAGAGTCCTTGAGCGTGCCCACTTCTCCTAGCTTCCTTGAGCCTGCCCACTGCTCCTAGCTTCCTTGAGCCCGCCCACTGCTCCTAGCTTCCTTGAGCCCGCCCACTGCTCCTAGCTTCCTTGAGCCCGCCCACTGCTCCTAGCTTCCTTGAGCCTGCCCACTTCTCCTAGCTTCCTTGAGCCTGCCCACTGCTCCTAGCTTCCTTGAGCCCGCCCACTGCTCCTAGCTTCCTTGAGCCCGCCCACTGCTCCTAGCTTCCTTGAGCCCGCCCACTGCTCCTAGCTTCCTTGAGCCCGCCCACTGCTCCTAGCTTCCTTGAGCCTGCCCACTTCTCCTAGCTTCCTTGAGCCTGCCCACGGCTCCTAGCTTCCTTGACCCTGCCCACTGCTCCTAGCTTCCTTGGGCCTGCCCACTGCTCCTAGCTTCCTTGAGCCCGCCCACGGCTCCTAGCTTCCTTGAGCCTGCCCACGGCTCCTAGCTTCCTTGGGTCAATCACAGAGGACCCATTCCACCGGTGACACTGCTGTACTTAACTGCCCCCTGGTGGCAACCGAACACCCAGCACCGTACTGCACACTATAAACACCCAGCACCGTACTGCACACTATAAACACCCAGCACCGTACTGCACACTATAAACACCCAGCACCGTACTGCACACTATAAACACCCAGCACCGTACTGCACACTATAAACACCCAGCACCGTACTGCACACTATAAACACCCAGCACCGTACTGCACACTATAAACACCCAGCACCCTACTGCACACTATAAACACCCAGCACCCTACTGCACACTATAAACACCCAGCACCGTACTGCACACTATAAACCACTCCACATTGTCTGTTAGAGCCACGGTACAACACACAGCTCTGAGAACTACTGACCTGTTCACTATGAACTACTGACCTGTTCACTATGAACTACTGACCTGTTCACTATGAACTACTGACCTGTTCACTATGAACTACTGACCTGTTCACTATGAACTACTGACCTGTTCACTATGAACTACTGACCTGTTCACTATGAACTTCTGACCTGTTCACTATGGAGCAGATGGAGGAGAGAGGGAGAGAGAGAGATAGAGAGAGGGAGAGAGAGATGGAGGGAGGGAGAGAGAGGGAGAGAGAGAGATAGATAGAGGGAGGGAGAGAAAGGGAGAGAGAGATAGAGGGAGGGAAAGGGAGAGAGAGAGGGAGAGAGAGAGAGGGAGGAAGAGAGGGGGAAAGAGAGATAGAGGGAGGGAGAGAGAGAGATAGAGGGAGAGAGAGAGAGATAGAGGGAGAGAGAGAGAGGGAGAGAGAGAAAGAGAGGGAAAGTCAGTTTGGAAGGCACCAGGTGGTTAAATAATGGTAAATGGTGTAAAGAACCAGTGAGGAGCAGAGCAGATGGAAATGCTAAATGGACGGCACTTATAGAGCACGTTTACCCAAAGCGCTTTACAGCGAAGGCTTCTCATTCATCCACTCACACACACATCAATGGCGGCAGCTGCAAGATGCAAGGTGCCAGCCTGCTCACTGGGAGCAATTTGGGGTTCAAAAGGGCACTTCGACATGTGGTCAGGAGGAGCCGGGATTCGAACCGCCGACCCTACGATCACCCGCTCTACCTCCTGAGCTACAGCCGCCCGGACGAGAGACATCAACTCCAAACCTCAAGATTGTTAACATCTCTTTGTTCCCCCTTCTCCTCTCCTCTGCTGTGTGCTGACCCCTACCTACCTGTGTGTGATGACCTGTGACCCCTACCTACCTGTGTGTGCTGACCCCTACCTACCTGTGTGTGCTGACCCCTACCTACCTGTGTGTGATGACCTGTGACCCCTACCTACCTGTGTGTGCTGACCCCTACCTACCTGTGTGTGATGACCTGTGACCCCTACCTACCTGTGTCTGCTGACCCCTACCTACCTGTGTGTGCTGACCTGTGACCCCTACCTACCTGTGTGTGATGACCCCTACCTACCTGTGTGTGCTGACCTGTGACCCCTACCTACCTGTGTGTGATGACCCCTACCTACCTGTGTGTGATGACCCCTACCTACCTGTGTGTGCTGACCTGTGACCCCTACCTACCTGTGTGTGATGACCCCTACCTACCTGTGTGTGATGACCTGTGACCCCTACCTACCTGTGTGTGATGACCCCTACCTACCTGTGTGTCGCTTACATCTCACCTCCTCATCTAATGACTTTCTTCCCTCGCTCCCTTTCTGTCTCCCTCCTTGCCTCTTTCCCCCTCCATCTCTCTCTCTCCATCTCTCTCTCTCCATCTCTCTCTCTCTCCATCTCTCTCTCTCTCCATCTCTCTCTCCCTCCATCTCTCTCTCTCTCCTTGCTCTTTCTGTCCGTCTCCTCCTCCTCCGTTCTGTTCTCCCTCCCTCCATCTCTCTCCTCTCGCTCTCTCTGTCCATCACCTCTATCTCCTATCCGTTTGTCCTCTCTCCATCAATCAATCTCTCCTTGCTCTCTCTGTCTGTCACCTCCTCTTCCTCCTCCTCCCCCTTGCTCTCTCTGTCTGTCACCTCCTCCTCTTCCTCCTCCCCCCACCCCTCCTGTCCTCCTCCATGACCCTCCGTCTCTCTCCCTCCTCCCCCCATCCCTCCTCTCCTCCTCCATGATCCTCCGTCTCTCTCCCTCCTCCCCCCATCCCTCCTCTCCTCCTCCATGACCCTCCGTCTCTCTCCCTCCCCCCCATCCCTCCTCTCCTCCTCCATGACCCTCCGTCTCTCTCCCTCCTCCCCCCACCCCTCCTCTCCTCCTCCATGACCCTCCGTCTCTCTCCCTCCCCCCCAGGTCGCATCGTGTTGAGCTCAATCCTCAGGAAGGAGATCTGGCGCTCCCACTCCTCCTCCTCCTCCTCCTCCTCCTCCTCCGCCACCTACGTGCTCCTCTCCCCCCCCCGCCACCCCCTTCTCCCCCCCCACCCCCTTCTCCCCCCCCGCCCCCTTCTCCCCCCCCCAGCCCGACCCTTACCAGGACCCCGTGGTCTTCACCCCTCTGACCGTCTCCATGACCACTGCCTCCGCTTGCATCTAACCCCTCTGTCTGCAGACCTGGGGGCAGTTTCATTAGTCTAGGGGCAGTTTCATTAGTCTAGGGGCAGT
Source organism: Borostomias antarcticus (assembly GCF_949987555.1). Lineage (NCBI taxonomy): Eukaryota > Metazoa > Chordata > Actinopteri > Stomiiformes > Stomiidae > Borostomias > Borostomias antarcticus. Next base: position 2,437,183 of record NC_140258.1, read on the forward strand.
TTCATTAGTCTAGGGGCAGTTTCATTAGTCTAGGGGCAGTTTCATTAGTCTAGGGGCATTTCAGTAGTATTTGTAAATAATACAATACCCAGGTCTGATTTCCCATATCGCACACTACCGGCTTTGTTTGCCTCTGTGTTCAGCTCAATCCTCTGTGTTCAGCTCAATCCTCTGTGTTCAGCTCAATCTCTGTGTTCAGCTCAATCCTCTGTGTTCAGCTCAATCCTCTGTGTTCAGCTCAATCCTCTGTGTTCGGCTCAATCCTCTGTGTTCGGCTCAATCCTCTGTGTTCGGCTCAATCCTCTGTGTTCAGCTCAATCCTCTGTGTTCAGCTCAATCCTCTGTGTTCAGCTCAATCCTCTGTGTTCAGCTCAATCCGCTGGCTTCTTTGCACTGTTTAGTGACTGGATAATGTTTCCATTCTGTCCTTGGCTTGGGTGAGGGTTTCAGACTGTAGTAGGCTGAGCAACTACTCACACTCTCCTGCACCACCATGACCTTCACACCATGACCTTCACACCATGACCTTCACACCATGACCTTCACACCATGACCTTTACACCATGACCTGCACTCCAGAGAATCTCCATTACTTAACCCTCTCTCTGTCTCCTCCTAGTCCTGAAAGTGTTCAGGGTCAAAGTTCCCGCACCTCCTGGTCCCCTCCCACTCTGCTTAACCCCCCGACCTTGCCCCCCCTCCTCCCCCTCCCCCTCCCGCAGGTCACAGCGTCGGCGTGCGCCGCCGTCCTCATGAAGGAGATAAAGAGGAGCGAGCGAGGGGTGCCGGTCCACTACAGCCAGCCCATCTGCTGAGGGGTGTGGAGGAGGGCCAACCAGTGCAGCCACTGGCAACGTTTAATGCAAACTTGAATGGAGGTCCCCTGCCCGCGTTTCTTCTTCTCCTGCTGCTTTCACTGCTGCTTCACACAGGAAGTGTGGACCCACAAGGGATGTTTACTGTTAAGTAGTTGAGTGTGATTTGCATGGTCAGCTGGTGTGAACCAGAATAGTCTCAGGACTGTGTTCCATGTTCGTACCAGAAGGGCATCGTGTTTCTATGAATCCATTCCACAGGGGTCAGTAAATTGGCTGGCTTTGTGCATTTTACCTTCAATCATTTATTTTTGTATTGTATAGCCTAGCATGCTAGCTTCACTATGACGTTGGCATAACAGCTTCTGATGGCCACATAAAGAAGTGAACCTAGTTGTATTATGCAAATAAAAATGCATTTATTTCGGCCTTCCCGGAGTCCGTTTCTAAGAAGGGCCCGGCCATGTGTCTACTGAGACGGGCCAGGGTGTCGTTACACTGAGAGAATCCCCTTCCTGCTCCCCAGAATGGCTGTTGAGTGAAGCGACAGGCCGGCAGCCTGTGGTAATAATCGAGGCTTTGGCTGCACAAGCAGTTGATCCCGAGGACCTCGAGTGCAGAGACCTGCTTTTCTAGTGACCAAATGATGCCGAGAGACTCGCCAGTTTGTGTCATCTGACAAAAATAGCCGGTAGAGATTTTCCAAACGCTTGTTTGTACGTTTGTTACACTGTAATCCAAGTATTTCCGTCCTGTTACAAATGGCTGTATTCTAATGTTGTTCTACTGAGTATCTTGGCCAGTTGTTGAAAAAATAAACATTCTTAAGTGCTTCTTTTCTTTAACGCCGGCTCCTGTCTGTCTGTGATTGAATGAGTGCTTGAGGATAAACATCACAGACCAATGTTGTGGATATACTTTATTTGTAATATTTATTTTTTATTGTGCTCATGTATAGAAAAAAAGGCAAGGCAGATGGAGTATTATATGTACATTGATTAACCGAGTAACAAAAAGACGATGTGTACACCATGCAGTCCCAGGATGAGAAGGTCAGAGGTCAGGTGTGTGATGTAGCAGTGATGCAGTCCCAGGATGAGAAGGTCAGAGGTCAGGTGTGTGATGTAGCAGTGATGCAGTCCCAGGATGAGAAGGTCAGAGGTCAGGTGTGTGATGTAGCAGTGATGCAGTCCCAGGATGAGAAGGTCAGAGGTCAGGTGTGTGATGTAGCAGTGATGCAGTCCCAGGATGAGAAGGTCAGAGGTCAGGTGTGTGATGTAGCAGTGATGCAGTCCCTCTCGGCAGGAGAGCACAGGAAGTACACCTGAAGAACACAACACACTGTCCAGAGACCACCTGATGAGATGCATCACTATACCATACAATAGTTGTTTATAGATTAGGACTGAGATGTATTATCTGAGAGGGTGTTGGTTGGAACCCCGGCTCTTCAATGAGCTTTGAGTTGAAGACGAGAGCTCCACAGAGGGCAGTTTGGCCTGGCAGGATGGAAGGGTGTAGCCAAACCACGCCCTCCTCTCCAGCCTACACCACCTGGCAGTCCTCCTCACCAGTCTACACCACCTGGCAGCCCTCCTCACCAGTCTACACCACCTGGCAGCCCTCCTCTCCAGTCTATACCACCTGGCAGTCCTCCTCACCAGTCTACACCACCTGACAGTCCCCCTCACCAGTCTACACCACCTGACAGCCCTCCTCACCAGTCTACACCACCTGACAGTCCTCCTCACCAGTCTACACCACCTGACAGTCCCCCTCACCAGTCTACACCACCTGGCAGCCCTCCTTCAGTCTACACCACCTGGCAGCCCTCCTCTCCAGCCTGGCAGTCCTCCTTCAGTCTACACCACCTGGCACCTCTGTGACAAGCTGACTGCTTTGAAAACAGTCTTTAATTGTGGCCTGTTCCCCACCATCTGATCAACTATAGAAGTTTGTGCCTAAAGCCTAGTTTTCTCAATCCATGCTCAAAACATGCACGGCTGGTATACTTCCATCCACTCCCGTCTCTTCCTGGGCGCAGCACAACAGGAATGAGAAAGAGGGGGGAATGGGTGAATTAATTGGAGTGTGACGCCCTCTAGTGGTGAGAATTGTGAGTCTCATACTGAGAACCTAGGTCAAGTACACACACTGTACATTTGACTTGAGGTGCATTAGATTTATCTCAGTTTGCACTTTTGAGGCCCAAGTATGAGAGAGCTAACCGTCTTTTATCCATATCTGGGCAACATAACGCATGAAAGAAACATGAGACAACTTTAAAGGTTATGTACATTTATACAGTTTCACAAATACAGTACGTCATTAACAGTAATGTCACATGACACACAGACATTCAGATATGGAGCAACATAGAACCATTTGGGGGAGTCGATCGCCTCGTTGAGAGGGGTCAGGGAAGAATTTTTACAGCTCACTTATCTGGCCACCGGGTGATTACTGTTTTTTTGCTTCCCTATGGAATATGTAGAGGTGGGTCGTATGCCCACCTCCCTTGTTCTCTGTAAAGCGCATTGTGTTGCCTCTGGGTATGAAATGTGCTATACAGATAAAGCTTTGATGGAGCAAGCTCCTGGAGTATGTTTGTCTACCAGCTAAGAACATTTATAAAGCAATAAATTACATTTTCAGAGTAAGAGAAGCTAAAAACGACATAGGAGAGACATGGCAAATACTGGTGTGTGTTTGCTATGGCCCAGGCCTAAAGCCGGAAGTGGGCTGGTGTATGTCTGTGTGTATGTGTGTGTGACAGGAAGTCCAGGCAGCTCACTGAGCACAGTCGTGGGATACAGTGGAGATAGGACCCAAACACAGGCAGAGAATGTTCAGAGACTTTATTCATGAATGACATCAGTACAAGCACAAGACATAACAAGTAACCCCAAACTGAACAAACCAAATGTTGAGGCCAATGGGGTAGATGGTGATGGTCTAGATCAGTGATTTTCAACCAGTGTGCCGCGGCACACTAGTGTGCCGTGAGAGATCGTCAGGTGTGCCGTGGGAAATTATCTGTCATCGTGGGGTTATTTGTTATGTATTGTGTCTTGAACGTCTTGTTTCCGGCCAGGCTGATAGCAGGATGTGACCTTGGATTTTTTCTGGTTCAGAGCCGGTAGCCCACGTTCAAAGATTGCAAGCTTTCTTTTGAACGCTTGAACAAAGGGGCAACTCGCTCTGACAAGCGGGTCTTGGACACAATCAGGTGACATGTGCTGACGGGACTCTTCACTGCGAGCCACCTCCTTCAGCCTGTCCGGCAGCAGCATCCCAATGATGCGGGCCATCAGGATGGCTCGTCTCCACAGCCCACGGATGCGCCTCCGACGGAGAGTCAGATCCGGACATGGCCTCCAGTGGGGCTTGGGTGATCGTGGAACGTCCGCGTCAGATTGTCCCTTTACCAGCACCCCACTAGACACCATGGGGGTGGTGATCGCGAATGGTGGTCTAACAGATGGAGCTGTGATAGAAGGGACTGGGTCCGATGGACCTGTGACAGACGAGGCTGTATCAGGTACCCTCTTCATAAGAGAGTCCGAGGTAGAAGTGGTCGCTCCTTCACAGACTTCTTCCCACTCCTTACAAATGAGCCTCCGACGCCGAGAGAGCTCCAGATTGCATCTCCAGTGGGGCTCGGGTGATTGTGGAGTGTCCGGCTCAGATTGTCCCTTTACCAGCACACCACTAGATGCCATGGGGGTGGATAAGGCGCTAGCGGGGCTGTCTCCTGTACTGGTCCTGGTCATGGAAAGTGGTGGACTGACAGATGGAGCTGTGTCAGATGGAGCTGTGTCAGGAGCCCTCTTAACCATAGAGTCCGAGGTGGAAATGGCCGCCCCTTGAAAGACTCCCTCCCACTTCTTGCGAAAGAGTCTCTGACGCAGAGAGAGCTCCAGATCTCGTCTCCAGTGGGCCGTGGGCGAACGTGGAACGTCCAGCCCAGATTGTCCCTTTACCAACACACCACTACACACCTTGTTCGTGGATAGGTGGCTAGCGGGGCTGTGTCCTCTACTGGTCCTGGTCATGGAGAGTGTTGGACTGACAGATGGACCTGTGACAGACGGGGCTGTGTCAGGTGTCCTCTTCATAAGAGAGTCCGAGGTAGAAGTGGTCGCTCCTTCACAGACTTCTTCCCACTCCTTACAAATGAGCCTCCGACGCCGAGAGAGCTCCAGATCTCGTCTCCAGTGGACCTTGGGTGATCGTGGAGTGTCCGGCTCAGATTGGTCCTTTACCAGCACACCACTAGATGCCATGGGGGTGGATAAGGCGCTAGCGGGGCTGTGTCCTCTACTGGTCCTGGTCATGGAGAGTGGTGGACTGACAGATGGAGCTGTGACAGATGGAGCTTTGTCAGGAGCCCTCTTAACCATAGAGTCCGAGGTGGAAATGGCCGCCCCTTGAAAGACTCCCTCCCACTTCTTGCGAAAGAGCCTCCGACGCAGAGAGAACTTGGAGGAGGACGGGGCCGTGTCAAATGATCCGGTGACAGACGAGGCCGTGTCAAATGAACCAGTGACAGACGGGGCCGTGTGAAATGAACTCATCTCAGACACCAGGTCTTGTCCACAGCCCCCCGGATCATAGGAGTCAGAACCTGGATCGTCTTGTCCTGGACAGTCCCAATGGCTCGCATTCATCTTCGCATGCAGTCCCAATGGCTCGCATGCATGCATGCACCGGGCTGTCACTCTGTCCAGCCGGGCCCTTTTGGGATTCCAAAAAATAAAATGACTTTTGATGATTGCTAATATCCAAAGCGCGATCAGGGTCACATAGAGCACAATCAAAACTCCCGTGAAGAGGTGTGTCACCTCAAGTTCCAGGAACCGGGTCTGAAAGCACGTCGCCTCAGGACCTTGGTTTACAGGTCTACTTGAAATTGGCACCCTCTCTCGGGTTCTAAAAAGATCAATTATTTCACTAGCGAACATATTGGCAAAGATAGATCTTTAACAACATGTTCCTCTCATCACAAACACCGCACTGAGGCTTGTCCACTTGTTACAGCAGGATATGTACCTTGCCGCTGTGACGTGTACACGTTACGCCGTAGTGCCCGTGATGTCACAGACCGGATATAATTCTATCCGGTCTGTGACATCACGGGCACTACGGCGTAAGGTGTACACGTCACAGCGGCAACACTGACTTGACGGCTAGTCCAGGCGGCCAGCTAATTGAAATAAATGTATACTAGATTTAAATAGATTTAAGCTATTTTCTTTTTGCTTGAGACCCAACGATACCCCTTATTTAATACACCCCCACATTCAGAATTAAATAGGTGCGCTTAAAAGGCTGATCGGAATCAGTCCGTTAAATCCAGTCGTTAATTGTCCACGTTTTCGATAGAGATGGATAGGCATTATTGGCGAAATTAAATAAAGAGTAATCGCTCTCTATGAATCATTCATATTCAAGGGTGTTTTGTTATTTTGAAGACTACTCGTAGGCCAGTAGGATTTGAAAGGAGCCCAAGACAGAGGCGCGCTGCGCTCCTGACCCCCGAGTGCACAGCCCATGATCCCATGAGAGAGAGCGGTGTCGTGTGGCCGATTAAAGCCCCCGGGTCCTGTTATTCTGTTCATAAAGTAGCCTACTTTGAGACACAACCTCAAAGTGCTGACGAAACGGTTTGGCTTCTCGTTCCGTTAATATTAGGCCTATCAGTCCCTGAATAGAGAACCCAACCAAAACATAGTTTTGATGAAGACCGTTTGGAGACCAGAGCTATGGATGTAGGAGCACCCTACTGTATACTATTGAAAATTACCCATTTCTCATTCATGTGATCATCGTTGAAAATGTACGAATTCATTGTTCAGTCATGACAGCCAACAGCTGCAGGAGCAGCCTAGTCTGACCATATCATTCATCATAACACAGATGGGCGCACTTAACAGAATTACTACATTTATTCAACATCACGAAGTTGCATTTGAATCAAACTTTATTTCACTCTCTCTCTCTCCCCACCCATTTCCCCTCCAGTAGTACGAGTAGTAGTATGTTTACTACAGTATCTACATTAAATGCAATTATTGTAATAAGTCACTTTGGATAAAAGTGTCTGCTAAATGACTTGAATGCAATGTAACACATACTGAATATACTGTAACACACGCGTGTGTAATTTACTATGTGTGGTGCGGTGTCAGACTATCTGTCAGTGCGAGTTCTAGGTGTGGATGGATTCTCTCTTTCACACACGGCCTGAACATTGCCGGGTACAGTGTGTTCATACTGTACACGTCGGAAGGGCAGGATGCCATGTCTACAGTCTGCGCTGGAACATGCTTTGTCGGGTGTCAATTTGCTGACTGTTATTCATTTCTGACAAGTTTTGAGAAGTAATGTTGTTACTGGGCTCAGAAAGATGTGTTGGATAATACATTCGAGAGAAGCAGAAATTAATATGAATAAGAAGCAGAACTTCATATGCTACACCAAACCACACCCCATGGTCAGCTTTTCATCTGTATGTCTATCATATTTCTAAATGTCAAAAAAAAGAAAATAAGAATCTGAAACATGCAAGGAATAGTAATAGGCCAGTAATAATATATATATTTTTAAGCCTTCACATACGTCTACACACGCAATGCACAAGCACACACAGAGGCCAGCCCTTGGACAGCGATGCACAGGACCAATAGCAACACTCCTGGGTGGACTCCGGTCTCCACCCACAGGGTGTCCATGTCTCGCAGTGTTTCAGTGGACGAGCAGAGGAACTGCGTCGCCCAGTTGAACTTCCCCCCGTCCTGCAGGGGGCGGGGCAGGAACTCCAGAGAGACCGGCTCTCGGTCAGTCTCTCTACCGGTCTTCCTTCTGCTCACCTATGGCAGAGAGCGTAAAGAAGGAAGGTAGAGGAAAGCACAGAAAATAACTGATACAAAGATAACCATGGGAATAAGGTTTGGAACAGGAGTAACTGGGGGCCGCTGTAGCTCAGTTGGTAGAGCGGGTCGTTCAGTGATCGAAAGGGTCAGCGGTTCGAATCCCAGCTCCGACTGTCCACATGTCGAAGTGTCCTTGAGCAAGACACCTAACCCCAAATTGCTCCCAATGAGCAGGTTAGCACCTTGCATGGCAGCTACCGTGAATGAGAGGCCATTGTAAAGCGCTTTGAGTGCCGCTAAGGTGGAAAAGCACTATATAAGTGCAGTCCATTTACCATTTAACTCTGTGCCACTATAATAATGATGAGCAGACTGACCAGGATGTTGAGGGCATGGAGGTCTTCAGGACTGCACATAGCCAGCATGTCCAGAGCAACATCCGGTAACTCTGTTGAACCACGTACAGGCACGCCCAAACGCCAACACACACACACACACAATCTTAACTCAGAGGGAATGAGGACTAATATCTGATGAAGTTTGATGTCATAGCAAACAAGATGAGGTGAGGTGAGATGAGATGACATCATTGGAAAGATGCCATCATGGGTGAGTGTGGAATTGTCTCTCACCTTCCTAAGGAGCTGACCAGCAGGTCAACAGCAGATTCATGAGCAGTCCCACCCTGGTACACACACACACACACACACACACACATACACACACACAATTTGAAATAATTTGTCAATATTTTGAGAAATGTATCTTATTAATGCCTCATTTCACAGAGCTTGAAGAGCTTGTAGAATACTGTAACTAGGAGAGGGTCCCATGGCAGCTATTGTCACCTATTACAGTACAGTTACAGTACAATGTCACAACTTAGAGGACAATGGTTCCCAAACTCCATCAATGTGGGCCTCTCCTCTGAAAACAGTGACACACCTGCGCCCCCCCAACCCCCCAAATTTGTCCATTTTGCAAGGCAGCGTTAGCTAGCCCATAACGTTACACAGCTAAGTTAGCTCGGTGGCACCTGTTGCTAGTTAACGTTATGACGTTTTTGCACAATATGTATACATTCATGCCTGCGGGGGGAGGCTCTCTCTGCACTATCCACAAATTTAGTATACATCTCTCCCATTATTTATTTTGATTTTCTGACCTTTAAAATCACGTTTCATTAATAAAAACCATAGAAAATTCAAAAATAAAAAATGTTTTCCTTTTTTCCCCCTCTTCTAACCATCCCTCCGCGCCTCCCCTGAATTTCTTTGGGGCCCCCTTGGGGAGTGTCTCCTCACCTCAAGAATGCTAGTCTTCTATGTGCATGCAGTGTGCACATATGTATGCACACACACTCACACAAACAAATGACCAATGCTGTGAACCGCGTTGGCCACATTGTTTACTGTAACTTGGAGTGTAGGGTTTAAGTTTGGTATCAACTACATTGTCAGATACATTGTCTCTAACCGCGTGTTCTAGAAGCTTCCGAAAGTCCGTCCTGTCCTGTAGAACCTCACGAAGCTGCAGAAACAGAGATGACTTGGTCTCCTGTGGGAGACCAGCTAATGGCTGAAGAACCTCTTCAAACTCCTGCAAGGCTGAGAGAGAGAGAGAGAGAGAAGGGGGGCATTAAGTGATATCAGCACTCAAGGGGGTGGAAGTAACATACTGGGAACTGTCAGTAAACTAACCATTTGAGCAACCAAACTAACATGAAAAGAACATACCTTTCCATACTCGGTCTAGGATATTATCCTGTGATGTGGCGTCCCCAAACAGCAATTTTAAATCATCAGATATGCAGTCCGCCTCCAAGTCCTCCATGTCGTTGTCATCCATGTTGGTGCGGTCCTGGACTTTCAGCTCTGAAAACATACATACACAAACACATAGAAAGAGAGAATTAAGCAAGTAAATTGTATAGAAAACAACAGTTAAAACATTCTATGATACAAACACCAAATAAGTACAGTAACAAGTGTCGCGGCGTTACTCGTCAGTACTGCTTCCACATTCGCGTGCCACGCGATGGGCTCGATCTTGGGTCCTCTGACTCACAAAAACCTGTGATCACCTAAGACTAAGTTCCACTGATTGTGTGAAATTTGTTCTCCGCATTCCACCCATCCCCTGGGGGAGCAGTGAGCAGCAGCGCCGCGCTCTGGAATCATTTGGTGATGTGGCCCCCCAATTCCAACCCTTGATGCTGAGTGCCAAGCAGGGAGGCAATGGATCCCATTTTTATAGTCTTTGGTATGACCCGGCCGGGGATCGAACCCACAACCTTCCAGTCTCTGGGCTGACACTCTACCACTAGGCCACAGAGCTGGTCCACCTCTCATCGTATACTGAGGTGTGAGTATAACCAATTCAACTCAACAAATAAACCCTGTACCTTTGAGTTCTGTGACACTGTAAGCGATGACAGCATTAGGTGGAATCTCCAAGGAACACTTCTCAGAGCTAGAATGAGCCTGACAACAAACACCAAATAATGACCACCATAATGCACAAAATAACACAGCAATAATGATACAAATATATACAGTATAGACAGACAGACAGACAGACAGATAGACAGATAGATAGATACATACATACATACATACATACATAGATATGGATAATATGCAGTAGATATGCAATGAAACACAGGGACACGCCCATGACTCACTCCGCCTACGAACAGCTGGAACAATTTAACCATCCCCTTTGCCATATAACAGGTGTCCACCTGGTCAGCGCCTTTAAGGGTGATGGAAGTGGTGGTCACAATCCTGTCCTTCACCAGAACAAGCGTCTCACGCTCCTCCAGCCCAGGGTCCTCATGCATGGTCTTGCTAACGGGGGATTGGGATTCAGAACACCTTATTGCCATGCAGTGAAAAGGTATTATTATCATTTAACAAGGAAGAATAACGGAGCGAGCTGGGAGTACAAGGAGGGTAAGAGAGAGAGAGAGAGAGAGAGAGAAAAGGAATACAGAAATTAAAGTGGAGTTGTCATATAGCAGCCGCGGAGAGGTTTGTACATACTGTAAAACACGTTTTTCATACTTTTTAATGGACCTATTCAATTTCATTATATCCACTTCATGTTTATTCAGTGGGCCAAATGTTGATTGGAGCTTAGTAGTTCCATGCCCCATCACCTTCCCCCCAGCATCCAGTACATCTCCACCCATCTTCCCTGCTACTTTCTGCTCAAACAAGTGTTCACATTGATCCACGATGGGGGATATCTGGAACCATTCTGAGGAACAATGTGTAGAGAGAGAGAGAGAGACTTTGGGGTTATGTTAGAGTTAATCATAAGGCTAGCGATAACCATCATTGAACCATATAGCGTTAAAATCAGGGAGTTTGTTCAGTCCAACATCTGTGATGGATTTTTAACTGATCTAGTCAAAAAGGATTTACCAAGATTTGCTCAAACAGGTTAAGTCTGGTTTATTGAGAAAACATACGAGCGCAAGGACTTCCGGACAACGCACGTGAGTGGTATCCCAAGAAGTGCCCCCCCTGGTCTTGCGCTGCCTTATAAATGGCAGGCGTCATCAACAGTGGTCGAGAATGCAGACACATGACATGAGAAAAGGCGGTAATTTCTAAGAGGGACAAAGGGGCAAAGGATGGTTATTCTGGAGTAGACAGATTTCTAGGTGTGTGGACCTCCTGGAGGTCATCCTGTCATGAATTAGGTTAGCACAGCTATGTGAAAGGTTGAGGGAGGTGGTGAATTACAAAAGTAGGTGATGAAACTATAATTTCTATGACACAACCTACCTGGACATGGTGGGCCACCTATGAGGTCTTCCAGCTTGTAGTCAGACACCCGGTAACTGTTCTTCTGAAATATCGGCCATCTGGGTTTGGTTTGTATAACCAGCCTGGTGGAATCAAGCAGTTTGCTGGAGTCGTTGAGTCGGGTGTTGGGGATAAGACCTCCCTTTGAGTTGGATCCCTGGATTACACAGACAAACCTCTGGGTAGACTTGTCGAACATCACTAGTGAGGGCTAAAGCCTGGGCTGGAATAACATTACACATGACACATTAGAACAATCAATCAATCAATCAATCAATCAAAGCTTTATTTGTATAGCGCATTTCATACCCAGAGGCAACACAATGCGATTTACAGAGAACAAGGGAGGTGGGCATACGACCCTCTTCTTGTCAACAAATGTACACCTCTCTTTTTCAGACACAAGAGGGCGTCAGAGTGTAGGGAATACGCCATTTCATGTTTGTTCAAAGACAGCTCTTTGAGCTGCAGGAATCAGGAAATTAAGTTGACCATCTTTTGAATAAAATCTCAAAACAAGTGTCAAAGACATTTTAGAGGACTATTTCGTAAATATGTTTGTGACAAACTTGGTAGCATGATCATTGATTGATTACTGCATGATTTCATGATGGATTATTAGAAAACAATAAATATTGACCTGTAGGTCTACTGTATGTTACACCTTCACAACTAGATACTGTACAGTGGCACTTGGAAGTGTCCCCCATCCCCAACCCACGTTGACCTTTTACATACCAACAAACCTGTGAGAAGGTATACATTTAACAGAATCAAAATTGACTGTGAAAACATATACAATGTTATTGTACAGTAGGCTATATCAGTTGCACTTACTTTTTTTTTCTCTTGTCTTTAGTCGTATACCGTCTTGGTTGCTTCTGTGTGTTTGTTTCTTGTACTGAAGTGATTGTCTACCTGCGACAGTGTCCCTATAAGAAAATGAGGAATAGAATATCAGTCTTGACGTAGATAATTAACCACCACCAGTAGCGTAATTTGCATAGGGTGCGTGGGTTTGTAGAACCCACAGGCCCCTACTAAAGTATATTGCGGCGGGAAAAAAGGCAGGTGGGTTGAGTTCAACGATTGAAGCACATGAAAGCAGGGGGGTGTTCCAGAAAGCGGGTTTAGTGCAAATCCTGTGTTCGCTAAGCCTCAAATCTAAACTTTAAACATCATATTGAAGCCCTAACTAAGAAACTGAAATTTACTCTTGGCTTCCTTTACACACTTAAAGCTTGTTTTTCAACATCTTCTCGTAAAAGGTTGTGTAACCCAGGTTACCAGAACACTGTAAATGCACAATAGCTGTCTAACATAAGATAGTAGAAAACTGTGAATATATGTCTACTTGTAGAAAAAAATAGAAGACAATAAGCTAAATTGCTTATGGGTTAAATAATATTTTAAAACCTGCAAGGTGAATTTATGGTTGGAGGACTCTTATTTTGAAACGTATTTTACACTCAGTGACGTTACACAGGTGCACTAGAAGAAGAAAAAAGCGCGCCCTGCTTGGGTCATGAGACGGTATGGGAAAAGAGCATTTCCTTTTGCTATTTGCGTGGCTATGAAGCAGATGCATGTTGAGGCAGAGAACGGAGTAACACGTGTAAGTAAAATATGTGTGTGGTTACTATCGGTAAATCCATTATAGCTTTCTAAAATATTCAGTAAAGGAAATATCTTCCCCAACCAGATCCACCGAACCTTGAAAGACCTGTAGGAGTTACAATTCTGCTGCTATTTATATATTTATACCTTGAAAGACCTGTAGGAGTTACAATTCTGCTGCTATTTATATATTTATACCTTGAAAGACCTGTAGGAGTTACAATTCTGCTGCTATTTATATATTTATACCTTGAAAGACCTGTAGGAGTTACAATTCTGCTGCTATTTATATATTTATACCTTGAAAGACCTGTAGGAGTTACAATTCTGCTGCTATTTATATATTTATACCTTGAAAGACCTGTAGGAGTTACAATTCTGCTGCTATTTATATATTTATACCTTGAAAGACCTGTAGGAGTTACAATTCTGCTGCTATTTATATATTTATACCTTGAAAGACCTGTAGGAGTTACAATTCTGCTGCTATTTATATATTTATACCTTGAAAGACCTGTAGGATCTAGTACAATTCTGCTGCTATTTATATATTTATACCTTGAAAGACCTGTAGGAGTTACAATTCTGCTGCTATTTATATATTTATACCTTGAAAGACCTGTAGGAGTTACAATTCTGCTGCTATTTATATATTTATACCTTGAAAGACCTGTAGGAGTTACAATTCTGCTGCTATTTATATATTTATACCTTGAAAGACCTGTAGGATCTAGTACAATTCTGCTGCTATTTATATATTTATACCTTGGAAGACCTGTAGGAGTTACAATTCTGCTGCTATTTATATATTTATACCTTGAAAGACCTGTAGGAGTTACAATTCTGCTGCTATTTATATATTTATACCTTGAAAGACCTGTAGGAGTTACAATTCTGCTGCTATTTATATATTTATACCTTGAAAGACCTGTAGGAGTTACAATTCTGCTGCTATTTATATATTTATACCTTGAAAGACCTGTAGGAGTTACAATTCTGCTGCTATTTATATATTTATACCTTGAAAGACCTGTAGGATCTAGTACAATTCTGCTGCTATTTATATATTTATACCTTGAAAGACCTGTAGGAGTTACAATTCTGCTGCTATTTATATATTTATACCTTGAAAGACCTGTAGGATCTAGTACAATTCTGCTGCTATTTATATATTTATACCTTGAAAGCCCTGTAGGATCTAGTACAATTCTGCTGCTATTTATATATTTATACCTTGAAAGCCCTGTAGGATCTAGTACAATTCTGCTGCTATTTATATATTTATACCTTGAAAGCCCTGTAGGATCTAGTACAATTCTGCTGCTATTTATATATTTATACCTTGAAAGCCCTGTAGGATCTAGTACAATTCTGCTGCTATTTGCCGAAGGCAAAGTCTCGGTGAGTTCTACTGAGATGCTAAGGTGTTATTGAACCGTGTATGAAAGGTGTATGAAACGTGCTGTGCTGATAAAAAGAGGCTATCAACCTGTTAGACTGACTGAAATTATGTGATAACGTCCTAAACGTAAGCATTAGCAACCGTTAGCTCGTTAACATTTGCCGCGCTAGCTCGTTAGCATTAGCCGCGCTAGCATGACTTGTACAACTATTTACCTCTAACAATATTGTTGAGGCTTGAGGCCTACCAATGTTAAAGCTTGCTGCTAGCTGTTGTATGGTGTTTGAAGCGCACCAGCGGTGATGCAGCTTTTGGGTTGGTGTAATTTGCCTAGTGCTAGTTCAATCTAGAGTGAGCCAAAGTAAGTCTATGCAACATGTGTGTCATCGGCCATTAGACATGACAAGTGGTTTTAAAGGAGTAGTGACAATTTTATTAGAGTTAACAGATTACAGTTAAATAAGATACAAGGTGTTATATTAATTGTTCCTATGTTCATATAAAACAATGGTGCTGTGGTTATTTTGCATGGAAAGTATATATGTAAACAGTGTAGTGATGGTTTTTCTGGCTTTGTGGGTACAAGGCCAGGTCTTTTTCGTCTTCTTCTTCGTGTTCTTCCTTCGTCTTCTTCTTTGGAGTGTGTGATTCTACCAGAACCGATTCTTCAGCCCAGCTTGCTTCTGATGGAGAGAGGTGCCGTTGGTTCCTGGAGTGGCGAGCCAAAACCTTGAGCTGGATGGAGAGAAAAGGAGAGATGTTTGAATTATTCCTGTTTAACGAGTGGTAGGACAATCGTGCTCTTATTGCCCCACGTCGAATGAACAAGGAGTAACGACAGAGTGGTAGGACAATCGTGCTCTTATTGCCCCACGTCGAATGAACAAGGAGTAACGACAGAGTGGTAGGACAATCGTGCTTTTATTGCCCCACGTCGGATAAACAAGGAGTAACGACAGAGTGGTAGGACAATCGTGCTCTATTGCCCCACACACCTGAACACAAGGAATCCCTGGATCTGTTGCCTTATCGAGAACCAAAGCACAAGTTAACTGATTTTTGAAGTTGTATGGAAATATTATATTGTTGTTTACTACTGTGATTTGTAAGTATTGCTCTGCTTGCATTTACTGGGATATGCACTGGAATTAGATTCTGAGCTACAGTATTGTTTTGATGAGAGTAATATTTGAAACTATACACCTGAATCTTTTCTAGATTTATATTATTATATTTTCCTGTGAGATTACATGTTGATGCAGTGAGAGCAATACTACTGAGTTCCTCGGAGGAAACATGTTTTTTTGTTTTGTTGTCTGCTGCTTATTAATGAGTTCCATTAAAGGAACAGTTGGTACAAGTTTTTGTTGAAATTGAAGGTTGAATTGAATCATAATAATATTAAAACCAGATCACCTGTTAAGGTAGAGGCACTTTAAAATAGGATTTATAAAACTATAATAATTCAAAAATTAGGAACAAATAAAATTAATGAGTGCCTAAATAATAATAATAATAGGGAACTCAAATAACATTCAAATGTTAAATAGGAAGTAAAAGTAAACATTTATACTTACCTGACAGGTGATTGCTCCATGGTCGACTACTCCGTCGTAAACTGGGAAACCTGAATGAAAGAAAGAAATTGAGTTAAAAGGGAAAACATTTATTTTGATTATTGTAATATGTTAATGTCATGCTTGAAAAGAAAAGAGAAAGAAGATAACTGAGATACACGAAAATAAATGTTATATTGTTCATCTTTAAACGTACCTGACGAGTCTGTGTTGTGTTTCAGTGTGCTGCCTGATACCCATTTCTCCAGAGCGACCAGAACTTCTGAGACCCTGGCCCACACATTGAGTTTCCTAATCTGATCTTGGTTGTAGTGTTACAGTTGGTCTCTGGCTTATTCCTGTCCAGCTTGATTACGGCGATACCATCGATAGATTTGCCTGTCCCACTGTTTTGGCCAAACTTGACCCACTCTACCACGCTGCACTGAGATATATCAAATGCACCCTATAGGACTCATAATTGCACACTGTATAGCCTAACTGGGTGGCCCTCACTTACTATGCGCAGGATGCAGCACTGGTTTATATTATTGTATAAGGCCATTTTAGGCAAGCTCCCTTGGTACATATGTTCTATATATAAAACTATAAGTTTTGTACCAGTTTGTGACTCTCACAACCTCAGATCCAGTGCCTGGATACGGTTCCAGGTACCTGCTGTGCGGACTGAGGCTGGGAAAGGAGCCTTTTTTTTCTGGTCCTTGGTCTTGGAATGACCTTCAGTCAAGCCTCAAACTGATGGCACTTATTCCTTTAGCCAGCTTTAAACTGAAATGATCAGAAGTCCTTACCACCAGCTGCTCATGTAGTAATACACCTTCATTTCTTATTGTTCCCACGTGCTCTACGCCTTTTGTATATTTAGTTGTGTTGTTCTTTGTATTTTATATGTCCTTGTGTCTTTCAATGTGAAACTTTGCTGCCTTCTTGGCCAGGTAAGTACTGTAAAAGAGATTTTATCTCAATGCTTTTTATCTGGCTAATTAAAGGTTAAATAAATAAAAAAAAGGGAATAAGCCTGGGTTTTCCGTTCCAGGAAGACAGTCGAGAAAGCAGGGCAAGTTGTGTTCGGAATCACTCCCTATTCACTATATAGTGCACTATATAGGGCGTCAGCCATTTTGTTTGTAGTGTCCGAATTCTCCACGGAATTTTCGTTCCCTATATAGTCCACTATTTATTACCCACATTTCACCTTGATTTGCAGGGAACAGTGCATGTACCCTACATTTTCTCTGTTCGGAATCGCTCCCTTGTTCCCTCACTCCCTATTCCCTATATAGGGATCACCATGTAGTGAACTACCTAGGGAACGGAGGAAATGTAGGGTACATGCACTGTATAGTGCACTATATAGTGAATAGGGAGCGATTCCGAACACAACTCATGAGTCAACCGTTCCAGGAAGAGAGTTGACAGCGTTACCATGGTAACTCACTCTGGGAACCAAACCTGCTAGCAGGTTTACTCTTAAAACCCAGACTGTCTCCCCGTCTCTCTATTCTCTTAATACATCCGTGGTCTCTCCCTACCAGATGAGGAAGCGCATTACTTTGTGAAGTGCATGTTTCACCGAGCATGTATGGACAGATAATTTCACTGATATTAAGTAATTTCTCCTCAAATTCAGTGTTTATGTCTTGTATTTTAACTAATGTTTTTTGCAGTGTACCCATGAGAGTAGCTCTGTTCCTCCCATAGGGTCTCTGACCTAAAGTTCAGTAATATTCTGAAGTTATAGTGACCTAATTGTGCAAAAGGTCCTTTTTTTCTTTGATTTATCAATTGCCTCCAGGGAACTATATAAAGTTTCAAGGAGATTCCACAGAATCAAAAAGTTGGGGTGATTCAGACAACATAAAACCACTATGTTATTTGTGAGAAGATTTTTTCGCAGGAACACAGATAACAGTTCAGTGAATTTGAAATGCGCTTAAGAACAGGTAAACTCAGGTGAACACAGCACCAAAAATTAAGTCTGTACAATTAAGAATTTATGTTTCTAAGTCATATTTTACAGTATAATATGTAGCTTTCACTTACTTTATTTTTTCTTGTCTTTTTGTAATTGGTATTTGTTGTCTGTTGCGTGTTTGTTTCCTGTACTGAAATGATGGACCTTGCTGTAACCTACCTTATAAGAAAAAACAACATGATCAGGAAGTGAATCACTAAGCTGTTGCATGGCAACTTCCTGTTGAGAGCTCACTTTGAACTGGCTGACTGACAGGAAACTGTCTTCCTTTACAATAATGGATCTGACAAAGACAAACTAGGTTATGTCTCAATAGTCTTGCTGCTTATCTCTTCTCCTTTTTTTTAGAACTGATATGGGAACAAAGGATCGATTCAAGCAACATTGATGTTGCCCACAAGGACCTTTCATCTCATATTCACCAGGACAGATGAAGTACAATGAAGGAGATGAGGAGGGGAAGCCACCATACACAATTGAGATGCAGCCCACGTTTAGGGACTTGACCTAGATCCCAACATAGAGTCCCCAAATCGAGCAGATGCATGTGTGAATTCTCCAAATGACCTAAGAGCCACCACTAACTGGTTCATTCTCCTCTGGTAATAACTAACACTACTGAACACCACTAACTGGTTCATTCTCCTCTGGTAATATTCACACTACTGAACACCACTAACTGGTTCATTCTCCTCTGGTAATATTCACACTACTGAACACCACTAACTGGTTCATTCTCCTCTGGTAACTATTCGCACTACTGAACACCACTAGCTGGTTCCATCATCCAAGCTTAGTCCATAGTCCACCCTTGTGACGAGATACCTCCATCTTATGTTTATAGGTCATCCTCAGACTAAGAGGATGTGTGTTGATGTCTCTAATTCATTCCCTCTCTCTTTCACAGACATGTGAGGTTGTGCCTCCTCTCAGCCCTGGGGGAGCACTGGTCCCCTACATCCCCGTGTGGTGCCCTGTAAGTCTGCTCTGATCAGGGCTGGGGGTTAGAGGGGTCAGAAACTCTGCTCTGATCAGGGCTGGGGGTTAGAGGGGTCAGAAACTCTGCTCTGATCAGGGCTGGGGGTTAGAGGGGTCAGAAACTCTGCTCTGATCAGGGCTGGGGGTTAGAGGGGTCAGAAACTCTGCTCTGATCAGGGCTGGGGGTTAGAGGGGTCAGAAACTCTGCTCTGATCAGGGCTGGGGGTTAGAGGGGTCAGAAACTCTACTCTGATCAGGGGCTGATTATGGCCTGTTGTGAAAAATTAAATGTTTGAATTCGGGGTGATTTTTTGGGTCCCTTTGCAGCCGGAGGCGCAGACCCAGACGTCTCCCTGGGAGGAGCTCTCTGGTGAGGACCTACTGCACCCTTGGTGCTACATTCAAATAACCCTTTTAAGAGGATTCAGGCATAGCTCTGTGTTGTTGCATATAGGTATCCCAGACATTCAATTGTATTTATGTGTTAGGTTTATTTACATACTTCCTGTGTGTGTGTGTGTGTGTACTTGTATGTGTTTAGCTCATAGCTCTGGTGAGCCTGCTCCTGCCCCTGCCTGCAACAAGCACCAAGTGCGGCTCACGCTCGACAGACTTGCCCTCTGCAAAGTGCTGGGCAAGGGCGCCTTTGGCAAGGTCAGCACCACACCACACCACTGGTCCTCTCTTGCTACCAACACAAGGCACTCATAAAGATTGGGGTGGGGGTGGTGGTGTAGGGGCTTCTTTAACGTGATGTGCTTTCAATATAGGGAAGTGTATTCCCAGGAGTAAAAAGTATCTAGTGAATAAGCGCTTGGCTGGTAGATGTGACCCGCTGGGCGTCCCTCTCCCGGGTGCTCAGGTCCTGCTGGCAGAGCTGAAGGGCAGTGGGCAGTATTTTGCTCTGAAGGCGCTGAAGAAGGACGTGGTCAATGTGGAGGACACCATGGTGGAGAAGAGGGTCCTGGCCTTGGCCAGGGAGAGCCCCTTCCTCTCCGAACTCTACTCGTCCTTCCAGACCACAGTAGGACTTACCTCCTCAGTTCTCAATGACTATTTGGTCATTTAGATAGGCATTTAGCAACTTACAGTGTTTTTGAGCTAGCATTAGGTTTAAGTACTTTGCTTAACGGTAGGCAATGATTGCCAAATGGGCTGGCCTGGTCATGAACCAGCAACCTTGGTCAGGGTCAACTATCACAGGGCTACCTACCACTCCATCCTGTCCTGCCATCTCTCTCTCACACACACACAAACACACACACACACACATACACACACACACAAATGCACACACAGACACAAGCACACACACAACGACGACTTACAATGGTGTTAATGTGTGACCAGGAGCACCTGTTTTTTGTGATGGAGTACCTCAATGGAGGAACTCTGTTTTTCCACTTGATGGATAAGGAGCGATTTGACGTCTTCGAATCCACGTGAGTGCCAATGCTACACCAGGTCATATACAGGCCCTTTATAGGAGCTACACCAGGTCATATACAGGCCCTTTACAGGAGCTACACCAGGTCATATACAGGCCCTTTACAGGAGCTACACCAGGTCATATACAGGCCCTTCTATAGGACCTGTTGTATGAAGAATGGGCTGTTAACCTCCCTGCTCTCTCAGTTTCTACTCTGCAGAGGTCATAGTCGGCCTGCAGTTTCTCCACGCCAAGGGCTTCATCCACAGGGACCTGAAGCTGGATAACATCATGCTGGCCGGTGACGGACACGTGAAGATCGTGGACTTTGGCCTCTGCAAGGAGAACGTGTGTGAGGAGAACCCAGCCTATGGGATATGTGGAACCCCGCCCTACATGGCCCCTGAGGCGAGTGTGAGGCACCAGGGGGCCCGCGTCCAAATACTATTTTCGTCATGCTATCTCTCTTTCTCCTTCTCTCTCTCTTGATTCTCATTTTCTCTGTGTATCTTCAGATGCTGCTCAAACAGACGTATACCTTCTCGGCCGACTGGTGGTCCTTCGGGGTGATCCTGTACATCATGCTGGCTGGCGAGCCGCTATTCTACGCTGTCGAGGAGGAGGAGCTGTACGAGTTAATCAAGACGGCCCCTCTCGAGTACCCCAAGGACTTGAACCAAGAAGCCCTGGACCTGCTACAGAAGGTTTGTCAAGCATTCACACACACACATCATGGTATGTGAGGGAAATTCAGTGGTCAGCAACATTTGTTAGTGTCACTGAGCCCCCTCTCCCCCCCACCCAGGTGTTGGAGCGAGACCCCAGTCTCAGGTTGGGAATGGTGGGGGACATCAGGGGACACCCATTCTACCAGACCCTTGACTGGTCCGCTCTGGAGAGGAGGGAGCTGGAGCCCCCCTTCAAACCCGAAGTGGTACGGCCCGTTTCTCCAGCTTCACGATTCAACTATTGAATCTATTAACTCTGTGTTCTGACATTAGATTTGTCTTTGCGGTACAAATGTCTCATGATATGAGTGCCTAAGTAGCTCAGCAGTTCTTAGATGAGTCAGCAGAGTGTGGTATGCATATCAAAGGCAGCAACATTAGTATGATAAGCATCTGGTCATCTAGCGCTCTGTAGTATGAGCACCTGCTCCAATGCTTTTGGCACACTAGGGATCTAACTAAACCTGGGCATAAGGATTGGCTGCATGAAACACTACTTTTCTTCATCTCCTTATTGGTACTAAGAGTGTATCTATTACAAACCTTGTTCCAGTCACATCAGAACATCAGAACACTGAACGTTCTAAGGAAAGGAGAACATATATTACTGGGACCGTAGTGCTTACTGATTGCTTGTTACTGACAGCCCTTTTCTGCCAATCACAGACAGGCCCTGGTGACTGCCCCTATGCTGAGGAGGACGTTGAGGGCGAGGAGCCCCGCCTCTCCCACACAGGCACAGTGATGGACTCAGGGACCCAGACAGCTTTCACTGGCTTTACCTACGCCAACCCTGAGATGGAGCGCCTGCTATCGGTAAGAGGACTCAATCTTTGGTGTGGCAAAATAATACATTGTCTTTGCTTCATGCCATGTGCATTGAAACCATTCCCTTTTTGGTTAAAAGGTGCAGTTATGGCCTGTAAGCCAAGCACCACTGTGACGGAGGTGTCTGCCCAGCTGCAGGAGATGCTGAAACATGCCCCTGCTCGATGCAAAAAGGTATGTGATGTCAGGCAGTTAATTTTCTCGTATCCATGATGTATTGCTCTATATATGGCTCCGTGTGCTACTAACCCTGTTCTGCCTCCCCTCTCCCTAGTGCCTCTCTCTCTCCCTCCTATCTTCTAACCAGGTCCAGTGGATGCCCCACTGTCGCCAATGGACCACCCTGAGTCCGATGGATGCCCCTGTATCTGCTGCAGATGTCGTAGCAAATTAGTTAACACACACACACACACACACAGACATACAACAGTCCACTTCCGGCCTTAGGCCTGGGTCCAGTACCCCCTTCCCCTCACCCTACCCCGGGTCCGTATCCTCTTCCTACCCCCACCCTACCCCTGACCCCTGCCTCTACCTGGACCCAGGCACACTCACACACACACTGACATACACCAGTCCTGGGCTCAGATCCCCTTCCCCTCACCCTAACCCGGGTCCGTATCCTTTTCCTACCCCCCACCCTACCCAAACCCCTGCCTCTATCTGGGCCCAGGCACATTTATGCACACACAGACATACACCAATGTTTGCCATGTCTCTCCTATGATGTTATTAGCCTCTCTTACTCTGAAAATGTAATTTAATGTTATTTATTGCTCTATAAATGTTCTTAGCCGGTAGACAAACATACTCCAGGAGCTTGCTCGATCGCCTCGTTGAGAGGGGTCAGGGAAGAATTTTTACAGCTCACTTATCTGGCCCTCGGGTGATTACTGTTTTTTTGCTTCCCTCTTGAATATGTAGAGGTGGGATGTCTGCCCACCTCCCTTGTTCTCTGTAAAGCGCATTGTGTTGCCTCTGGGTATGAAATGCGCTATATAAATAAAGCTTTGATTGATTGATTGATCCAGTGACATGGCACGCTTCCAATGAACGTATGCGACTTGCTTTTACAGCCATTTCATTATGTCCTTAGGCATCTGCTCCAGCCCAGCTGACCTCCCCAGCCCAGCCCCTGACCGCAGCTCCAGCCCTGACCACAGTGGAGTATTCAGATGAGGATGACCTCTTCTGCCCAGACCCTCGATTCAGATGTGGGTGACCCCCAGCCCGTCTCCCTAAACCTGCCTTTCCAGCCTGCCAGGATGGATGCCTTTTTTGTAAATAGTTTTTGTAAATTTTAACCTTTTTTTGTGGGATACAACGGTCTGTTCCCGGTCTGCCTGCCACAGAATGCGCACTTTGTTTCATTTTTGTTTTTCGAACTTTTGCAATTGTCAGATAATGGGTTGCTAGCCAGAGCTTGTACATACTTTTTTTTGCTTTTCTGGCTATGCGTAATGTGACAGACCGTAAACCTCATCCTTGTAAATATGTATACTTTTAATTTGTAATGTACTTTGTGTAATAAAATGTTCTAAACTGTTAATGGTGTTCAGTCTTATATTGGTTTGTATCATAATGCTTGCTGCTATATCCCCATATAGCATTAATTTGTTTTTGTACTGGTAAATGCTAAATATAGCCAGTGGTCAGTAAATGACCATATTTGCACCGTGCGAAAAAGACGTGCAGACCAAGTCATATAAATACCTGTTAATCTAGTGTCAGCCAAGTGAGTTTATTACGGAAGTTCCTGCCCACGTGATCACGTGCGTTTTTTTATCTTTTTTTTTTTATCACGTGCGTTCTTTGCACGCGGCCGCAACTTCTGAATGACGTGTCGTTCTAACGTAGCGGCTACTAAACGGCAGATCTCGCGTTTCCGTAAATGGCCGCGTAATTTCCGCACGTGGCGCAGATTAATCGTCACCTATAGCGGCCGTATGTAGAACGTTTGCGCAACCTGCGTGTGTTAGTAGGGTAAGAAAGGAATTTAGGAACATGATTTTCTCACACACCTCCACCATGGAGGTATAAGACCTCCACTCATCAGATGCAAGTGAAACATTGTGCTTTAGCGCCACATGTCTATGGTGAGATGTGTTGTTGAGCTTTACCCGTCTGCTCTGCATAGTGCTGCTGGTGCCATTATGACATCACTACCACGGCTAATGATACTGGACGACGTCATAATATAAGAACCGTGTGTACTTTTAATCAATAAACATTCATATCATTTTGATTTCGTCTTGGAGAGTGCTGGCTTGGTTTTATCATGAGTGTGTTATTTTCCCCAGCATCGCGCCTAATCCGCCAGCGGCCGCTGCTGTGCGCCGCTGCTGGTCTAGGTGCAGCATGTGCCGTTTACCGGTACTTTTACCAGACGAGGGATCGCCGTCCCGATGCGTCGTCGATAAGAGGTAAAGCAACATCAGGTAATATTACATGGGAGGTCTACTCATTGTCCAACCTCCCCTTCCAAAAGACCGAGAGTGGAAAGAACACACACACACACACGACTGAATGTTGAATAGGCCTAGTGTTATGGTGCGTTCGTTTATAACTGGGAGTTGGCAAATTGCGACTTGCTACTAGGAATTATTAAATAAAACACCGCATGAACTCGCACTTCCTCGTCGCAAATTCGGATATGTTTCTCAGCCCCCAGTTGCTCGAATGCACTAGATATAACTAGGTAACTGTGATATAATGGTATATAGCTCGAATGCACACAGGTCGGAGGAAGGTATTTTGCCACTTGCGACTTGCCACCTCCGACCACAAACGAATGCACCATTACTTTTTGCTTTATTTTCTCTAAGCAACCAACCCCGTGACGTCACGTTCAAAGACGGGACAAGATGGCGCTACACTATTGTCAAAAATATATTTTGGATAACTTGTTATTTTAAAACCAGTCTCTCTGTCAGGGTGAAACCTATAAGGATAAGAAGAGTGGGAGTCAAAGTTGTAAATTAGGCTAACTTCTTCTAGTGTTTCATGTCCCCTTTAAGCTCTGCCATTCCGAAATTATGATTTTCAAGGCCATATGTCAGCTATACCAATTACTGTATATGTCTACATGATTTGGGGCGGGACATTACACTCCATATTTGAGCATAGTAAGCAGTCTGCACAGTGATGCCAACTTAGCGACTTTGTCGCTAGATTTAGCAACTTTCCAGACCCCCCTGGCGACTTATTTCATGAAAAGCGACTAGCGACAAATCTAGCTACTTTTTCTGGTCATTTGGGGAATTATTGTGTTGACAAGGAAGCAAGCTCAGCTCACTCATTCTATTAATACAGCCATGCTCACGAGTCACGACGAGAGAACTTTGTTTTTTTTGCTGCCTTCACGTCCTCTCTCCCTCGCTCGCCCACACACACACCACACGCGCTGGGATCCCTCTCGCAACAACCAATCATGTTGTCAGAAACGGCTAGTTTACCTAGATACTGGTGACGTTAGGTTAAGTTTTAATTAAGCCATGTAGGCTATATTTTTTCCGTTATTCTTTAGGTTTACAGACCAACATTGTTTAAAAGAAAAAAGCTAATGTACAGCAACAAAAAAACAAGTTTGTAAATAAGTCTATAGTTTGATTGTTTGTTCCATGCCCATCATCATCACATGGCTGATGTAGGCTACTAGGGTTGCACTGTAAAAAAAAAAGAAAAGAATAAAAGCTAATGTTATACAGCAACAACAAAAAAACTAGTTTGTAAATATAACCCCCCCCTCAGTTTTCGGAGTGGCAGACCTATTTTAATTTTCAGATTAGTGGACCCTTTCCGATAAAGAGAAAGCTAGGGCTGCCATTCCGATGAATTGAGGTCTTGTTTTCGGAGTAGCAGACCCTTTCCAAAAAAGAGAAGGGGCCGCCATTCCGATGAATGGAGGTCAATCATCGGAATGGGGAACCTTCAGAAAGGCAGTTGGTTCCCGTGCTCAGTTAGCTATTTTAGCCAGCAGCTGTGCTCATTTAGCTACTTTAGCTATGATATCTAAGTAAAGAAAACTGTTTCTAGCTTGAAAACAAACTTCAAAACACAACAACTGTACATAAGTGTAACACTCAACTGTGCTCGGTAATCTTATAAACGAAATACTTACCGATATTGCTGTAGGTCAGATGATCTCTTTCTCCGCAGACCACACTGAGTATTCAGACTTTGTATGTGACTCCTGTTTGTTAGTGTAACCCCTCTTATTCGGCAGACCATGCAGACAACAAGCTCCAGGTTCACAGGCCGCCGACTTTATTTTAGATATCTGAGGCAAAACAATGCAAACAGTTTTGCGGTTGGCTCACAATCCTCAGACAACTCAGCTCCAGCCATTACCCGTCACTGTCATATCAGAAGGGCCAACGGCTTGTGTGATCGTATAGTTCTCTTCAGACCAAGACCCCAGGATTCGAAATCTAAAGTGAAGCCCTATTGAACCGCGCCATCTTGGCTAAATTTGTAGTCATTTGGCTATTTCCGGTGACTTTTGTACTTGCGCAGTTGTGCTTTTCTGTCCTAGGCGCATCCACGAACAAGTTCTGTGAAATGCAATGAAATGAAAACCGGCTTGCATATTAACCTGTTTTTGTCAAAAATATCCATTGGAGACATAATTTTTTTATCCAGGCATCTTAGTTTTAACAGGTTAATTATATCTGAACATGTTTTGTTTGCTAGTTGAAGGTATTCATTCCATTCGCGATAACGTTATTGCAGCCAGGCTAAATTCCTCCAGGGAGTCAGTGACCGGCGAGTTGAAGAGCTTCACTCCCCGCCAGCAGGAGCTTTGGCCGCTGCTGCCGGATCTCGGATAACCCACTGAGTTCAGGGCTGCTATTTCACATTCACACTTGTCGCCATGCCTACAGTTTTAACAGCTCATACACATATTATACATCAAAATGTTCACACAGCTGTGCTGATTCGTACAATGCAAGTATCTAAGCTGTGTGATTTACCGTTTTTGAGGTATGACGATTTGGTCGGCAACTGCGCTCCCCATTTAAACATATGGTGCCGCACTAACTTTTGAGCTGCTAATTTTGCATTTTTACCCTTTTTCTAACTTGTCGCCATGCCTACAGTGTTATACGGACATATTATACAAAGAAATGTTCTGCACATTCTCAGGATTCCTATGGTATCAATATATAAGTTGTAACATTTATAGTTTTCGCGCTAGAGCTGTCTGAAGCGGACCATATCTAAGGGTAGCCTCCGTCCCCTTGGGTCACAGCTAGTTGGGGACAGTACACTGACCTCCGGGCAATTTCCATGCATCAACCATTGAAGACTGTGTGTCTCTAGCCCACTCATGGGCTGAAAAGTGGGTTCTGTGGCGTGAATAGTGGTGTGGTCATAGCTAGTCAGGGACGGTGTACTCCTCGCCGGGCTACCCTCCGGCCCCCACCAGTGAAGATCATGTGTCTCTATTCCACTTTGGCTGAGTTCTGTGCTACTGCATTAGTAATAATAGGGTGCCTGTACATATAAAGCCCCCCGCAGACCGCATCCGCCACGATGTCGTACGACGGCGCACGGCGCTGTGTCCGGCTAGCCCCGCACACAGGCTGCGACACGCGACGCATTCTAGTGCACTTAAAAAAAACAAATCCCAACTGATCAGCCTTCGATGACAAACTGCCAACAACCTCGCAATGGGTAAGTTCATCTTATCATTTCTTCAAAAAAATAATGGTGATATTAGCTAAGCTATAGCCTTACAAGTTATTGTCACCAGTTATCACCAGACAAATCCCAACTGATCAGCCTTCGATGACAAACTGCCAACAACCTCGCAATGGGTAAGTTCATCTTATCATTTCTTCAAAAAAATAATGGTGATATTAGCTAAGCTATAGCCTTACAAGTTATTGTCACCAGTTATCACCAGTTAACTAGCTAGCACTAGCTAATTTTACTCTACCAAGTTAGTATAAAGTTCATGGTCAAGACTGCCCAGTGAGTACTTTACCTGATAATCCCACGATTTCACCAATCTCTCGCCAGCACCGGTCTCTTCTTACGTTGTCTTTGTAGTGTTTGGACGTGGGGTCATAGAGCATTGGGTATTTCTGCACCTCTGCAATTATTTTCTCCTCCATTGTACAGCTGGGTGGACTAAAATAACCGTTAATAAAACCGTTATTTTAAAGCTACCCAAATGTTCTAAAGGCTTCACGTGAGATTCAGCATTGAACAGCTAGGTAATTTAAATATCCACCTGGATATGTAGCCTACACAATAGGCCTACTTAAAGGATGATATGATGATATGCTAGTTCCTATAGATGTAGGCTAACCTACATTTTAGCAAAACAATAAACACATGGAACAAGGACATGGAAGAGATGGGAATAAATCTAAAATGTTTAACTTTCAGTTATTAGCTTACTTTTACATATATTTAATAGACAGGCATTGCAGGAAATCACATGCATTAATCCAAGTTGGATTACCACATGTGTCGGCAGCCGCATTCCAAAAAATAGAGCCGAGTCGAAATCAACCCGGGGCGACATTGTCGGCAGCTGTCGGCACGCCGCCGGTGTGCGGGCTTCCATAGGAAACAATGGGAGCTATTTATTTGGAACGTCGTTTTGTGTCGTGTCGTGGCGGATGCGGTCTGCGGGGGGCTTAAGAGAGGCTGCACATGCACACAAATTCAAAAAAAAAGCAAAGCTGCCAACACTCTAATCCCAACTGACACTCTGATCCTAGACATGGTCCGCTTCAGACAGCTCTATCGCGAAAACTATAAATGTTACAACTTATATATTGATACCATAGGAATCCTGAGAATGTGCAGAACATTTCTTTGTATAATATGTCCGTATAACACTGTAGGCATGGCGACAAGTTAGAAAAAGGGTAAAAATGCAAAATTAGCAGCTCAAAAGTTAGTGCGGCACCATATGTTTAAATGGGGAGCGCAGTTGCCGACCAAATCGTCATACCTCAAAAACGGTAAATCACACATCTTAGATACTTGCATTGTACGAATCAGCACAGCTGTGTGAACATTTTGATGTATAATATGTGTATGAGCTGTTAAAACTGTAGGCATGGCGACAAGTGTGAATGTGAAATAGCAGCCACGAACTCAGCGGGTTATCCGAGATGCGGCAGCAGCGGCCAAAGCTCCTGCTGGCGGGGAGTGAAGCTTTTCAACTCGCCGGTCACTGGCTCCCTGGAGGAATTTAGCCTGGCTGCAATAACGTTATCGCGAATGGAATGAATACCTTCAACTAGCAAACAAAACATGTTCAGATATAATTAACCTGTTAAAACTAAGATGCCTGGATAAAAAATAATGTCTCCAATGGATATTTTTGACAAAAACAGGTTAATATGCAAGCCGGTTTTCATTTCATTGCATTTCACAGAACTTGTTCGTGGACGCGCGTAGGACAGAAAAGCACAACTGCGCAAGTACAAGTCACCGGAAATAGCCAAATGACTACAAATTTAGCCAAGATGGAGCGGTTCAATAGGCTTCACTTTAGATTTCGAATCCTGGGGGCTTGGTCTTAAGAGAAAACTATACGATCACACAAGACCTTGGCCCTTCTGATATGACAGTGACGGGTAATGGCTGGAGCTGAGTTGTCTGAGGATTGTGAGCCAACCGCAAAACTGTTTGCATTGTTTTGCCTCAGATATCTAAAATAAAGTCGGCGGCCTGTGAACCTGGAGCTTGTTGTCTGCATGGTCTGCCGAATAAGAGGGGTTACACTAACAAACAGGACAGTCACATACAAAGTCTGAATACTCAGTGTGGTCTGCGGAGAAAGAGATCATCTGACCTACAGCAATATCGGTAAGTATTTCGTTTATAAGATTACCGAGCACAGTTGAGTGTTACACTTATGTACAGTTGTTGTGTTTTGAAGTTTGTTTTCAAGCTAGAAACAGTTCTCTTTACTTAGATATCATAGCAAAAGTAGCTAAATGAGCACATCTGCTGGCTAAAATGGCTAACTGAGCACGGGAACCAACTGCCTTTCTGAAGGTTCCCCATTCCGATGATTGACCTCCATTCATCGGAATGGCGGCCCCTTCTTTTTTTTGGAAAGGGTCTGCTACTCCGAAAACAAGACCTCAATTCATCGGAATGGCAGCCCTTTCTCTTGATCGGAAAGGGTCCACTATTCTGAAAATTAAAATAGGTCTGCCACTCCGAAAACTGAGGGGGGGGGGGGGGGTTATATTTACAAACTAGTTTTTTTGTTGTTGCTGTATAACATTAGCTTTTATTCTTTCTTTTTTTTACAGTGCAACCCTAGTAGCCTACATCTGCCATGTGATGATGATGGGCATGGAACAAACAATCAAACTATAGACTTATTTACAAACTTGGTTTTTTAGTTGCTGTACATTAGCTTTTTTCTTTTAAACAATGTTGGTCTGTAAACCTAAAGAATAACGGAAAAAATATAGCCTACATGGCTTAATTAAAACTTAACCTAACGTCACCAGTATCTAGGTAAACTAGCCGTTTCTGACAACATGATTGGTTGTTGCGAGAGGGATCCCAGCGCGTGTGGTGTGTGTGTGGGCGAGCGAGGGAGAGAGGACGTGAAGGCAGCAAAAAAAACAAAGTTCTCTCGTCGTGACTCGTGAGCATGGCTGTATTAATAGAATGAGTGAGCTGAGCTTGCTTCCTTGTCAACACAATAATTCCGAAAATGACCAGAAAAAGTAGCTAGATTTGTCGCTATAGTCGCTTTTCATGAAGGGGGGTCTGGAAAGTTGCTAAATCTAGCGACAAAGTCGCTAAGTTGGCATCACTGTGCAGACTGCTTACTATGCTCAAATATGGAGTGTAATGTCCCGCCCCAAATCATGTAGACATATACAGTAATTGGTATAGCTGACATATGGCCTTGAAAATCATAATTTCGGAATGGCAGAGCTTAAAGGGGACATGAAACACTAGAAGAAGTTAGCCTAATTTACAACTTTGACTCCCACTCTTCTTATCCTTATAGGTTTCACCCTGACAGAGAGACTGGTTTTAAAATAACAAGTTATCCAAAATATATTTTTGACAATAGTGTAGCGCCATCTTGTCCCGTCTTTGAACGTGACGTCACGGGGTTGGTTGCTAGAAATCATAACTACTGTAACTACTGTAGCTAGCCTACACTTCTGTTAAAATGGAGAACAAAAAAAGTGAAACGCGGAGTAAGGGAGGCCACTTTTGTATAGCACCTGGATGCAGCAATGAATTTTACAGAGTGAAAAACAAGACCAAGATTGTCCACTTCCATACTTTGCCTCTTAAGCGGCAAGCGGTTCTGCGACGTTGGCTAGCTGCTCTGAAGCGAGTGAATCCTCCAGTTAGCCGTAATGCTAGGGTTTGTAGCGAGCACTTCGTCAACGAAGACTATATGGAGGAGCGGGTTTTCGAGGGAGACGAACTAGTTGTAGTAGTTGAAGTGATCAGGTGTGCTGCATACCTGATTAATCACTTCCATCCAATAGTATGGGACATGAAATAAGGATGCCTGTAGAATTTCATGAAGTAGCCTAATGGAGCTTGTGCAAAGAGCCTATAGGCCTAACTTTACATAATTTACAAAAGTTTCGATATCTCTGGATTGATATAGGCTATGATAGAAGGCTAGCCTACTCACTGTTTGTTTGCCTTGAAGCTTAACACTTCAGTGTCTTCTCAGTCTTCGTATGAATCCATAACGATATTACAGATGTGGGAACATAAGAATGTAACTTGCTGCAGCATTTCACGTCGCGGTATTTGGCAGGGAAATCCCGTTGGAAATCTCGTGGGATTTCAGACGGGTGTTATTTCGTTTTAGTGATGCACCACCGCCAGGTGGCATCTTTGAGTAGATTTAGCAGGCTGGGCTCAGTGTTTTTCTCCTAAAGTCTACGAATGAAGCATCATTAAATTTCACATTCTTTAATTTAAATGCTCTGTTGTAAAGCACTTTGAGCTGAAGGTATCTGTATGAAAGGGGCTATACAAATAACGTTTAATTGTTATTATTACCTTGTTCTCAAACACATGTTTTATCCACCTCGATGTAATTTAATTATTACGAACACCTATAATATATCTAGGCCTACAGTAGCCTATCTATCTCGGCAACTGACGTCGGGTCAAGACGTGGTGTCTGTTAAGTCAAATGCGCAAAATAACAGTATTGTAAATATATTTGTTAGTAAAGATATGGTGAACGTGGGGGTTTTGCGTTTTGTTTCTGGAACGCATTCAACTGGTAGGCTACTCGTAAACCCCGGAAGTAAATTTGAAGACAGGGCACCAGCTAATGTAGCCAAGTCTGAGCGCAGTAGGCTTTATGGCTTCAGCACGATACAAAGAAAAAATAAGCTTGATCGGAGGTGTGGATCCATACAAAATTGAAATAGTCGCCATGAGTAAAGATCACTCATTGCCAATCATATCCGGACATTAACTATCTTGTGCATAGCGGCAGGTTTGACAGTGAGACATCAACCGATAATTGTAATAATGCGATTATTGAAATGGTCTTGTGAACGCCTTTATCTGATTTCCAAAATCGGGGTAAGGTCCATAGGACGATTGTGGGTTTTCATTTGCACATAACTATATTTTAATAAAACATTGAAGTCCGCCTGTCAATGACTTTCCCTAAAATTGTGTTCTGTTGCACCCCCTATTGTTAAATTATAAATGAAAAAAACATACACAATATGTTGTTATTTGAATGATCTTGAATATATATTCAAGATCATTCAAATAACAAAATATCGTGTATGTTTTTATTTATTTATACCGGCCGCCAGCTGTTCAATGAACGGCTATAGGGAATGCGCAGTTTCGCGCTGGCTACAGCCTATTATATGCACAGTTTCGCGCTATGTAGGCTATTATAAATAGGCCTAAGTATTATTCATTGAGGGAGCTTGGACTCGCTGGGGACTGGTGGAGAGACACAGAGCCTCCCCAGACGCGACATCTCCAGTTGGCTGTGTATTTGAGCTGCCGCCTCAACCGTGCGTATAAGAGCAGAGCGCATCATATAGCTACAACTAGTAGCCCATAGCCATTAAAACGGCTTATTGTTTTATTCATATATCAACTAGATAATTCGATAATAATGAGTAGCCTAGTAGGCTATAAAATGAATTCAATAGGGCAAGCCTTAAGTTGTAGCCTAGGCTACAGTACAATCACAAGACGCATAGGCCTAGCCTATCGTAAAAAGCGTTGCGTTCTCATAGGCCTATATTAACTTAGAAAATTATTAATTATGCTCAGGTCATAATGTCCGTTGAAAATAATTCCCTCTAAGCAGAATTTGAATTGTATTAAAATAGGCTAAAGTTAAATTTCCACATATTCTGATTCCTTCTAGGTCTATATAAAAAAAAAAACATTTTTCTAATGTGTAGCCTATAGGCGATGAACAAAACAGCCACAATGTAGCCTGCTTAGCGAGCGAGAGGGCAGTCTACCATAAAGTGTATAACCATAATGTAATATATCTAGACTACATGCATTGTGGTATTTCTTTATATAGCCAATTGTTTCTCAATAAACAGTTAAGTCATCCTCTGAGTCCGAATGTAGGCTAATAGACCGGCAGCTCTAAATGCCTTCACAATCAATGAGACATGGTTGTAAAAATGATGTTTTATTGATGAAAAGGGTAAAACTGGAAAACATGGAGAGTCATTGCATTGATCGATGCAGTCCGCTACCAGCAAACACTGAAAATACAGGTCCTCCAGCGAACCTGGACTAGACTATTGTAACCCCCCCCCCCCCAAATTCTTTTATATTCAAATAAACTGGATGAACCGGTTTCCTAGCCCTGGATCGTGGGAGGGGGGTAGCCTGCGTTAGCGGGTGCTTTGCCATGACCGGCCATTGAATTTATGTGTTGCCATTCATTTAAACCACCATCTCATCTAGACTACTTCTGTTGCTGCATTTTTACATTTATGCTTTCATGATTTTAGAGCGCAATAAACATTTTCCAGGATTCCAAAAAGTCCATCCATTCATCCAACTTTGTTCTGAGCGCAGCGCAGGCTGGTATCTACTGTCAAGGCTCACGACTGATGCACTCCCTTAACACGGAGTGTTTCTGGAACGCATTCAACTGGTAGGCTACTTGTAAACCCCGGAAGTAAATTTGAAGACAGGGCACCAGCTAATGTAGCCAAGTCTGAGCGCAGTAGGCTAATATGGCTTCAGCACGATACAAAGAAAAAATAAGCTTGATCGACTTGTGGATCCATATAAAATTGACATAGTCGCCATGAGTAAAGATCACTCATTGCCAATCATATCCGGACATTAACTATCTTGTGCATAGATAGCGGCAGGTTTGACAGTGAGTGCCTTCACATGCACAATATACACAATATTTTGTTATTTGAATGATCTTGAATATATATATATTCAAGATCATTCAAATAAGAAAATATCGTGTACGTTTTTATTTATTTATACCGGCCGCCAGTCGTTCCATGAACGGCTATAGGGAATGCGCAGTTTCGCGCTGGCTACAGCCTATTATATGCACAGTTTCGCGCTACGTAGGCTATTATAAATAAGTATTATTCATTGGGAATAGCTTGGACTCGCTGGGGACTGGTGGAGAGACGCAGAGCCTCCCCAGACGCGACATCCTCCAGTTGGCTGAAGAGCTGCGCGCTCTGGCCTCCAAACAGCCACCGGCTGCGCCCCTCGCAGTGTCCACAGAAGAATACCCCCACCAAAATACCTGCATGGTGAAGACAAGCTGCAGAACTGTCTACCAATGCATGAAGTGCACCTAGCTGTCTGTGAGAGGCTATAGCAGAGGATATGTGCGAAGTGTATTTGAGCTGCCGCCTCAACCGTGCGTAAGAGCAGAGCGCATCATATAGCTACAACTAGTAGCCCATAGCCATTAAAACGGCTTATTGTTTTATTCATATATCAACTAGATAATTCGATAATAATGAGTAGCCTAGTAGGCTATAAAATGAATTCAATAGGGCAAGCCTTAAGTTGTAGCCTAGGCTACAGTACAATCACAAGACGCATAGGCCTAGCCTATCGTAAAAAGCGTTGCGTTCTCATAGGCCTATATTAACTTAGATAATTATTAATTATGCTCAGGTCATAATGTCCGTTGAAAATAATTCCCTCTAAGCAGAATTTGAATTGTATTAAAATAGGAAATGATTCCTTCTAGGTCTATATAAAAAAAAACATTTTTCTAATGTGTAGCCTATAGGCGATGAACAAAACAGCCACAATGTAGCCTGCTTAGCGAGCGAGAGGGCAGTCTACCATAAAGTGTATAACCATAATGTAATATATGTAGACTACATGCATTGTGGTATTTCTTTATATAGCCAATTGTTTCTCAATAAACAGTTATGTCATCCTCTGAGTCCGAATGTAGGCTAATAGACCGGCAGCTCTAAATGCCTTCCCAATCAATGAGACATGGTTGTAAAAATGATGTTTTATTGATGAAAAGGGTAAAACTGAAGAGTCATTGCATTGATCGATGCAGTCCGCTACCAGCAAACACTGAAAATACAGGTCCTCCAGCAAACCTGGACTAGACTATTGTAACCCCCCCCAAATTCTTTTATATTCAAATAAACTGGATGAACCGGTTTCCTAGCCCTGGATCGTGGGGAGGGGGGTAGCCTGCGTTAGCGGGCGCTTTGCCATGACCGGCAATTGAATTTATGTGTTGCCATTCATTTAAACCACCATCTCATCTAGACTACTTCTGTTGCTGCATTTTTACATTTATGCTTTCATGATTTTAGAGCGCAATAAACATTTTCCAGGATTCCAAAAAGTCCATCCATTCATCCAACTTTGTTCTGAGCGCAGCGCAGGCTGGTATCTACTGTCAAGGCTCACGACTGATGCACTCCCTTAGGGGGGGGAGCGACATTCCGCCTGCGTTCTCGCTCGGAGAAGGCGACGCACGCGTCCTGCGCGCAGCGGGGCAAGCTGACTACAATTCAGCTCTTGTCGTGGGCGGGCGCGCAGCCTAGTTCCATATGAGAACACTCCTCGGTCCAATTCCGTATAGTAGATCAGCCTGTGTACTTTCAACGAATGTATTATTAGACATAATATCATAATAATATATAAAGCCTTCAACGACCTCCTGCTGCCTGCCTGATGGTCTCAGGGCTAAAGAGACCGCGCGATCATTCCTCTAGCTGCTTTGCTGCTAATGCGAGTTCGTCTCCGTTCCTGCCCGAGAAACAGAAGTTGAACTTATAGCATCAAAATAGCTACAGGAATCAACGTTGTAAAGTTAGCTATCTGCTTTTTAGCCACCGACAGCTACCGTTAATATTATGGAAGCTGCTGTCGTGAGCTAACGTGCTATCACGGTCTCATCGTGCAGCTTCACAGCCTGCTATTAGCAGACAGCATTAAGTTGACAAAATCACACTTGCACATCATTAGAATTCCAACCATTTATATGGGATTTATCATTCAACTAAACATGGAACCTGAATACTACCTGATATTTCAACCTGCTGCCATCAGTGATCGGCGCGTCTGCTTGTTTGAGTCATGAATATCTTACGCAGTTATATTCCATGTAGTGTCCCAAAACTGTTAAATCATTCCCCATGTAGTTCACTATGAGTCGCACTCAATACATCCATGGTAATAGGGAATAGGGAGTGAGTGAACCATTTCAAACACATCTCTGGTCATCTCCGTTAGCCATCTTCCTCGTCCTGATGCCATGTTCCATATGAGAACACTCAGTCAGCCTAATGTATTAAACTTCTACTTGTCCCGACAGTTAACAGATATAGACCCGGCGACAGTTACAGAGATAGAAACTATAAATAGATAGGCTTTGTTCGTAATAATTAAATTACAACCAGACAGACAACAAGGAGTTTGAGAACGGTAGGCTCATCTAATGTGCGAGCCAGCAATGGGTCAATGAGTGGTATTACTGCGCCCCTATGGGCAGGCGAGCGGTGGTGCGGAATGACGTAAAGCGCCTGTTAGAATACCGCGGGTCAAGTTACATTCTTATGTTCCCACATCTGTATACGTCTTTTGTGGTCATTTATCCTTTTTTATGTTGAAAATCCTTGTCATTAGCCGTCACTCTGGCTTTGGCTATCCGCAATATTGATTTGATCATATCATAAGCACATTTGTATAGCATGGAGACGTGCGCCCAGGGCGCATGAAATATTCCGTCGCTATCCGTCAACTATCTGATTCCCACACTCCTACAACAGACCCAACCAATCATGTCAAGAACCATTAGGCAGAACATGACGACTGCAGCACAAATTATAATGAATAACGTAGGCTATATATCTGATAAATAATCTGTAGATTTTCATCTGCATGGCACTAACTTCTCACTTGTAAGAAGTTCATATAGTTTCATATTCTGATAGCCCAGGTTGTCCTGGGAAAAAAAAAAAGTTTATTTATTGGCCATGCATTATATGATTGAGATTTTTCAAGCATTTCTGCACAAGGAGACCAGACAAGCTAAGAATTATGGAGAAAAACAAACAAACTGGGTTTTAATACACAAGGTGAACTTGACCATAATGTATTAGCACAGGCTAATACCTGAATCTCTAGGTGTAGAGCACCAACTACTGGTTAGGAATAGGCTCCCAACAGAGCAATATACAGTAGTCCACAAACATGCTACTTCTTTCTTGTTAAAGCACAGCCATTTGGTTTATAGCATAATGAATAGATAATATCATAGGCTTATACTCACTGCAACCATAAGAAGCAAGTTCAACCCAGCTTTCTTACCATGGCAGGTTAGTGACAATCAGATCTTGTATCAAGCTCCGATTGGCCAGGATGCTTTGGTCTTCACCCATTTAGAATAAGGTGCACTACACCTCAACTATCTTTCATTACTGTAAACATTTTGTCATCAATAACATGGGCTGGTGAATTCAGTTCAGATTACTTTATTTGTAGATTTGGTTTGTAGTAGAGTCACCATCCATACAGACAGTTTTTCTTTGACAGAACAGTTGCGAAGACAGTCAAGATCCCTTTGTATGAGACATTCTTTGTTTTCACAGATTTCGTTAGGATTCAGGAGTAGTATGCCAGAGAGCGACATCAGTGTTGAGCTGCAGGAAAGTATAGGGGTCAGTGTCAGTGTGAGCACCCAGACAGAGCATTGTCAGCAGGAAGTGGCAACAACATCCAAGCACTACAACGATAAATGCACTCTGACTGATGACATTCAATTCACCCATGACCTTACCCATGACCACTCCTATGGCAGACCAGTTGAGGAATTCAGACCTTCATCACCATCATCTGTTGCATGTTCCGCTGCTGAAGAATGGGAAGGGTCTGAGGGGGCTAGCTCAATGGAGGAGGGCTCAAATACTGAGTGTGATGAGTTTGAAATGAGTGACCAAGAAAGCACTACTGATGATAATGAGAGTGTAAGTGAAGTGGCAGATGAGGAACTAAATATCTCTCAGGACAGAAAGAACATTGTGTCCACCCATGAATTGTTAAAGCTGTTCCTTGTGTGCCACTGGGAGGGTTGTGGAAAATGCCTAGTCCAGCCACCAACCTTAAGGAAAAGTGGCTTTGGACTACAGATTCATACTGAATGTATTGATGGGCATGACTACACCTGGAACTCACAGCCTTTAATCAGAGGTATGATGGAGTGCAACGTTGCATAACCAGCTGCTAGTTTTGCCACTGGCAATGAGTGCAGTCCATTTCTGGAGATATGTGACACCATTGGTCTGGAAACCCTGTCAAAGAGAATGGTTTAACATTCAGAAAGCTTATGTTATCCCTGAGGTAAATGAGGTGTGGACAACACACAATGAAGCTGTGCTGGCAGCAGTGCATGATGAACCACTGGCTGTGTCTGGAGACTGCAGATATGATAGCCCAGGCCACAATGCAACATTTGGAAGTTACTCACTTCTGGATACCAAGTCAGACATGGTGGTAGCACAGGAGACTGTCAAAGTCACAGAGGTGAAGAACAGCTACTGGCTGGAGGTTGAAGGTATGGAGAGATGTCTGTCGAAGGTTGCAGAGTATGGTACACACATATCGGTGATTGCCACTGACTGCCACCCCTCTGTGCAGAAGGTCCTAAGAGAAAAGCACCCAGACATAAAGCATGAATATGACCTGTGGCACATTGTCAAGTCTGTCAGGAAGAGATTACTGAAGACCCACAATGAGGAGCTATATGAGTGGATGAAGATGATAACAAACCATCTCTGGTATTGTGTCAGCACCTGTGGCGGAAGCGCAGCCAAGCTTAAGGAGAAGTGGACCTCCATCCTTCACCACATCACTAATGTGCACCACTGGGCATGTGGTGAGATGATGACAAGGTGTGAGCATGCTCCATACACCCCTGAAGAAGAGAGCATGCGGCCCTGGCTCCAGCCAAACTCTGCTGCCTTTGAACACCTGCAAAAGATAGTCCTCGACAAGGTGCTCCTGAAAAAACTGGAAAAAACAACAGAAAACATTCATACAGGACAACTGGAGAGTCTTCACTCACTTTACACAAAATATGCCACAAAAAGGAAGATGTTCCAGAGGGAGAGCTTTGAGGCCCGCTTGCGTGTCGCTGCACTGGACCATAACAGCAATGTTAAAAGAGAAACAGCTAAAACAAAGGAGGGTCAGAAACAGCACAAACACCAGTATTCAAAGGGTGCTCACCAGTTTGTGGTCACACCAAGGAAAGTAGAGAAGGACTACACTTTCCGAAAGGACATTGTGTCTGGTGTGATCCGCAGGTGCAAGTCTGTATCCATCCGTGGGGCACTGGAAGATCAAAAAGCAGAGACAAGAGTCACCCTGGCTCAGCACAAAGGTGTTGAAAAACCCGACAAGGCTCACTCAGTGGCAAGACATCTGAGCAGATTTGTGTAAAGGGGTAAAGTGTAAATGGTAAAGGTAAAGGTAACAACTAACATGGGGCAAACTAACACTATAAGAAAATACTAAAAAGAAAGGATTAAAGAACCACCAATAAACTGGGGGTCCAAGGAGGTGCAGGGACACGGAACAACAGCAAGGGACGAGGGTCCGAGGAAGACCAGCCAGGGGTGAGGGTCCAGGGAGGTCATCAGCCAGGGTCCTCCTTTGGGGTATGCGCCCACACACTGGACTGAGAGAGAGACCACAGATAAAAACATCAACATACTGTAGTGCATGAGATCAAATATTTGTCTTGAATACTCAACTTGCAAATATCTTCAAAGCTATCAGAGGATAACTTAATAATTCATTCATAAAACACAATATGCATATACTCTTGTTATCTAAATCTACATGTATCAGAAAATTATATAGTTTCTTGGTGTGTTACTGGGCTGTACATTAAATGAATGGTACTTACATTAAATGTCCTCGTAGTATTCAAAGCCATGGTATTCTGGTGATGGGAAGGCAGCTCTGATGGAGGTTACTACACAAGATGGTATAGGGATCCTGTTTCTCCTGCCCAGGTGTCCTCTGGCCCAAAGGGTAAATTGTCTGTAGGCTGTTAACCTAAACAGACTGGAGAAAAAAGCCATGTTGTCTAGTCTATCCTTTGTTGTCATATGATTCACATTTTACTAACGTTAGAAAGACTAGCAAAGTGGCGACATAGCTTGCTAACTGTACTGGGTCGAGACGACGCTGCTTATACATTTCACCATATAGAGTACAGACAATGGCGTATTGATATAATTTTTACCAGCTAGCTAAGCTAGTTAGACTAGCAAACTGCCGATATCACTTGCTAGCTGTAATGATAGCTAACGTTTGTATAAGTAGCTAGCTAACGAACACGCATAGTTGCATTCAAACAGTTGAACTAGGTAGCTAACGTTAGCTAGCTAGACGAGCTAACGTTAGCTTCTAGACGAGCTAACGTTAGCTACTTTTATCAGCCAGAAAGCGACTGCTAACATTACTGACTTGGCTAAAGAAAAGTGCTTTATTCATACCAACGTTTAGCTATATAACGTTATATGTATACATGTATATTTAACTAGCTATAGCTACATATAGCTACAGCTAGCTAGTTATTGTTAGCCATTACCGGCTGTCGATGGGTCGCTCCAGGGTCTCCGCACGGACATCACGTAGGGAGAGCATGGACACTTCCAAGACTTCCCTTTCTAGGCAGAGCATTTTAAAAGTGCGGTCCAGGGTTATGCACTGAAAATGCTCAAGTAGGTGGTCAACATTCGCTTCCTGACCAAGGTTATAATAGTTTTGCTTTTTTCATTAGTTTTTATTTTTATATCGTTTTAACTTTTTGTTTTCAATTTCAGTTTAGTTTTGATTAGTTTTAAAGCAGGTTTGTTAGTTTCGTTTCGTTTTTATTTTTTGAAAATGCTTAGTTTTAGTTTAGTTTTTATTAGTTTCAGTATTAGTTTTAGTTTTTCTTCTTCTGCGCTAGCCTGGTGAGACCATCCTGATCTCGTGAGCTCACCTTGTTTCACTCTGTGTGAAACTAACCATCTGGCTCACGTCAGGTTACTTCTGCGCAGGGGCACAGCTAAACAACATGGAGGACAGATTTCATATCCACCCAAAATACTAGGCTTATGTATGAAATGAAAAAGACTAAAACTAAGGACATTTTCTCTACAATTTTAGTTTATTTTAGTTAGTTTTGTAAACACACAATGCAGTTTTAGTTAGTTATCGTTTTTCTGTAAAGTCTAGTTTTTATTTTTATTTCAGGTAATTAAAATGTTCTTTCACACCTAGTTTTCGTTTTTTAGTTAGTTTTCGTTAACTATAATAACCTTGTTCCTGACAGCAGATCGATTCACTTGCTGTCGGCTTTTCGGTGCAGTGACCACAGGTACACCAGCTGGTGTTGCCTACCCTCTCCACACATCTAGGAACAACAGGTGCCTCCGCGTCCTCGACTTCGTGGAAAGTTTCTCTCCTCCTCACTGGCTCGAAGGCGTAAGCCATTGGATTTCTCTGAACCCCAAAACACCTCTACTATGTCGTCTGACATACCGGTTACGTTACTGAAGCTCTGCAACTCTACAAGCGTATGGATGACTTCGCACAACCAACCTCATGACGTAGTCAGTGTGACGTAAACAATATGGCGGCAAGCAGCGCAAAAAAATTGCCTAGTACCAAACATAAATCTATTATAATTTAATGTGTAACCATTTTATATACTTTTTTTTTCTCAAAATAAATCCAAATACACTTAGTATCTATAAAACTGGTCAAAGTTATGCCTGTTTCATGTCCCCTTTAAGATGTAATGCATCATCCCCGACATGGGCGGCAGCAGTGAGTAGACTAAACAAAGCGGAGAGCGCCGATTCGCCGGTAGAAGAAGACAGTCGATGCGCTGTGGATATAAAACATTTAAGTGTACAAATGTGCCCTTTATTTGAAAGGTGGGGGACTACAAACTGTAGCGCTTCAGGAGAAAAGGCTTTCATCTTTCCAACGATGTGTTTACTTTGGTGAGTAACGAAACGGTTTTGTCTGTAGAGTCGGACGACCGGGCTGATGAAGCGCTTTAATAGGCAAATTGCATTGAGAGTAACAGGACGTTATACGTAGGAGATCGCCCTGGACCAGGTCTAGGAGAGACCAATCAAAACTCCCCAGCAGATCAGGACCAAGGAGAGACCAATCAAAACTCCCCAGCAGATCAGGACCAAGGAGAGACCAATCAAAACTCCGCAGCAGATCAGGACCAAGGAGAGACCAATCAAAACTCCCCAGCAGATCAGGACCAAGGAGAGACCAATCAAAACTCCCCAGCAGGGGAGTGTCACATTAAGATCTATGAACGGAGGTGGCTCATTCTGGAGCGTCGCCTCAGCAGGACCTTGGCTGCTTGAAATTAGAACCCCCCATTAGGGTTCTAAAAAATGAACTCACGAGCATATTGGTAAAGCTACATGTTTAGCAACATGCCAATCTCATCGCAAAAACCCTACTGACGCTTGTCCACTTGTTACAGCTTTATATACCTTGCGGTACGTCATACGAACACCCGTGACGTCACAGACCGGATAGGACAGTGACGTGACGGAGATCCAGGCATCTCCTCAGATCAGGAACCTGGGAGATCTGACCGCCCTGTTGAAGCCTCAGGTCAGGAACCTGGGAGATCTGACCGCCCTGTTGAAGCCTCAGGTCAGGAACCTGGGAGATCTGACCGCCCTGTTGAAGCCTCAGGTCAGGAACCTGGGAGTGGTGTTCGACCCTGACCTGAGGTTCAGCGGACAGGTGAGCACAGTGGTGAAATTGTGCTTTTTCCAACTCGGCCTCATCGCCAAGATCAAGCCCTTCCTCTCCTTCCAAGACCTCCACAGACTCATCATCCTGCTTGTGTTCTCCAGACTGGACTATTGTAACTCTCTGTACACCGGGATCTCAGAGGGAACCATCTCTCGCCTCCAGCTGGTGCAGAATGCCGCGGCCAGGCTACTGAAGGGCACCAAGAGGAGAGAACACATCTCTCCAGTCCTGGCCTCCCTCCATTGGCTCCCGGTGCCGAGTACAGTTCAAAACCCTCCTGTTTGTATATAAAGCACTCAATGGTCTTGCTCCAGATTACATCAAAGAACTCATACAATACACCTCAACATCAAGGACCCTGAGATCAGGTGACCAGAGACTTTTAAACACCCCCCGGTCAAACATGGTCAGCAGAGGAGACCGAGCCTTCGCGGTGGCAGCGCCAAGGCTATGGAACAGATCTGCCCCTGATCTATCTGGGTTAGATCTGCCCCTGATCCTGGAACATTAGATCTGCCCCTGATCTCAGAACTTTCAAAAGAGAGCTTAAGTCTCACTTCTGTGGGCTACTAGACTACTGAGATGTCCTACTAGACTACTGAGATGTCCTACTAGACTACTGAGATGTCCTACTAGACTACTGAGATGTCCTACTAGACTACTGAGATGTCCTACTAGACTACTGAGATGTCCTACTAGACTACTGAGATGTCCTACTAGACTACTGAGAT
Organism: Borostomias antarcticus; assembly: GCF_949987555.1. Classification (NCBI taxonomy): domain Eukaryota; kingdom Metazoa; phylum Chordata; class Actinopteri; order Stomiiformes; family Stomiidae; genus Borostomias; species Borostomias antarcticus. The sequence goes on from NC_140258.1 coordinate 2,481,241, forward strand.
GTCCTACTAGACTACTGAGATGTCCTCTATGTTGATTATGTTTTTGTGGTCCCTATTGTTTCTATCCCCTCGGCTGTTTGTTGTTGTACAGTTTTAATGTTGGTATCTTGACTGTCTAATGTTGCTCAATGTTTCAATGTTTTCTTCTTGGAACCCACGCTTTGGGCAACCTAAACAGTTGTAATTAGCATGCGTGTAAAAAATAAATTGACTATATGTACAGTATGAGGCTCTCTACTACATAGGATATATAACGTTACATTGTTCTGTTCTTGTGTTTCTTTGACAAAAGAAACAACAACTGACGAGTTGTATTCAGACCAATCGAAAGTCCACTGTGAGCAGTGATGCTTTTACAGACGTCGTATAATAAATGATCATGTGAAAACAAAGAAACGTACTACCAGGCCGTCTGTTCACCCCACTAATGTTTGGCGCATTGCATCCAATCCTTCCACTACCCTAATAATAATATAATATAATACCAGCTTTCATGTCTCAGAAGGAGAGGAGAGGCAATGCCTTAACTTCACCCAACAGTAGCTGTACTCGTGACCTGGTAATCACAAGTACGTTAGCTCAACTCAGCTGTATTTATACCACACATATAGCAACGCAATTAGGGTCACGGTTGGTAGTATAATTGTCATTTTTACTGTATTAACTTGATTATCAACTAGACTATGATGTTCTATTCCTCATTTTCTTATAGGGACACTGGCGCAGGTAGACAATCACTTCAGTACAGGAAACAAACACACAGAAGCAACCAAGACGGTATACGACTAAAGACAAGAGAAAAAAAAAGTAAGTGCAACTGATATAGCCTACTGTACAATAACATTTTATATGTTTTCACAGTCAATTTTGATTCTGTTAAATGTATACCTTCTCACAGGTTTGTTGGTATGTAAATGGTCAACGTGGGTTGGGGATGGGGGACACTTCCAAGTGCCACTGTACAGTATCTAGTTGTGAAGGTGTAACATACAGTAGACCTACAGGTCAATATTTCTTGTTTTCTAATAATCCATCATGAAATCATGCAGTAATCAATCAATGATCATGCTACCAAGGTTGTCACAAACATATTTACCAAATAGTCCTCTAAAATGTCTTTGACACTTGTTTTGAGCCTTTATTCAAAAGATGGTCAACTAAATTTCCTGATTCCTGCAGCTCAAAGAGCTGTCTTTGAACAAACAGGAAATGGCTTATTCCCTACACTCTGACTCCCTCTTGTGTCTGAAAAAGAGAGGTGTACATTTGTTGACAAGAAGATGCTCAGCCCTCTGCTTTAACAGAAACGAGATGGTGCTTGAGAGAGCACAGACCTCCGCCAATTAATGCATTTTGTGGCTCTGTGCATGCGCACGTGCGAGTAGTAATGTTTGGTATTGCTGCATTCATTAGGTCGATAGCTTTATATCCAAACTCCTTGTCTCTGTGACATTCCTACGTCGAGATATGTCCATTTCACCCCCCCAGCATTGACAATGGATGGGGAGAATTTTTCACTCCTGAGCCACATCTGGCAAACTGCTGTGTGACAACCTACCAATATTAGAAACATAACGTCATACCTAACTGCAGTCTTAAAGAAACTTAACTTCAATTCAACATCAATTCAATAAAGAAACATAACTTCATACCTAACTGCAGTTTGAATTCATAAAGAAACATAACTTCATACCCAACTGCAGTTTGAATTCATAAAGAAACTTCACTTCATACCTACTGTAAAAGCAGTCTTAATTCCTAAAGAATAAAAACCTTAATCCAGCAGCACAATTGTATGAGAAAGAGCAATTTTAGCTTTTCCCAGAGATATTGGTGATAAATGAATAGGATTTAATAATTTGTGACCAGCCATATAATTCTATATACAATATAGATGTAGTCTGATGGTCTGGTGTTCAAGAGCTCCCCCTGGAGGCAGATCCTACACACAGCATTTTTTATGTGGATTACTGTAATATACTATCATAAATACATATACTGTAGATATGGAAACAGTCATAAACTGCATGTGTCAATGTTGTTGACACAGTGATTACTGTTTTTTTGCTTCCCTCTGGAATATGTAGAGAGTGGGTCGTATGCCCACCTCCCTTGTTCTCTGTAAAGCGCATTGTGTTGCCTCTGGGTATGAAATGCGCTATATAAATAAAGCTTTGATTGATTGATTGATTGTTCTTAAGTGTCATGTGTAATGTTATTCCAGCCCAGGCTTTAGCCCTCACTAGTGATGTTCGACAAGTCTACCCAGAGGTTTGTCCGTGTAATCCAGGGATCCAACTCAAAGGGAGGTCTTATCCCCAACACCCGACTCAACGACTCCAGCAAACTGCTGGATTCCACCAGGCTGGTTATACAAACCAAACCCAGATGGCCGATATTTCAGAAGAACAGTTACCGGGTGTCTGACTGAAATTGGAAGACCTCATAGGTGGCCCACCATGTCCAGGTAGGTTGTTGGACTGAACAAACTCCCTGATTTTAACGCTATATGGTTCAATGATGGTTATCGCTAGCCTTATGATTAACTCTAACATAACCCCAAAGTCTCTCTCTCTCTCTCAACACATTGTTCCTCAGAATGGTTCCAAATATCGCCCATCGTGGATCAATGTGAACACTTGTTTGAGCAGAAAGTAGCAGGGAAGATGGGTGGAGATGTACTGGATGCTGGGGGGAAGGTGATGGGGCATGGAACTACTAAGCTCCAATCAACATTTGGCCCACTGAATAAACATGAAGACGATATAATGAAATTGAAGAGGTCCATTAAAAAGTATGAAAAACGTGTTTTACAGTATTCACAAACCTCTCCGCGGCTGCTATATGACAACCCCACTTTAATTCCTTTATGCCTTCTCTCTCTCTCTCTCTCTCTCTCTCTTTCTCTCTCTTACCCTCCTTTTACTCCCAGCTCGCTCTGTTATTCTTCCTTGTTAAATGATAATAATACCTTTTCACTGCATGGCAATAAGGTGTTCTGAATCCCAATCCCCCGTTAGCAAGACCATGCATGAGGACCCTGGGCTGGAGGAGCGTGAGACGCTTGTTCTGGTGAAGGACAGGATTGTGACCACCACTTCCATCACCCTTAAAGGCGCTGACCAGGTGGACACCTGTTATATGGCAAAGGGGATGGTTAAATTGTTCCAGCTGTTCGTAGGCGGAGTGAGTCATGGGCGTGTCCCTGTGTTTCATTGCATATCTACTGCATATTATCCATATGTATGTATGTATGTATGTATGTATGTATGTATGTATGTATGTATGTATGTATGTATGAATGTATGTATGTATGTATGTATCTATCTGTCCGTCCGTCCGTCTGTCTATACATGCATATACTGTACATATTTGTATCATTATTACTGTGTTATTTTGTGCATTATGGTGGTCATTATTTGGTGTTTGTTGTCAGGCTCATTCTAGCTCTGAGAAGTGTTCCTTGGAGATTCCACCTAATGCTGTCATCGCTTACAGTGTCACAGAACTCAAAGGTACAGGGTTTATTTGTTGAGTTGAATTGGTTATACTCACTCCTCAGTATACGATGAGAGGTGGACCAGCTCTGTGGCCTAGTGGTAGAGTGTCTGCCCAGAGACTGGAGGGTTGTGGGTTCGATCCCCGGCCGGGTCATACCAAAGACTATAAAAATGGGATCCATTGCCTCCCTGCTTGGCACTCAGCATCAAGGGATGGAACTGGGGGGCTACATCACCAAATGATTCCCGAGCGCGGCACCGCTGCTGCTCACTGCTCCCCCAGGGGATGGGTCGAATGCGGAGAACAAATTTCACACAATCAGTGGAACTTAGTCTTAGTTGATCACAGGTTTTTGTGAGTCAGAGGACCCAAGATCGAGCCCATCGCGTTGCACGCGAATGTGGAAGCAGTACTGACGAGTAACGCAGCGACACTTCTTACTGTACTTATTTGGTGTTTGTATCGTAGAATGTTTTAACTGTTGTTTTCTATACAATTTACATGCTTAATTCTCTCTTTCTATGTGTTTGTGTATGTATGTTTTCAGAGCTGAAAGTCCAGGACCGCACCAACATGGATGACAACGACATGGAGGACTTGGAGGCGGACTGCATATCTGACGATTTAAAATTGCTGTTTGGGGACGCCACATCACAGGATAATATCCTAGACCGAGTATGGAAAGGTATGTTCTTTTCATGTTAGTTTGGTTGCTCAAATGGTTAGTTTACTGACAGTTCCCAGTATGTTACTTCCACCCCCTTGAGTGCTGATATCACTTAATGCCCCCCTTCTCTCTCTCTCTCTCTCTCTCTCTCTCAGCCTTGCAGGAGTTTGAAGAGGTTCTTCAGCCATTAGCTGGTCTCCCGCAGGAGACCAAGTCATCTCTGTTTCTGCAGCTTCGTGAGGTTCTACAGGACAGGACGGACTTCCGGAAGCTTCTAGAACACGCGGTTAGAGACAATGTATCTGACAATGTAGTTGATACCAAACTTAAACCCTACACTCCAAGTTACAGTAAACAATGTGGCCAACGCGGTTCACAGCATTGGTCATTTGTTTGTGTTTGTGTGAGTGTGTGTGCATACATATGTGCACACTGCATGCACATAGAAGACTAGCATTCTTGAGGTGAGGAGACACTCCCCAAGGGGGCCCCAAAGAAATTCAGGGGAGGCGTGGAGGGATGGTTAGATGAGGGGAAAAAAGGAAAAAAATATATATTTTTGAATTTTCTATGGTTTTTATTAATGAAACGTGATTTTAAAGGTCAGAAAATCAAAATAAATAATGGGAGAGATGTATACTAAATTTGTGGATAGTGCAGAGAGAGCCTCCCCCCGCAGGCATGAATGTATACATATTGTGCAAAAACGTCATAACGTTAACTAGCAACAGGTGCCACCGAGCTAACTTAGCTGTGTAACGTTATGGGCTAGCTAACGCTGCCTTGCAAAATGGACAAATTTGGGGGGTTGGGGGGGCGCAGGTGTGTCACTGTTTTCAGAGGAGAGGCCCACATTGATGGAGTTTGGGAACCATTGTCCTCTAAGTTGTGACATTGTACTGTAACTGTACTGTAATAGATGACAATAGCTGCCATGGGACCCTCTCCTAGTTACAGTATTCTACAAGCTCTTCAAGCTCTGCGAAATGAGGCATTAATAAGATACATTTCTCAAAATATTGACAAATTATTTCAAATTGTGTGTGTGTGTGTGTGTGTGTGTGTGTGTGTGTGTGTGTGTGTGTGTGTGTGTGTGTACCAGGATGGGACTGCTCATGAATCTGCTGTTGATCTGCTGGTCAGCTCCTTAGGAAGGTGAGAGACAATTCCACACTCACCGATGATGGCATCTTTCCAATGATGTCATCTCATCTCACCTCACCTCATCTTGTTTGCTATGACATCAAACTTCATCAGATATTAGTCCTCATTCCCTCTGAGTTAAGATTGTGTGTGTGTGTGTGTTGGCGTTTGGGCGTGCCTGTACGTGGTTCAACAGAGTTACCGGATGTTGCTCTGGACATGCTGGCTATGTGCAGTCCTGAAGACCTCCATGCCCTCAACATCCTGGTCAGTCTGCTCATCATTATTATAGTGGCACAGAGTTAAATGGTAAATGGACTGCACTTATATAGTGCTTTTCCACCTTAGCGGCACTCAAAGCGCTTTACAATGGCCTCTCATTCACGGTAGCTGCCATGCAAGGTGCTAACCTGCTCATTGGGAGCAATTTGGGGTTAGGTGTCCTGCTCAAGGACACTTCGACATGTGGACAGTCGGAGCTGGGATTCGAACCGCTGACCCTTTCGATCACTGAACGACCCGCTCTACCAACTGAGCTACAGCGGCCCCCAGTTACTCCTGTTCCAAACCTTATTCCCATGGTTATCTTTGTAATGCACATTGCTATTGCATTTATAAGATTAGAAGGATATCAGTTATTTTCTGTGCTTTCCTCTACCTTCCTTCTTTACGCTCTCTGCCATAGGTGAGCAGAAGGAAGACCGGTAGAGAGACTGACCGTGAGCCGGTCTCTCTGGAGTTCCTGCCCCGCCCCCTGCAGGACGGGGGGAAGTTCAACTGGGCGACGCAGTTCCTCTGCTCGTCCACTGAAACACTGCGAGACATGGACACCCTGTGGGTGGAGACCGGAGTCCACCCAGGAGTGTTGCTATTGGTCCTGTGCATCGCTGTCCAAGGACTGGCCTCTGTGTGTGCTTGTGCATTGCGTGTGTAGACGTATGTGAAGGCTTAAAAATATATATATTATTACTGGCCTATTACTATTCCTTGCATGTTTCAGATTCTTATTTTCTTTTTTTTGACATTTAGAAATATTAGACATGATAGACATACAGATGAAAAGCTGACCATGGTGTGTGGTTTGGTGTAGCATATGAAGTTCTGCTTCTTATTCATATTAATTTCTGCTTCTCTCGAATGTATTATCCAACACATCTTTCTGAGCCCAGTAACAACATTACTTCTCAAAACTTGTCAGAAATGAATAACAGTCAGCAAATTGACACCCGACAAAGCATGTTCCAGCGCAGACTGTAGACATGGCATCCTGCCCTTCCGACGTGTACAGTATGAACACACTGTACCCGGCAATGTTCAGGCCGTGTGTGAAAGAGAGAATCCATCCACACCTAGAACTCGCACTGACAGATAGTCTGACACCGCACCACACATAAATTACACACGCGTGTGTTACAGTATATTCAGTATGTGTTACATTGCATTCAAGTCATTTAGCAGACACTTTTATCCAAAGTGACTTATTACAATAATTGCATTTAATGTAGATACTGTAGTAAACATACTACTACTCGTACTACTGGAGGGGAAATGGGTGGGGAGAGAGAGAGTGAAATAAAGTTTGATTCAAATGCAACTTCGTGATGTTGAATAAATGTAGTAATTCTGTTAAGTGCGCCCATCTGTGTTATGATGAATGATATGGTCAGACTAGGCTGCTCCTGCAGCTGTTGGCTGTCATGACTGAACAATGAATTCGTACATTTTCAACGATGATCACATGAATGAGAAATGGGTAATTTTCAATAGTATACAGTAGGGTGCTCCTACATCCATAGCACTGGTCTCCAAACGGTCTTCATCAAAACTATGTTTTGGTTGGGTTCTCTATTCAGGGACTGAGTTGGGCCTAATATTAACGGAACGAGTAGCCAAACCGTTTCGTCAGCACTTTGAGGTTGTGTCTCAAAGTAGGCTACTTTATGAACAGAATAACAGGACCCGGGGGCTTTAATCGGCCACACGACACCGCTCTCTCTCATGGGATCATGGGCTGTGCACTCGGGGGTCAGGAGCGCATGCGCGCCTCTGTCTTGGGCTCCTTTCAAATCCTACTGGCCTACGAGTAGTCTTCAAAATAACAAAACGCCCTTGAATATGAATGATTCATAGAGAGCGATTACTCTTTATTTAATTTCGCCAATAATGCCTATCCATCTCTATCGAAAACGTGGACAATTAACGACTGGATTTAACGGACTGATTCCGATCAGCCTTTTAAGCACGCCTATTTAATTCTGAATGTGGGGGTGTATCGTTGGGTCTCAAGCAAAAAGAAAATAGCTTAAATCTATTTAAATCTAGTATACATTTATTTCAATTAGCTGGCCGCCTGGACTAGCCGTCAAGTCAGTGACAAGAGAAAAAAAAAGTAAGTGCAACTGATATAGCCTACTGTACAATAACATTTTATATGTTTTCACAGTCAATTTTGATTCTGTTAAATGTATACCTTCTTACAGGTTTGTTGGTATGTAAAAGGTCAACGTGGGTTGGGGATGGGGGACACTTCCAAGTGCCACTGTACAGTATCTAGTTGTGAAGGTGTAACATACAGTAGACCTACAGGTCAATATTTATTGTTTTCTAATAATCCATCATGAAATCATGCAGTAATCAATCAATGATCATGCTACCAAGTTTGTCACAAACATATTTACGAAATAGTCCTCTAAAATGTCTTTGACACTTGTTTTGAGATTTTATTCAAAAGATGGTCAACTTAATTTCCTGATTCCTGCAGCTCAAAGAGCTGTCTTTGAACAAACATGAAATGGCGTATTCCCTACACTCTGACGCCCTCTTGTGTCTGAAAAAGAGAGGTGTACATTTGTTGACAAGAAGAGGGTCGTATGCCCACCTCCCTTGTTCTCTGTAAATCGCATTGTGTTGCCTCTGGGTATGAAATGCGCTATACAAATAAAGCTTTGATTGATTGATTGATTGATTGATTGTTCTAATGTGTCATGTGTAATGTTATTCCAGCCCAGGCTTTAGCCCTCACTAGTGATGTTCGACAAGTCTACCCAGAGGTTTGTCTGTGTAATCCAGGGATCCAACTCAAAGGGAGGTCTTATCCCCAACACCCGACTCAACGACTCCAGCAAACTGCTTGATTCCACCAGGCTGGTTATACAAACCAAACCCAGATGGCCGATATTTCAGAAGAACAGTTACCGGGTGTCTGACTACAAGCTGGAAGACCTCATAGGTGGCCCACCATGTCCAGGTAGGTTGTGTCATAGAAATTATAGTTTCATCACCTACTTTTGTAATTCACCACCTCCCTCAACCTTTCACATAGCTGTGCTAACCTAATTCATGACAGGATGACCTCCAGGAGGTCCACACACCTAGAAATCTGTCTACTCCAGAATAACCATCCTTTGCCCCTTTGTCCCTCTTAGAAATTACCGCCTTTTCTCATGTCATGTGTCTGCATTCTCGACCACTGTTGATGACGCCTGCCATTTATAAGGCAGCGCAAGACCAGGGGGCGGCACTTCTTGGGATACCACTCACGTGCGTTGTCCGGAAGTCCTTGCGCTCGTATGTTTTCTCAATAAACCAGACTTAACCTGTTTGAGCAAATCTTGGTAAATCCTTTTTGACTAGATCAGTTAAAAATCCATCACAGATGTTGGACTGAACAAACTCCCTGATTTTAACGCTATATGGTTCAATGATGGTTATCGCTAGCCTTATGATTAACTCTAACATAACCCCAAAGTCTCTCTCTCTCTCTCTACACATTGTTCCTCAGAATGGTTCCAGATATCCCCCATCGTGGATCAATGTGAACACTTGTTTGAGCAGAAAGTAGCAGGGAAGATGGGTGGAGATGTACTGGATGCTGGGGGGAAGGTGATGGGGCATGGAACTACTAAGCTCCAATCAACATTTGGCCCACTGAATAAACATGAAGTGGATATAATGAAATTGAATAGGTCCATTAAAAAGTATGAAAAACGTGTTTTACAGTATGTACAAACCTCTCCGCGGCTGCTATATGACAACTCCACTTTAATTTCTGTATTCCTTTTCTCTCTCTCTCTCTCTCTCTCTCTCTCTTACCCTCCTTGTACTCCCAGCTCGCTCCGTTATTCTTCCTTGTTAAATGATAATAATACCTTTTCACTGCATGGCAATAAGGTGTTCTGAATCCCAATCCCCCGTTAGCAAGACCATGCATGAGGACCCTGGGCTGGACGAGCGTGAGACGCTAGTTCTGGTGAAGGACAGGATTGTGACCACCACTTCCATCACCCTTAAAGGCGCTGACCAGGTGGACACCTGTTATATGGCAAAGGGGATGGTTAAATTGTTCCAGCTGTTCGTAGGCGGAGTGAGTCATGGGCGTGTCCCTGTGTTTCATTGCATATCTACTGCATATTATCCATATCTATGTATGTATGTATGTATGTATGTATCTATCTATCTATCTGTCTATCTGTCTGTCTGTCTGTCTGTCTGTCTATACTGTATATATTTGTATCATTATTGCTGTGTTATTTTGTGCATTATGGTGGTCATTATTTGGTGTTTGTTGTCAGGCTCATTCTAGCTCTGAGAAGTGTTCCTTGGAGATTCCACCTAATGCTGTCATCGCTTACAGTGTCACAGAACTCAAAGGTACAGGGTTTATTTGTTGAGTTGAATTGGTTATACTCACACCTCAGTATATGATGAGAGGTGGACCAGCTCTGTGGCCTAGTGGTAGAGTGTCAGCCCAGAGACTGGAAGGTTGTGGGTTCGATCCCCGGCCGGGTCATACCAAAGACTATAAAAATGGGATCCATTGCCTCCCTGCTTGGCACTCAGCATCAAGGGTTGGAATTGGGGGGCCACATCACCAAATGATTCCAGAGCGCGGCGCTGCTGCTCACTGCTCCCCCAGGGGATGGGTGGAATGCGGAGAACAAATTTCACACAATCAGTGGAACTTAGTCTTAGGTGATCACAGGTTTTTGTGAGTCAGAGGACCCAAGATCGAGCCCATCGCGTGGCACGCGAATGTGGAAGCAGTACTGACGAGTAACGCCGCGACACTTGTTACTGTACTTATTTGGTGTTTGTATCATAGAATGTTTTAACTGTTGTTTTCTATACAATTTACTTGCTTAATTCTCTCTTTCTATGTGTTTGTGTATGTATGTTTTCAGAGCTGAAAGTCCAGGACCGCACCAACATGGATGACAACGACATGGAGGACTTGGAGGCGGACTGCATATCTGATGATTTAAAATTGCTGTTTGGGGACGCCACATCACAGGATAATATCCTAGACCGAGTATGGAAAGGTATGTTCTTTTCATGTTAGTTTGGTTGCTCAAATGGTTAGTTTACTGACAGTTCCCAGTATGTTACTTCCACCCCCTTGAGTGCTGATATCACTTAATGCCCCCCTTCTCTCTCTCTCTCTCTCTCTCTCTCAGCCTTGCAGGAGTTTGAAGAGGTTCTTCAGCCATTAGCTGGTCTCCCGCAGGAGACCAAGTCATCTCTGTTTCTGCAGCTTCGTGAGGTTCTACAGGACAGGACGGACTTTCGGAAGCTTCTAGAACACGCGGTTAGAGACAATGTATCTGACAATGTAGTTGATACCAAACTTAAACCCTACACTCCAAGTTACAGTAAACAATGTGGCCAACGCGGTTCACAGCATTGGTCATTTGTTTGTGTTTGTGTGAGTGTGTGTGCATACATATGCGCACACTGCATGCACATAGAAGACTAGCATTCTTGAGGTGAGGAGACACTCCCCAAGGGGGCCCCAAAGAAATTCAGGGGAGGCGCGGAGGGATGGTTAGAAGAGGGGGAAAAAAGGAAAACATTTTTTATTTTTGAATTTTCTATGGTTTTTATTAATGAAACGTGATTTTAAAGGTCAGAAAATCAAAATAAATAATGGGAGAGATGTATACTAAATTTGTGGATAGTGCAGAGAGAGCCTCCCCCCGCAGGCATGAATGTATACATATTGTGCAAAAACGTCATAACGTTAACTAGCAACAGGTGCCACCGAGCTAACTTAGCTGTGTAACGTTATGGGCTAGCTAACGCTGCCTTGCAAAATGGACAAATTTGGGGGGTTGGGGGGGCGCAGGTGTGTCACTGTTTTCAGAGGAGAGGCCCACATTGATGGAGTTTGGGAACCATTGTCCTCTAAGTTGTGACATTGTACTGTAACTGTACTGTAATAGGTGACAATAGCTGCCATGGGACCCTCTCCTAGTTACAGTATTCTACAAGCTCTTCAAGCTCTGTGAAATGAGGCATTAATAAGATACATTTCTCAAAATATTGACAAATTATTTCAAATTGTGTGTGTGTATGTGTGTGTGTGTGTGTGTGTGTGTGTACCAGGGTGGGACTGCTCATGAATCTGCTGTTGACCTGCTGGTCAGCTCCTTAGGAAGGTGAGAGACAATTCCACACTCACCCATGATGGCATCTTTCCAATGATGTCATCTCATCTCACCTCACCTCATCTTGTTTGCTATGACATCAAACTTCATCAGATATTAGTCCTCATTCCCTCTGAGTTAAGATTGTGTGTGTGTGTGTGTTGGCGTTTGGGCGTGCCTGTACGTGGTTCAACAGAGTTACCGGATGTTGCTCTGGACATGCTGGCTATGTGCAGTCCTGAAGACCTCCATGCCCTCAACATCCTGGTCAGTCTGCTCATCATTATTATAGTGGCACAGAGTTAAATGGTAAATGGACTGCACTTATATAGTGCTTTTCCACCTTAGCGGCACTCAAAGCGCTTTACAATGGCCTCTCATTCACGGTAGCTGCCATGCAAGGTGCTAACCTGCTCATTGGGAGCAATTTGGGGTTAGGTGTCTTGCTCAAGGACACTTCGACATGTGGACAGTCGGAGCTGGGATTCGAACCGCTGACCCTTTCGATCACTGAACGACCCGCTCTACCAACTGAGCTACAGCGGCCCCCAGTTACTCCTGTTCCAAACCTTATTCCCATGGTTATCTTTGTATCAGTTATTTTCTGTGCTTTCCTCTACCTTCCTTCTTTACGCTCTCTGCCATAGGTGAGCAGAAGGAAGACCGGTAGAGAGACTGACCGAGAGCCGGTCTCTCTGGAGTTCCTGCCCCGCCCCCTGCAGGACGGGGGGAAGTTCAACTGGGCGACGCAGTTCCTCTGCTCGTCCACTGAAACACTGCGAGACATGGACACCCTGTGGGTGGAGACCGGAGTCCACCCAGGAGTGTTGCTATTGGTCCTGTGCATCGCTGTCCAAGGGCTGGCCTCTGTGTGTGCTTGTGCATTGCGTGTGTAGACGTATGTGAAGGCTTAAAAATATATATATTATTACTGGCCTATTACTATTCCTTGCATGTTTCAGATTCTTATTTTCTTTTTTTTGACATTTAGAAATATGATAGACATACAGATGAAAAGCTGACCATGGGGTGTGGTTTGGTGTAGCATATGAAGTTCTGCTTCTTATTCATATTAATTTCTGCTTCTCTCGAATGTATTATCCAACACATCTTTCTGAGCCCAGTAACAACATTACTTCTCAAAACTTGTCAGAAATGAATAACAGTCAGCAAATTGACACCCGACAAAGCATGTTCCAGCGCAGACTGTAGACATGGCATCCTGCCCTTCCGACGTGTACAGTATGAACACACTGTACCCGGCAATGTTCAGGCCGTGTGTGAAAGAGAGAATCCATCCACACCTAGAACTCGCACTGACAGATAGTCTGACACCGCACCACACATAAATTACACACGCGTGTGTTACAGTATATTCAGTATGTGTTACATTGCATTCAAGTCATTTAGCAGACACTTTTATCCAAAGTGACTTATTACAATAATTGCATTTAATGTAGATACTGTAGTAAACATACTACTACTCGTACTACTGGAGGGGAAATGGGTGGGGAGAGAGAGAGAGTGAAATAAAGTTTGATTCAAATGCAACTTCGTGATGTTGAATAAATGTAGTAATTCTGTTAAGTGCGCCCATCTGTGTTATGATGAATGATATGGTCAGACTAGGCTGCTCCTGCAGCTGTTGGCTGTCATGACTGAACAATGAATTCGTACATTTTCAACGATGATCACATGAATGAGAAATGGGTAATTTTCAATAGTATACAGTAGGGTGCTCCTACATCCATAGCATGGTCTCCAAACGGTCTTCATCAAAACTATGTTTTGGTTGGGTTCGCGGCTATTCAGGGACTGAGTTGGGCCTAATATTAACGGAACGAGAAGCCAAACCGTTTCGTCAGCACTTTGAGGTTGTGTCTCAAAGTAGGCTACTTTATGAACAGAATAACAGGACCCGGGGGCTTTAATCGGCCACACGACACCGCTCTCTCTCATGGGATCATGGGCTGTGCACTCGGGGGTCAGGAGCGCAGCGCGCCTCTGTCTTGGGCTCCTTTCAAATCCTACTGGCCTACGAGTAGTCTTCAAAATAACAAAACACCCTTGAATATGAATGATTCATAGAGAGCGATTACTCTTTATTTAATTTCGCCAATAATGCCTATCCATCTCTATCGAAAACGTGGACAATTAACGACTGGATTTAACGGACTGATTCCGATCAGCCTTTTAAGCGCACCTATTTAATTCTGAATGTGGGGGTGTATTAAATAAGGGGTATCGTTGGGTCTCAAGCAAAAAGAAAATAGCTTAAATCTATTTAAATCTAGTATACATTTATTTCAATTAGCTGGCCGCCTGGACTAGCCGTCAAGTCAGTGTTGCCGCTGTGACGTGTACACCTTACGCCGTAGTGCCCGTGATGTCACAGACCGGATAGAATTATATCCGGTCTGTGACATCACGGGCACTACGGCGTAACGTGTACACGTCACAGCGGCAAGGTACATATACTGCTGTAACAAGTGGACAAGCCTCAGTGCGGTGTTTGTGATGAGAGGAACATGTTGTTAAAGATCTATCTTTGCCAATATGTTCGCTAGTGAAATAATTGATCTTTTTAGAACCCGAGAGAGGGTGCCAATTTCAAGTAGACCTGTAAACCAAGGTCCTGAGGCGACGTGCTTTCAGACCCGGTTCCTGGAACTTGAGGTGACACACCTCTTCACGGGAGTTTTGATTGTGCTCTATGTGACCCTGATCGCGCTTTGGATATTAGCAATCATCAAAAGTCATTTTATTTTTTGGAATCCCAAAAGGGCCCGGCTGGACAGAGTGACAGCCCGGTGCATGCATGCATGCGAGCCATTGGGACTGCATGCGAAGATGAATGCGAGCCATTGGGACTGTCCAGGACAAGACGATCCAGGTTCTGACTCCTATGATCCGGGGGGCTGTGGACAAGACCTGGTGTCTGAGATGAGTTCATTTCACACGGCCCCGTCTGTCACTGGTTCATTTGACACGGCCTCGTCTGTCACCGGATCATTTGACACGGCCCCGTCCTCCTCCAAGTTCTCTCTGCGTCGGAGGCTCTTTCGCAAGAAGTGGGAGGGAGTCTTTCAAGGGGCGGCCATTTCCACCTCGGACTCTATGGTTAAGAGGGCTCCTGACAAAGCTCCATCTGTCACAGCTCCATCTGTCAGTCCACCACTCTCCATGACCAGGACCAGTAGAGGACACAGCCCCGCTAGCGCCTTATCCACCCCCATGGCATCTAGTGGTGTGCTGGTAAAGGACCAATCTGAGCCGGACACTCCACGATCACCCAAGGTCCACTGGAGACGAGATCTGGAGCTCTCTCGGCGTCGGAGGCTCATTTGTAAGGAGTGGGAAGAAGTCTGTGAAGGAGCGACCACTTCTACCTCGGACTCTCTTATGAAGAGGACACCTGACACAGCCCTGTCTGTAACAGGTCCATCTGTCAGTCCAACACTCTCCATGACCAGGACCAGTAGAGGACACAGCCCCGCTAGCCACCTATCCACGAACAAGGTGTGTAGTGGTGTGTTGGTAAAGGGACAATCTGGGCTGGACGTTCCACGTTCGCCCACGGCCCACTGGAGACGAGATCTGGAGCTCTCTCTGCGTCAGAGACTCTTTCGCAAGAAGTGGGAGGGAGTCTTTCAAGGGGCGGCCATTTCCACCTCGGACTCTATGGTTAAGAGGGCTCCTGACACAGCTCCATCTGACACAGCTCCATCTGTCAGTCCACCACTTTCCATGACCAGGACCAGTACAGGAGACAGCCCCGCTAGCGCCTTATCCACCCCCATGGCATCTAGTGGTGTGCTGGTAAAGGGACAATCTGAGCCGGACACTCCACAATCACCCGAGCCCCACTGGAGATGCAATCTGGAGCTCTCTCGGCGTCGGAGGCTCATTTGTAAGGAGTGGGAAGAAGTCTGTGAAGGAGCGACCACTTCTACCTCGGACTCTCTTATGAAGAGGGTACCTGATACAGCCTCGTCTGTCACAGGTCCATCGGACCCAGTCCCTTCTATCACAGCTCCATCTGTTAGACCACCATTCGCGATCACCACCCCCATGGTGTCTAGTGGGGTGCTGGTAAAGGGACAATCTGACGCGGACGTTCCACGATCACCCAAGCCCCACTGGAGGCCATGTCCGGATCTGACTCTCCGTCGGAGGCGCATCCGTGGGCTGTGGAGACGAGCCATCCTGATGGCCCGCATCATTGGGATGCTGCTGCCGGACAGGCTGAAGGAGGTGGCTCGCAGTGAAGAGTCCCGTCAGCACATGTCACCTGATTGTGTCCAAGACCCGCTTGTCAGAGCGAGTTGCCCCTTTGTTCAAGCGTTCAAAAGAAAACTTGCAATCTTTGAACGTGGGCTACCGGCTCTGAACCAGAAAAAATCCAAGGTCACATCCTGCTATCAGCCTGGCCGGAAACAAGACGTTCAAGACACAATACATAACAAATAACCCCACGATGACAGATAATTTCCCACGGCACACCTGACGATCTCTCACGGCACACTAGTGTGCCGCGGCACACTGGTTGAAAATCACTGATCTAGACCATCACCATCTACCCCATTGGCCTCAACATTTGGTTTGTTCAGTTTGGGGTTACTTGTTATGTCTTGTGCTTGTACTGATGTCATTCATGAATAAAGTCTCTGAACATTCTCTGCCTGTGTTTGGGTCCTATCTCCACTGTATCCCACGACTGTGCTCAGTGAGCTGCCTGGACTTCCTGTCACACACACATACACACAGACATACACCAGCCCACTTCCGGCTTTAGGCCTGGGCCATAGCAAACACACACCAGTATTTGCCATGTCTCTCCTATGTCGTTTTTAGCTTCTCTTACTCTGAAAATGTAATTTATTGCTTTATAAATGTTCTTAGCTGGTAGACAAACATACTCCAGGAGCTTGCTCCATCAAAGCTTTATCTGTATAGCACATTTCATACCCAGAGGCAACACAATGCGCTTTACAGAGAACAAGGGAGGTGGCCATACGACCCACCTCTACATATTCCATAGGGAAGCAAAAAAACAGTAATCACCCGGTGGCCAGATAAGTGAGCTGTAAAAATTCTTCCCTGACCCCTCTCAACGAGGCGATCGACTCCCCCAAATGGTTCTATGTTGCTCCATATCTGAATGTCTGTGTGTCATGTGACATTACTGTTAATGACGTACTGTATTTGTGAAACTGTATAAATGTACATAACCTTTAAAGTTGTCTCATGTTTCTTTCATGCGTTATGTTGCCCAGATATGGATAAAAGACGGTTAGCTCTCTCATACTTGGGCCTCAAAAGTGCAAACTGAGATAAATCTAATGCACCTCAAGTCAAATGTACAGTGTGTGTACTTGACCTAGGTTCTCAGTATGAGACTCACAATTCTCACCACTAGAGGGCGTCACACTCCAATTAATTCACCCATTCCCCCCTCTTTCTCATTCCTGTTGTGCTGCGCCCAGGAAGAGACAGGAGTGGATGGAAGTATACCAGCCGTGCATGTTTTGAGCATGGATTGAGAAAACTAGGCTTTAGGCACAAACTTCTATAGTTGATCAGATGGTGGGGAACAGGCCACAATTAAATACTGTTTTCAAAGCAGTCAGCTTGTCACAGAGGTGCCAGGTGGTGTAGACTGAAGGAGGACTGCCAGGCTGGAGAGGAGGGCTGCCAGGTGGTGTAGACTGAAGGAGGGCTGCCAGGTGGTGTAGACTGGTGAGGGGGACTGTCAGGTGGTGTAGACTGGTGAGGGGGACTGTCAGGTGGTGTAGACTGGTGAGGAGGACTGCCAGGTGGTATAGACTGGAGAGGAGGGCTGCCAGGTGGTGTAGACTGGTGAGGAGGGCTGCCAGGTGGTGTAGACTGGTGAGGAGGACTGCCAGGTGGTGTAGGCTGGAGAGGAGGGCGTGGTTTGGCTACACCCTTCCATCCTGCCAGGCCAAACTGCCCTCTGTGGAGCTCTCGTCTTCAACTCAAAGCTCATTGAAGAGCCGGGGTTCCAACCAACACCCTCTCAGATAATACATCTCAGTCCTAATCTATAAACAACTATTGTATGGTATAGTGATGCATCTCATCAGGTGGTCTCTGGACAGTGTGTTGTGTTCTTCAGGTGTACTTCCTGTGCTCTCCTGCCGAGAGGGACTGCATCACTGCTACATCACACACCTGACCTCTGACCTTCTCATCCTGGGACTGCATCACTGCTACATCACACACCTGACCTCTGACCTTCTCATCCTGGGACTGCATCACTGCTACATCACACACCTGACCTCTGACCTTCTCATCCTGGGACTGCATAACTGCTACATCACACACCTGACCTCTGACCTTCTCATCCTGGGACTGCATCACTGCTACATCACACACCTGACCTCTGACCTTCTCATCCTGGGACTGCATGGTGTACACATCGTCTTTTTGTTACTCGGTTAATCAATGTACATATAATACTCCATCTGCCTTGCCTTTTTTTCTATACATGAGCACAATAAAAAATAAATATTACAAATAAAGTATATCCACAACATTGGTCTGTGATGTTTATCCTCAAGCATTCATTCAATCACAGACAGACAGGAGCCGGCGTTAAAGAAAAGAAGCACTTAAGAATGTTTATTTTTTCAACAACTGGCCAAGATACTCAGTAGAACAACATTAGAATACAGCCATTTGTAACAGGACGGAAATACTTGGATTACAGTGTAACAAACGTACAAACAAGCGTTTGGAAAATCTCTACCGGCTATTTTTGTCAGATGACACAAACTGGCGAGTCTCTCGGCATCATTTGGTCACTAGAAAAGCAGGTCTCTGCACTCGAGGTCCTCGGGATCAACTGCTTGTGCAGCCAAAGCCTTGATTATTACCACAGGCTGCCGGCCTGTCGCTTCACTCAACAGCCATTCTGGGGAGCAGGAAGGGGATTCTCTCAGTGTAACGACACCCTGGCCCGTCTCAGTAGACACATGGCCGGGCCCTTCTTAGAAACGGACTCCGGGAAGGCCGAAATAAATGCATTTTTATTTGCATAATACAACTAGGTTCACTTCTTTATGTGGCCATCAGAAGCTGTTATGCCAACGTCATAGTGAAGCTAGCATGCTAGGCTATACAATACAAAAATAAATGATTGAAGGTAAAATGCACAAAGCCAGCCAATTTACTGACCCCTGTGGAATGGATTCATAGAAACACGATGCCCTTCTGGTACGAACATGGAACACAGTCCTGAGACTATTCTGGTTCACACCAGCTGACCATGCAAATCACACTCAACTACTTAACAGTAAACATCCCTTGTGGGTCCACACTTCCTGTGTGAAGCAGCAGTGAAAGCAGCAGGAGAAGAAGAAACGCGGGCAGGGGACCTCCATTCAAGTTTGCATTAAACGTTGCCAGTGGCTGCACTGGTTGGCCCTCCTCCACACCCCTCAGCAGATGGGCTGGCTGTAGTGGACCGGCACCCCTCGCTCGCTCCTCTTTATCTCCTTCATGAGGACGGCGGCGCACGCCGACGCTGTGACCTGCGGGAGGGGGAGGGGGAGGAGGGGGGGCAAGGTCGGGGGGTTAAGCAGAGTGGGAGGGGACCAGGAGGTGCGGGAACTTTGACCCTGAACACTTTCAGGACTAGGAGGAGACAGAGAGAGGGTTAAGTAATGGAGATTCTCTGGAGTGCAGGTCATGGTGTAAAGGTCATGGTGTGAAGGTCATGGTGTGAAGGTCATGGTGTGAAGGTCATGGTGTGAAGGTCATGGTGTGAAGGTCATGGTGGTGCAGGAGAGTGTGAGTAGTTGCTCAGCCTACTACAGTCTGAAACCCTCACCCAAGCCAAGGACAGAATGGAAACATTATCCAGTCACTAAACAGTGCAAAGAAGCCAGCGGATTGAGCTGAACACAGAGGATTGAGCTGAACACAGAGGATTGAGCTGAACACAGAGGATTGAGCTGAACACAGAGGATTGAGCCGAACACAGAGGATTGAGCTGAACACAGAGGATTGAGCTGAACACAGAGGATTGAGCTGAACACAGAGGATTGAGCTGAACACAGAGGATTGAGCTGAACACAGAGAATTGAGCTGAACACAGAGGATTGAGCTGAACACAGAGAATTGAGCTGAACACAGAGGATTGAGCTGAACACAGTGGCAAACAAAGCAGGTAGTGTGCGATATGGGAGATCAGACCTGGGCATTGTATTATTTACAAATACTACTGAAATGCCCCTAGACTAATGAAACTGCCCCTAGACTAATGAAACTGCCCCTAGACTAATGAAACTGCCCCCAGGTCTGCAGACAGAGGGGTTAGATGCAAGCGGAGGCAGTGGTCATGGAGACGGTCAGAGGGGTGAAGACCACAGGGTCCTGGTAAGGGTCGGGCTGGGGGGGGGAGAAGGGGGTGGCGGGGGGGTAGAAGGGGGCGGGGGGGGAGAAGGGGGTGGCGGGGGGGGAGAAGGGGGTGGCGGAGGGGGAGAGGAGCACGTAGGTGGCGGAGGAGGAGGAGGAGGAGGAGGAGGAGGAGGAGGAGGAGGAGGAGGAGGAGGAGCGCCAGATCTCCTTCCTGAGGATTGAGCTCAACACCAAGGCTGCGACCTGGGGGGGAGGGAGAGAGACGGAGGGTCATGGAGGAGGAGAGGAGGGGTGGGGGGAGGAGGGAGAGAGACGGAGAATCATGGAGGAGGAGAGGAGGGGTGGGGGGAGGAGGGAGAGAGACGGAGGATCAGGGAGGAGGAGAGGAGGGATGGGGGGGGGAGGGAGAGAGACGGAGGGTCAGGGAGGAGGAGAGGAGGGGTGGGGGGAGGAGGGAGAGAGACGGAGGGTCAGGGAGGAGGAGAGGAGGGGTGGGGGGGGGAGAGAGACGGAGGGTCATGGAGGAGGAGAGGAGGGATGGGGGGAGGAGGGAGAGAGATGGAGGGTCATGGAGGAGGAGAGGAGGGATGGGGGAGGGAGAGAGACGGAGGGTCATGGAGGAGGAGAGGAGGGATGGGGGGGAGGGAGAGAGACGGAGGGTCATGGAGGAGGAGAGGAGGGGTGGGGGGAGGAGGGAGAGAGACGGAGGATCAGGGAGGAGGAGAGGAGGGATGGGGGGGGGAGGGAAAGAGACGGAGGGTCAGGGAGGAGGAGAGGAGGGGTTGGGGGGGGAGGGAGAGACGGAGGGTCATGGAGGAGGAGAGGAGGGGTGGGGGGAGGAGGGAGAGAGACGGAGGGTCATGGAGGAGGAGAGGAGGGGTTGGGGGGGGAGGGAGAGACGGAGGGTCATGGAGGAGGAGAGGAGGGGTGGGGGGAGGAGGGAGAGAGAACAGAACGGAGGAGGAGGAGACGGACAGAAAGAGCAAGGAGAGAGAGAGAGATGGAGAGAGAGAGATGGAGAGAGAGAGAGATGGAGAGAGAGAGAGATGGAGAGAGAGAGATGGAGGGAGAGAGAGAGATGGAGGGAGAGAGAGAGAGATGGAGGGAGAGAGAGAGAGATGGAGAGAGAGAGAGATGGAGAGAGAGAGATGGAGGGAGAGAGAGAGAGATGGAGGGAGAGAGAGAGAGATGGAGGGAGAGAGAGAGAGATGGAGGGGGAAAGAGGCAAGGAGGGAGACAGAAAGGGAGCGAGGGAAGAAAGTCATCAGATGAGGAGGTGAGATGTAGGTAGGGGTCATCACACACAGATAGGTAGGGGTCATCACACACAGGTAGGTAGGGGTCACAGGTCATCACACACAGGTAGGTAGGGGTCACGGGTCATCACACACAGGTAGGTAGGGGTCAGCACAAACAGGTAGGTAGGGGTCACGGGTCATCACACACAGGTAGGTAGGGGTCACAGGTCATCACACACAGGTAGGTAGGGGTCACAGGTCATCACACACAGGTAGGTAGGGGTCACAGGTCATCACACACAGGTAGGTAGGGGTCATCACACACAGGTAGGTAGGGGTCACAGGTCATCACACACAGGTAGGTAGGGGTCATCACACACAGGTAGGTAGGGGTCACAGGTCAGCACACACAGGTAGGTAGGGGTCAGCACACAGCAGAGGAGAGGAGAAGGGGCAACAGAGAGATGTTACCAATCTTGAGGTTTGGAGTTGACGTCTCGCGTCCGGGCGGCTGTAGCTCAGGAGGTAGAGCGGGTCACCCGGTGATCGTAGGGTCGGCGGGTGTTCGGTTGCCACCAGGGGGCAGTAAAGTACAGCAGTGTCACCGGTGGAGTGGGTCCTCTGTGATTGACCCAAGGAAGCTAGGAGCCGTGGGCAGGCTGAAGGAAGCTAGGAGCCGTGGGCGGGCTCAAGGAAGCTAGGAGCCGTGGGAAGGCTCAAGGAAGCTAGGAGCAGTGGGCGGGCTCAAGGAAGCTAGGAGCAGTGGGCGGGCTCAAGGAAGCTAGGAGCAGTGGGCAGGCTTAAGGAAGCTAGGAGCAGTGGGCAGGCTCAAGGAAGCTAGGAGAAGTGGGCACGCTCAAGGAAGCTAGGAGAAGTGGGCACGCTCAAGGAAGCTAGGAGAAGTGGGCACGCTCAAGGACACTCCGACATGCTGCTGGGAGCTGCCATCGAACCGGGAACCTTCCACTCAGCAGACGGCTGCTCTACCTCCTGAGCTACTGTGTGTTTGTGTGTGCGTGTGTGTGTGTGTGTGTGTTCTATTGTGCTACTACACTAGTATAGTGCGTAGTGTATAGTATGTAAGTGCGTAGTGTATAGTATGGAAGTGGGCCCACCAGCAGGGCAGCCGTGCCCAGGAACAGACCCATCACCAGGGGGGCTTTCTCCTGGAACAGGTTCATGATGACCGGGGGACAGGCCTAGAGGAGAGGAGGAGAGAGGAGAGGAGAGGAGGAGAGAGGAGAGGACAGGAGAGAGGACAGGAGAGGAGAGGAGAGAGGAGAGAGGAGAGGAGAGGAGAGG